>NC_046154.1:13429419-13729419 GCF_011064425.1 Rattus rattus
AGGGAATGAATGTAGTAAGTAGTTTGGTGACCTGTGGTATATGTAGTGCCAGGACAGACCTGAAAGTCCAAGAGTATTTACGTTTATCCCAGGGCATTGTTTTTCAGTTAATAGAATGCAGCCTTAGGAGGTATGTGACATGCATTTTATAGCTACACTGTGTGTTTGGTCCTACTCTAGGGCCTAGAATTTTTGCACCCAACATCATCACATGTACTTTGCAAAAGGCCTTTGAGGTAGTCACACATTAATGTCTCTTGTGCACTGAGGATAGAGATAAATGTTACCAGGAAATGTTCTAATTTCCCAAAATTAGACTGTACTTAAATATTCCTAAATAATCTAACCTCGGGATAAAACCTAGAAGTTTGACCCAATACTAGTTACTCTGTTTGGAAGATAAAGATTCAGAATTTACTTCTGTGTTTTAATAAAATATGAATTCCTGATTTTACTCAAGCTCAGCACTTAAAATCCCATAAATTTCCAACCGGAGATATTTCTACTTTTGAAAATCCTACCCCCACCAAAAAACCCTATATAAAGCCTGCCTTCCACTCAGTTCTCTTCTGCTTCTCACCTGAGAAGAGACAGCCTCCCTCCAGTGTTTTTTCCCAGTACATAATTAGTTGTTCCAAGGTGCCTCGTGGTGGTATATCATGGCTTCTGAATGCCAGGGGACCTTTTACTTCAGAGCTGTAACACTTCCACTGGGACATTTTCTTCCTAAGAGCTATAAGACAATGGGGATAATCCATAGCATTCCCACAGACAGCACTGAAATACTTACAGTGTAGTACTAAAATACATTTCTTTTTTTGTCTTGCAGATTGTTACTGTGCCAGACCTAGGATTTGCAGAGACCCTCACACTTACAGCAACTAAACAGTAAACATCAAACATAGTCTTTCATTTCTGATCAACAAGCTCAGAGTTAAACACAATCTGACTTCTACTTTTAAATTGTAATGTTTTGGTATTGTTATGTATAACGGACCCATCAAGAATACATATTCTTTTCACCACCCAGGAAAAACTGTCTCTGAAATTTTCAGAAAAACAGACTGGAAATTTATGGGACTCAAATACTAATGCCCGCATATCAAACATTAAAACATCAATAACTAGAACTGTCAGAATAGCCTAGTTGCCAACATGTTGTATTTGAGAAACAACTGTCAGCAGTCCCCAGAATTAAATGTATATAGGGAACACATTGGTAACATATGTAGCTATATATATTAAAGAGATTGAAAGAGAGAAACAGAGGTAAAAGGGTTAAAAATGTGAGGCAATAAAATATTTAGACATAAAGACATAAAGATCCATAATCTTCTCCACTTCACATGCCCCTTGAACACACCCAACAAACAGGTCAATAAAAGAGGTAGCATTAAGCCTACACACTCTCTGAAAATACAGTGACCAGACTGATGCCCAGGGACACAACTCCTGCCCAACCAAACATCCTGAAATCATCATCCCAAGCCCAGATGCCTAGAAACCAGAATAGGAACAGTAACATCCAGGGAATTACGTTTTCCAACAGACACAACTATCCTAACATGGCAGATACTGAATATTCTAACAGAGCTAAAAGTTCAAGAAAACGACCTTAAAACCAACTGTATGGTGATGACAGAGGTTCTTAAAAGAGGAAATGAGAGAGGAAGCCAATGAGAGAACATGGAAGCGGATGTTAAGATTCCATTCTGTACCTTTACAACCTAGGAAATGGCACTCTTTAAAACTTTTTTTTTTTCCGGAGCTGGGGACTGAACCCAGGGCCTTGTGCTTGCTAGGCAAGCGCTCTACCACTGAGCTAAATCCCCAACCCCGGAAATGGCACTCTTAAAAGGTTTGGACCTGTTGGAGTAGGTGTAGCTTCGTTGGAGTAGGTGTGTCACTGTGGGCTTTAAGACTCTCATCCTAGCTGCCTGGAAGCCAGTATTCTGCTAGCAGCCTTCAGATGAAGATGTAGAACTCTCAGCTCCTCCTGCACCACACCTGCCTGGATGCTGCCATGTTCCCACCTTGATGATAATAGATTGAACCTCTGAACAGCAGCAGGAGCCATTTCTACCATCCTACCATTGGCAGCGCTGCTTGTGGCTGGCAGCTGCCCTCTGCCTCGACTTATGCTGCCACTGCTGCCACTCAGCACAACATTCTGGCTCAAGCCTAACGTTTTCCTTCTGATTGAAGCTGACAGAAGCCAAGAAAGAAATCAATCTTGGGCTATTGGCAGGTAGTTCAATACTAGAGCTGAAAAGAAGGGTTTTTAGGCCAGAAAGTTGTCTGCAGTGAACGCAGCTCTAGCCCCACCCACTCCCTGCTTGCAACCCTCCTGTGTCCTGGGTACTATGCCTACCACTACTGTTTGTCTGAATGTTTCTAGATGCTGGTCTTCCAGGGATTCTCAGAGGGTCTGAGGGGATCTGGCCTCTCTATCCTACCAGTGTTACACAGGTTCATGCTATATTGATAATGCAAATGATAGTGACTTGTCTGGTTAATCGGCAAAGATAAAGCTGGGGATCTAACCCCCGGAACAGCTCTGTGGAAGCCCCCTTTGAAACTGGCTGTATCCAGTTAGAATCTAGAAACCCTGTTCTAAAGAGACTGGCAGATGATCATGTGTAAAAGGAGAGGAAGATTCTTATTCACAAAGAGTCAAACCAGTTAATTCATATCTCTTTTCCCCTCCCCCTTCCCCCTCCTTCCCAACTCCCTCCCCCAAGTGTAACTCATTGCTGGTTTCTCCTTATCCATTGCCTAAATGGTGTCTTTTAGACGCATCTAGACTTGTAAGGTTTCTAGGGCCCAATCAGGAAATTTCAGATGTGTTTAATTCTAAGGATACTCTGAAAACTGTTAGCGTCCCTATATAGGTTGGAGTACTTGCCTAACATACATGAAGTCCTAGGTTTAATCCCGAGAGACACAACATGTCTGTAATCCCAACAGTTGGTGAAAACATACCTCAGAAAGGAAGTAGCTTAGTGTGAACGGCTCCTACTGAGGGCACAGCCATAGTGATTTTCATGGCAGCAACATGAAAAGCAAAGTTTCATGGTGACTACAGACTAAGTTAAGTGTACAGGAGGCCAGTGCTGACACAGAGAAATAGCACAAGCCATCGCTGTTGGAAAAGCAGGTCAAACATGTAGGCTGAACTTCAACCATTTCTCCTGGGGATGGTACTCATCAAGTCTATCCCTCACCTACTGGGATCACATGCTAGCCAGGAGTCCAGTGGGACACAGCTGGCCAGGCAGCCCAGCTTCAGTTGTCTTTGAAGAAAAGATCTGGAAAATGAGCCACAAAGGAGAAAACAGGGACTGTGTAGCCTGCAGAGAGGGGTCGTTGGGACAGGAACAAACTGGAGAAGCAAGGGTTTTATGGGAGATGGCTGTGGCCTTTTTTAAACTTGGCAAACGGGTATGAATACTATGCTGTAAAGGGACTCTTTTATTTTAAAACACCAACCTTAAAATGTCTTTGGGAATTTCAAGAAGGTTTGGGGCAGAATCTTGTTTTATTTCTGTAAATATATTATATCAATTTCTCCTTTCCCAGTCCTGCTTCTGGAATGATGACTCAATATTATTAATAAAGACTAGGCCATAAGCTTTGAAAAAAAGAAGAAATGAATAAATACCTAAAAGGAATCCATAAAACATGATCAAACAATGGAAGGAAATCAATAAATCTCTTAAATAGAGCTGAGAACAAACAGACAGTTGAAGTATATAATACTTTCCAAGACTGAAAAATGGAAAGAGAAGCATTAAAGAAAGCAGAAAATGAGGGAACCCTGAAAATGAAAATCCTAAGAGTTCTCTAAGGCAAAAAGCACAGTTAGTTGGACAGACACAAGACAACCTAAGGAATGGGGGAAAAATTACCAATTGTATATATTACACAGATAGAGGCCTACTCTACAAAATTTGTAAAGAATTAGGCAACTAGATGTTCAAATAACAAACAATTCTATTTAAAAATCGGTGCAGATCTAAACAGAATCTCAAAAGAGGAAACGCAAAAAGCCTGGAAACACTTTAAGAAATATTTAAATATGGGGGTTGGGGATTTAGCTCAGTGGTAGAGCGCTTGCCTAGCAAGTGCAAGGCCCTGGGTTCGGTCCCCAGCTCCGGAAAAAAAGAAAAGAAAAGAAAAAAAAAGAAAGAAATATTTAAATATGGATGGAGACTGTAATTCCAGCCACTTAGGCAAATGGGTGATTCACAAAGCACAAATATTCCCAGAATTATTTCATAAGTACATCAGTACCCTGAAACAACAGGTCAGTCTTCAGTGACAGAGTCCTAAGTGGAAAGTCCCAGAGGATGAGAAAGATAGAAAAAGTTGAAGATGTAAAAGACAAAAGCTGCAGTGGAGAAGTCTGTTGATTTTTATAAATTCTAAATCATTCAATTTTACCAAGGAAGACTCAGGAGCCAGATTCTGGGGATGAAGCCTTCTAGCTCAGAGAGGCAGAGAAAGCATCCTGCTGACTTCCTCTTCAGCTGAAGATCCCAGAAGGATCTTTCTGCCACACCTTCTCAGATAACCTCTTCCAAACTAAATATACCTACCTGCTGCTTCCTATGCATCTCTTTCTTAGCTTCCGGTTCCCTCTTACTCTCTATGTTTTTTTCTTAATAATCCTGGGTTACCTTCCTGTTAGCTGGTTGCTTGCTCTACCTCTTGACCCATGGTTGATTTTACTTAATCTTGTTTACACTCAGGCTTCACAGTATGATCAAATATCCTGCAACAGAGGTCTTGCACAAGCTACATCTCATGTAGAGTCAGCTTAAGAAGAAAAGCATCATTTATACAACTTACAGGGGAAGTATAGAAAGAAATAAGAGACTTCTATGAAGTCAGAAGAAACTATCATACAATGGGACAAAATCAGGAGGAGTCTAACAAAACCATGCTGTTCACAGGGAACACAGAGCATATCAGGAACATTAACAAGCCTACAGTGGAGTTGGGAATGATAACCACAGCCCCATGTGTTGGCAAGAGTTGGGTTTTCAGGATCTGAAGCCACCCCTCTCCATAGGTCCTTGCCCCAGATCATGACCCATTTTCTGAAGAATATTCCTTAGTTTACAGGAGGAGCTCTGTAAAAGTAACTTTATTACCTGAAATAATTGTCATCCCTGAGGCATAAAGCCTCAGTCTGCTTACCTGGCCTAGTCATGGATGTTTCTGTCTCTATACAAACATATCTAGGCCAAGAATGTTTTTAGTCTCAGAGATTTAAGGCTAAATACGTTCACCTTTCCTAGTTCTTCCTGAACTCTTGCTGGCTGGTCAACTCAGCTGTACTGGCTCAAAATTTCTCTATATACTGACTGATTAAATATGTTCTCTCTCTGATTCTCTTTCTCTCTCTCTTGCCTTCCCCGCCCCTTCTATGTCTATTTATGTCCGATTCCTTTCTTTTGCTTTCTATTTCTTGCCCCCCCAACTCATGCCCTGTTGACTTCACTGAGCTCAATCTTTGGGGCCAGTGAACTCACCCAAGAGCAGCTTCCCAATAAACTGGCACTTAATATAATCTGTCTTGAATTGGGTCATTTCACCAACAGTGAACACATAAATTATCAATGGGGATGGGCCTACTGGCTGTTTGTAAATCTGGGTTGTCTCCTTTGTTATGGTCTGGAGCAAACACGTCCAAGTAAACAAACATATATCCTATCTCTAACAGACAAGATTAGCATAGTACTCATCTGTGGGGTGTTTCAGAGGGCACCCTCCCTAATTCTACTTGGGGTGACTTACTCTCTTCTATGCGTTGCAAATCCTTTGCATCATAAACCCTACTATTCTATGTCACAGCTACTCAACCCAGGAGAAGCCTTTTTGCCTCCACAAAATTGACTCCAGATGGACCTCAGAAATAAATGTTAAATGCTAAGTGCTGAATTTGTAGAAGATACTAAGAGAAACCAGGGCTCTTTGAGCTTGGCATCTTGCCAAACATGTTCCTCACACAAGGCCCTGCTCCAAATGCTTTGTGCAGGTGCAGCCCCCACAGGGAAATGATTCAGAGCTGACCACCCAATTTATGGAAAAACTAAAAGGAAATGAGACTGCACGGGGCACCACATCTGCCTGCTGCTTACCACCCAATCCCATACCACACCAGATCCTGAAGCTAAGCAGCCTGCTCTACCTAGATGTGAACAGTGACCCTGTGCTTAGCACGTAACTGCTTTGGAGCTTGCCTGAGCTTGTCTCTGAGCACCAAGTGCGCACCAAGTATACTACTTCTTCCTCCTGAAATCAATATGGAGAGCTGCCATCTGTAATACATAAGATAAAGCTGGAAGCCTCATCAGCCAGGATCCACATAACTTCCTGGAATTGTGGGAAGTGTAGTTCTTTAGGAATAACAAAGGCTCGCGCTTGTGTGGTAGCTTAATTGATTTTAGCAGTAAAAAAAAAAATGTTTGTAGCTTATGGCTGAGGCCATTCTATCTTGAAAATTAGGGGAATTTTCCTAACCTAGGTCCACCTCTTGGTTAGTATTTAATATTTAATGATTGCTTGATTTGCATTGGGTTCAAAATGGTTGAGTTGGTTTGTTACAGCAAAAATCAGGATTAACACACAGATCTCCATGGGGAGGCAAATGTGCACCAAATTGCTCTTCAATTCTCATCCTAGAGAAGGGAGCTGAGCTGCCAAGGGCATTGAACATCCTAAGCTCCAGATTTTTCATCAGGCAGCTGAAGTGGGATCCTCACAGAAGCAAACAGTCTCTAATAGATAAGAAGTTAGCCAGATGGGATTCCAGAACAAATGGGCTGAGATAAGTCATCTAGGAAATCCTGATATTGGATTCATAGGAATGAAGTTGAGTAATTTCCATAAGATTCTTAAAGGAGATAATTCTAGTTAAACCTGAAATGGCCTCAGCAACAAGACGCAAGAGCGATGGCATTGTCTTGCTTGCTCTATCATAATACATGTGTGAAGTATTATAGGTATTTTAAATCAAACCAAGGTCCTCTATAAGAACATTCAGTGCTCTAAGTAACTGCAACATCTCTCTTCGGCCCTTGGCATAAATTAACATTTCCTCTTACCTGAGCTTCAAGAACAACACTGAGAGCAGAGTGGGAAAATAGGCCACTCATTTCACCTACTCTGGCAACTGAGGGTAGTTGATTGCTGTCATGCCAGCTACAGACTGTGGTAAGGCAAACATGATAAGACTATGTAAAATAAATAAAATTAAAGGCACATAATAGGTGGCAGCTCACACTTGGTAGCTGAGCTGAGGTATGAGGATCTTCATTTCCTTACTATGCTAGTGTGGACTACATAGGAAGACCTATGTCTAAATAAGATGGAAGCCTGGGGTGGGTACAGTTGCTTTCAATCCCAGCACTGCTAGAGGGCAGGTAGCCAGATTTTTCTTAGTTGAAGACCAACCTGGTCTACACAGCAAGTGTCAGGCCAGACAAGCTCCTTAGTGAGACCCTATATAAAATGACAATAAAACACAAAATAAAGAAACCCATGAGGGAAATTGACAACAGTTAAAACTCACACAAGAGTTTGCTTTCTCACATAAGGCTTCCCATTCTTTGCACTCAATATGCAAGTCCTCTTTAGATCAGACCTCCTAACTCCGAAGATTAAAAGTGTTTCACCACACATAAAAAAAATTTAGTCACCAAAATATATAAAATAAAACGGAATCTTAAAAGAGTATCTTAATCTCACATCAATAAACAAAATCCTGGTTTCTAACACCATTGTCAGTGTAGCCCCTGTCCTATCTCTGTAAATGGCAGCCTTGTGAACCTAACAAGTCAGGCTATGCCTTGGGCTCAACCTTGTCTTTTCCTCCCTTTTACATATTCCATGTACTGACGGCTAGTACATTCTCTAGAAATTCCTTAGTACAACTCTAGAATTTATGACTTCTCTCTTGCTGTCCATGCTTCCTCTTATTTCTCATCCTTAAGGATGAATCCTACAAAAATATGTCCTACCTTCTTCCCCTGAATCCTGTCAGACTATGAGCTGCATTGCTCTACCCTTACCCTGAACTGTTCACTGGCCATGGCCTCGTACTGACTGTTCTTCAGATACCAAGCTCTTGACTGTTCGGGACTTTCACACCTTCACCTACTGGGATATCGTTTTGAATTTTCCCTGTGAGTTTCTAGATCTCTGCTCTGGTCACCTTCTCAGACCTACCTTGGAATGTCCACCCCCTGTGGCATGCAGCCACCTGGTTCTTACCTCCAGCTTCCCAGAAAGTGTAACAATTCAGTATTCTATCTCAGAGTTTCTTGGTGGAGAACTGGTCTTTAATCTCTTTAAAATGTGGCTTTGTCGGACAAGGAAACTCGTCTCACCTCCCCCTCTTTCTACAGCTAAGAAGTGAGCCAAGTTCCGGTTATCTCTCACTGGGAAGTAGAGCCAAAAGCAATGAGTTGGACTCTAGCCTGGCTATATGGGACCTTGACTCTAAAACAGAAGAAAGCATGGGGCCATCTGTATTTAATCATGGCACTCAAGAGGCAGACCAAGTTCAGTTACATTTTTTACCTTCTCTTAAAAAAACAAAAATGAAAAGAGTGTGTGGCCCCTGTTAAGGGTTCTGTGGGGTTGCTGTCTGTGGACTGTTGAATACAGCAAGGCAGGATGGCATTCAAACAGAGCTGGAATTAAAAGAGGGTGTAGACTCTAAGGGGCAAGGTGCTTCAACTCACCCACTGCGCTGCTTTGCCCACCCCAGGATCCCTAGGCAGGACTTCTCTGGTCACTAGTGAACCTGAGGTCTTCGCTATGCTGCAGATAGTTCTAAAAACTAACAAAGAGGATGATGTTTGCACCTCCCCTGAGAAGGCAGGGGTTCATGGGGCTTGACCAGTGTGGTTGGGGGCCTCCATCATTCACCCTGCTCTTGTCTCCCCAACCCCAGAGCTGTATTCACAGGCCTGCAAGAGAGCAATGGTGTGGAAGAGGACCACGAGTATGAGGGTACACTTCTACCATGTCACTCTGAACTGCAGATTCAGGGATGTCACCTGGTGTCTAAGCATTGCAGGACACATCCTTGCATAGGGCTTTGAATGGCTTTGGTTGTGCTCTTTAAGCTGCCCTTGGGAGAACATTTCTCCCTGAACTTAGGTATGGATATATTGAGAGTAAAGAGGACTCCTCAATGGATGGTATGGCTTGTGTAACTAGGGGCAGCTCTGAAACAATTACATTGGCTTAGGCGGAACTGTGTTTCTCATTGGCCTCACTGGTACATACTATTTTCTTATCGACTGCTGCCTGTTTCCTGAGCCTGTGGATCTGAGTGTGCCTTACCATCTGTGTGGTACACCCTGGGATGAGCAGGGACCTGAAAATCTGGTAGAGGCAGTGCAAGTTGGGTGAGTACTGAGAACATTGGGATTATTGAAGATCCCAGTGGACAGTTGCAACTAGGGTGGGGCGCAGAATGTGACTCCTGCTGGTTTCGGTGATGTGCCCTCTTACACATGGTGAGCATCCCCCTATCCATCCTGTACCCTTCACACTGGCATTGAATTTTTTCATAGAAGAAAAAGCTTTGATTCAATGCATCTGACACTCTGGCTCTGTGTTAAGTAAACTCCCTGCTCTAAGAGACTAGAGGCAGCTGGGCCAGGATCCTGAGTTAGCCTTAGGAAGAGAACTTGCTCTAAGGATATTGAATGCTAGCCAGTTTTGGCTGGTGATGTCCTCAGTCCCTGGGCAGGTACGGTGCCTGTCTCCTACCTGATATCTAAAATGGCCTTATTCACTGAGCTCTTGTGTGCCACAGTCATAGCACTTTGGAGTGCTGTTCTCCAGAGCCATGGCAGTCACTGTGTTATCTCACTCTCAAGTAGGACATGGAGTCAGAGGACAGCTGGTGGGAGAGATGGATTTGAACCCAGACCTTTAGGTTTCCATTATGCATCTCACATTCTAGTCAGGATGGCAGTCAAAGGCCATACTTTTAAGCCTTGTGAAGGACAAAGTAGCTGCAATTGGGAGAAGAGGAGAAAGACCCTTTGTCTCTCCTATAAAGTGGGTTGAAATGGACAGTCCTCAGTACTGGAGTAACTTAGTAAAGTCATGCAAATGAGTTGTTCAAGGCCAAGTCCAATGTGCAAAGAATTCCATTAACGTCCCCATCTTCTCCTCCATCTTAGGGAGGGTTGCGGTGCCCAGGTCAACATGGACAGAGTTTTGGGTAACCTAGGGTAAACCAGTGGGTAGACACAGCTTCGGCCTCAGGGAGGGGATCACGGCTGCTCAGGGGGCTTTTTAGTAGTTGTGTATGGCAGCTGCCCTTAACATTTGCTTCCCACAACACTGTATGCTGGGCTGGGACATCCTGCCTTCAAATTCTGAAAAAGAGCTCTGGGTCTGGACCTCTGGTCCTGTGTGTCTTCTGGAGCAGCACAGTGCCAGCATCTATCAGCCACAAAGCCGTCCCCCTGGTCGAGTTCAGGGTGTGTCCATGCCTGGGGTTGGAAGGTTTCCAGGTGTGACAGATGGGGAGTCTGGGCTCTGACAAGGTGTCCCATGCATCTTTGACACTCCTCGCCACTTGCTCCAGTCTAGCCAGGAAGAAGGCACTCCCTCCAAAGTACAGGAGTAGATGAGGCTGGGACTGTGCCCTGAATATCCCCAAGAGACTCCGTAATATTTTACTATTTATCTGTCCCCTAATAGCTTCCCGGGACCTCACTATTCTCCTTCCAGGCCTTGTCAACACAGGATCAACCATTGAGAAGAGGGGAACATGATCTGGTATTGGGTAGGGGAAAAGAATTGAAGCCCTGAGGGCCAACAGAAAGAATGGAAACAGGTATCTTCGGAAGGTAGGAGATTGGGGGACCTTCCAGAATGTACCAGAGGCCTGGGAGGTAAGAGATTCTCAGGAATCAGAGGGAGAGAATCTTAGATAAAAGGCCCTACAATGGGGGGAGAGAACTTGTAGAGCCCACCTCCAGCAGAAAGACAAGGCATCAAGTGTGGGATGGGATTGCTATCCCACAGTCAAAACTCTGACTCATAATTGCTCCTGTCTGAAAGAACTGCAGGAATGGAAATGGAAAGAAGCCTGAGGAAAAGTAGGTCCATAAAAAGGCCCAAAGTGGGATCCAGCTCAAGGGAAGGCCCCAAGACCTGACATTATTACTGAGGCTATGAAGTGCTCACCAAAAGGGACTTATCATGACTGCCCTCCTAAAGACCCAAAAAGCAGCTGAAAAATTCAGATGCAGCTATTTGCAGCCAACCAATGAACAGAAGCTTCTGACCCCTCTTGTTGAATTAGGGAAAAGCTGGAAGAAGCTGAGGAGGAGGGCGACTCTGTAGGAGGACCAGCAGTCTCAACTAACCTAGACCCCGAGATCTCTCAGACACCAGGCCACCAACCAGGCATCATACACCAGCTGATATGAGGCCCCCAACACATATACAGAAGAGGACTGACAGGTCTGGGTTCAGTCAGAGAAAGTGCACCTAACTCTCAAGAGACTGGAGTCCCCAGAGAGTTTAGAGGTCTCTTGGGGTAGGGGCTAGGAGGTGGGGACATTTTCATGGAGACAGGGGATGGGGAGGAGATATGGGATGTGGAATAGTTAGAGGGTGGACTGGGAGGTGAATAAAACTTGAAGAGTAGACCCTTCTGGTTGTTGTCCTCACGGAAAGCTGAAAGCCAGCCACCAGGAGTGACTACATGCCTGAGAGCAGAGGTTAGGTCAACTTTTCTGCTCCAAGTGACCTGCCTGGTCGACTCAGAACACACAAAGGCAGAATTCCTCTAGGACCGGGTACTTCCGGTTTCTCGCTGGTGCCGGAACCTCACTGATTCTGGCCTACAGCTCCCTTCTCCCAAATCCCATGTGAGAGAGGGTTGATCACTGAGAAGAGTGGGCAATCCTGAGACTGCAGGGCAGGACAGAGTGCAATTTCTGCCCACCTTTGCCCACATCCCTGGCCCAAGAGGAAACTGCATAATGCCTCTGGACACAGGAATATAGAAGCAGTCAGCTGCAGGAGACCCGCGGTCCAGATATGTGCCTAGATCTAAACTGGTCAAACAGCTCCCTACACCCAAATCCTGTGGTGGGGAGAGCTAGACATTCAGAGGTGCAGACACTCCTGAGAATTGAGAGGAAACAACTCTCTGCTCACATTCCCAACTCAGGAGGAAAACCCCTAGTGCCATCTGTGCACCCTGAGCACAGGGACCTAGGAGCAGTAGGGGTAGGACCCTTCTTGTTGTTGCCTTCACGGAGAGCTGAAAGCCAGGAGTGACTACATGCCTGAGAGCAGAAAACTCTATTCCATTAACTAGCTAAAAGAAAACAGGAAAACAGGTCTACAGGAATGCTGGCACACAGGCCCACAGGAAGGTCAAACCACCACTAGAAACAGCAAGAATAGCTAATACCAGAGACAACCTGATGGCAAGAGGCAAGTGCAGAAACCCAAGCAACAGAAACAAAGACTACTTGGCATCATTAGAGACCAGTTCACCTACTAAAGCAAATACTGGATATCCAAACACACTGGAAAACCAAGATCTAGATTTAAAATCACATTTTATCATGATGATGGAGGACATTAAGAAGGCCATAAATAACTCCCTTAAGGAATTGCAGGATAACACAAGTAAACAAGCAGAAGCCCTTAAAGAGGAAACTCAAAAATCCCCTAAAGAACTACTGGAAAAAAACAATAAAACAGGAGAAGAAAATGAACAAAACCATCCAGAAGTTAAAAATGGAAACAGAAACCATAAAGAAAGCACAAAGGGAGACAACCCTGGAGATAGAAAACCTAGAGAAGAGATCAGGAGTCATAGTTGCAAGCATCACCAACAGAACACAAGAGACAGAAAAGAGAATCTCGGGAGCAGAAGATACCATAGAAAATATTGATACAACTGTCAAAGATAATGCAAAACAGAAAGAGCTCCTAGCCCCAAACATACAGGAAATCCAGGACAAAAATGAGAAGATGAAACCTAAGGATAATAGGTGTAGAAGAGAGTGAAGACTCCCAACTTAAAGGGTCAGTAAATATATTCAACAAAATCATGGAAGAAAACTTCCCTAACCTAAAGAAAGAGATGCCCACAAACATACAAAAAGCCTACAGAACTCCAAATAGATTGGACCAGAAAAGAAATTCCTCCTGTCACATAATGGTCAAAACACCAAATGCACAAAACAAAGAAAGAATAGTAAAAGCAGTAAGGAAAAAAGGTCAAGTAACATATAAAGGCAGACCTGTCAGAATTATACCAGACTTCTCATCAGAGACAATGAAAGCCAGAAGATCCTGCACAGATATCATACAGACACAAAGAGAAAACAAATACCAACCCAGACTACTATATCCAGCAAAAGTTCAATAAACAGATGGGAAACCAAGATATTCCATGGCAAAACCAAATTTACACAATATCTTTCTACAAATCCAGCACTACAAAGGATAATAAATGGCAAAGCCCAACACAAGGAGGTAAACTACACCCTAGAAAAAGCAAGAAAGTAATCCCCTTGCAACAAAACCAAAAGAAGAGAAGCACACAAACATAATCCCACCTCCAAATATGAAAATAACAGGAAGCAACAATTACTATTCTTTAATATCTCTCAACATCAATGAACTCAATTCCCCAAGAAGAAGACACAGATTAACAGACTGGATATGTAAAGAGGACCCAGCATTTTGCTGCCTACAGGAAAAACAATGACAACATGTAGAGGGCCGCAATAACATTCGCCACCACAAGATGGCGCTGGCTTCCACTGCACCCCACGTGGAAAGCTGGGATAGCTTTCGCCATTACAAGATGGCGCTAGAACAAATGAAACTCAAGACGGATGATCAAAATGTGAAGGCTTCACTCCTTCTTTAAAAGGAACAAGAATACCCTTGGCAGGGAAGAGAGAGGCAAAGATTAAAACAGAGACTGAAGGAACACCCATTCAGAGCCTGCCCCACATGTGGCCCATACATATACAGCCACCCAATTAGACAAGATGGATGAAGCAAAGAAGTGCAGACCGACAGGAGCGGATGTAGATCGCTCCTGAGAGACACAGCCAGAATACAGCAAATACAGAGGCGAATGCCAGCAGCAAACCACTGAACTGAGAACGGGACCCCGTTGAAGGAATCAGAGAAAGAACTGGAAGAGCTTGAAGGGCTTGAGACCCCATATGTACAACAATGCCAAGCAACCAGAGCTTCAGGGACTAAGCCACTACCTAAAGACTATACATGGACTGACCCTGGACTCTGACCTCATAGGTAGCAATGAATATCCTAGTAAGAGCACCAGTGGAAGGGGGAAACCCTGGGTCCTGCTAAGACTGAACCCCCAGTGAACTAGACTGTGGGGGAGGCGGCAATGGGGGGAGGGTGGGGAGGGGAACACCCATAAGGAAGGGGAGGGGGAAGGGGATGTTTGCCCGGAAACCGGGAAAGGGAATAACACTCGAAATGTATATAAGAAATATTCAAGTTAATAAAAAAAAAAAAAAAAAAACAAGATGGCGCTGGCCTCCGCCTCGCCAGCCAACTTCCTTTCAGGAAGTTAACTGTGTGCGCATGTGCAAGAGTGCCTTCGTGCCAGGTCTTTGCCCACTCCGGGGCGTGCCTAATGAGGTCATGGATAAGCAACCAATCAGGTGTGGATGCGCCGCGCTAGGGTGTATATAAGCCGTGCCATGCCGGCGCGCGGGCCTCTCCTTAAGATTCAATAAACGTTTAGCTGCAGCAAGGATTCGTATATCCCCGCGTGTTTTCTTGCTGGCGTGATCGCACGGGACATTTGGTGCTAAGAACCCGGGACAAACGCCTCACCATCGCCGCCGCCAAGGAGAGCCTCCGTTCACGGAGAGGGTCCAGAAGCTGCAGGACGCGGGTAAGACCCTGAGAGACAATGCTTAGCCTTGACCTGTTCCACTTCACTCCCCTGCTAGATGCGGCAGAAGTCTCTATTATCGTTTGGCAGCCCTCGGGCTTTCTCTATTGGCCTTTGAGTTTCTAGATACTGCCAGACAGCATCTGAGGTCGCATGGGAGCTGCCCAGCTGTAATAGCAAAGCGGAGAGCGCTGGGGGAGGGGCAAGGCGGCATGTCAGAAACAGGTGGGTAAAAAATTAAAGAGCTCAAGGAAAGATAACAAGCAGACAGTCCTCTCCAATGCGGAGGCGAGAGGTTGGGGAAAAATGCCCCGGGAGAGAAAAAGGGAGGAGATAAAAGGAACACAGTATTTTGGGAGAAAAACTTTGTCTTTGTGCTTGTAAAAGGTGTGATTAGGCTCTGGAAGCTTTGCAGAGTCATACTGATCAGACTTGATAGAGGCAGACCGCCTGAAAATTTATTCAGGAGAATCAAACAAAAGGATATCTCAATGCCCATGCACAGCTTGATGGAGTTAATGTAATTGGGTTGTGAGTAAAAATATTCAGGACTGTGTTTCACTTCCATACCATTTGTGAATGTCAGTCGTGCTGCTCAGATATCCTGTAATATATCTCAGTATCTTACAGGAGTTTGGTTTCAACACGTTGATGGACTAGTCCAGGAATTGTGACAATCCATCATCCATATCAACTCCACTCGAGCGGATAGTCACCGTGAAAGTGGTGGGAAAGGGGAAATCCTACCTCTCTGCTGACACAATCTGTTTTTTTCCCTCTTTGTCTATTGTCTGTCCTTGGTGCACCAAGCTGTCCCTGTATGTCAGTTAATGTCTGTGGTTTTTGTTTCTTGTTGCTTAAATGTTTTATGTTTCATGTTCAAAAGAAAAAATGGTGAAAACTTTATCTGTTAATCGTTCACATCTTGATTTGGTTTTAACTCGTTTCAAAAAGGAACAAATGAATAAAAAACAGTTTCAATCAGGCCTTTAGAGCCCTATACCTACAGCCAGGAGTCTAGGTTAGCTGGAGAAGCTGCCCAGAGGCTAAGCGTCTGCACGAGCTGATCTTAAAGGCGCCAACAGCTTCTCAGCTTCTTTGGTACAAGAGCTGATAGCTGTTTCTCTTAGGGAAATCCCTGACTTATTATTTGACTCAACAGGTGACAAGGTGCTTCTCTTAAAATCATAGCTAAAAAAGGTAAAAATGGTGTTTTGGTCTAAATATTAAAGATATGTGTAGCCACTTCAATTTTGTTTCTCATTGGTTTTAAATGTGTAAATATGCTCTACTTGCCTTAGTCATAGATTGTTGGCTTTTAAGTTACTGGATATGGTTAAAAAGGTATAATATTGGTAACAGAAAATTGACATAAAGCTGGTAATTTGGATGGAGTCATTCTAGACAACATGTGGCATGAGCCAACCTAGGGAAACAGGTCTAAATTGAGGTAATATTTTTATGGAATTCTTATTCTAGAAACCAGGCTTCTAAAAGAATTTAGGACAATGTCTCTTTGTTGAGGTGCTGGAGACTACACCATCATGCGTTCATATGTAGGAATTGGCAGTCAAACTTAGTAGCATAAAGGATAGACTTGGTGTCTTAGAGATTTTAGAAGCTAGTTTGTTAGAAGTTGAGTTTTGTTTTCCAAAGTTGTGGTTTGCCCTGAAGCTATCTGTATTTTGATGCTAATTCCACTGCCCCAAGGACAGCTGCCTAGTCAGTACTCAGAACTCAGGTGACTTTCAAAAATTGTGGCTGTGCTCTGGTGTTACAAGGAGAACTGAAAGATTGTGATTAAGGATTGCCAGTGTTACATTGACTAACTCAAACTTATTTGTAATTAAGAAAAATCAAACAGGTAGAGATTGTTACAGGATTTACAAAGGATTGATGAGGTTTTGAAACTTGTGAGAACATTACAGCCAGTTTGTTTACTCCAACTGCCATTTCAAGATAGATTTAGAGGATTGATTTTGAGTTTTCATTTCGTGAGCTTGCTTATAATTTTAGAGAGCCCATAAAGTGATATCATTAAAATTTTTACAAAAGAATGGCTAATAACCTTGTATTATGTAATTTTGTCGCTTCTTCGATGTAAGAAGTTAGAACTTTGAATCTTTCAGTGTATATAGAAATTTTTACTACAAACCTTTGCTCTCAAAATGAGCTTTAATATTTGGGGAGTAGCTGTTGCACTACTCCAGAAAAGAATATTTGAAACTAATTTTAAGCTTCTAAGGATATGTTAATTGGCTAAGTACCTCACCTTACCAGAGGACTTAGGCCTTTGTTTGTTATCCTCATTGGAGATAAAGCTTCAGTTGTGTTAATACAGAATTGTAGGCTAGAGTCATGGAAGTATTTTAAAAAGAAACCTGGTGAAACATACCTTATTCCAAACAACAATCAAATTGGTTATTACAAAATACTGATATTTGGCCTATTACATATACAAATTTTTCAGGCAAAATTGATAATTTTACTCTTTACATGCTTTTGTACTTCCTATATATTTGTGCATACAACCCATAGGAAATGCGCTTAGTGTATTTATAGGTGGTTCATCTAATGAAAAGGCTACATGTATGATTGGATCACTTGTTTATTCTCTTGAGTTTCTATTGCTTCAACACAGATTATTAAATTCCATGGTTTAGCCACTGCTTTTAAATCAAGCTTTCAATTCATATACTGATAGCCAATGTGTGGCTTTTGGTTTACAATTGATTTCAATTACTTAATGCTTTACTAGAGACAGGTTTTCTATATAAAATCAATGAGTGATTTCAGTGTAAATTGTCTGACAACTCACTGTCCTTTCAGTGCTCTGGCTCAGACAACTAAACAAAACCATAGACCCAGCTCTTTAAAAATAGTAATGGAGTTAATATGAAAAGAGGAAGACTCCATTTGCTTACTTTCAATTCCCAGCCTCACCCTGCCAGCTCAGAGATTTCTAGTAAGACTGAAATCTAGACAATATTTACAGGTTTTGACATTTCTAATTAATGCTTATGTTTAGGTAAATAAAGCTGGTGAGGGGCTGGAGAGATGGCTTAGTGGTTAAGAGCACTAAGTACTGTTCCTTAATAGACCATTTAAGAACTTAAACTGGATTGCCTGGACCCTTTAGCAAGGGAGAACAATGATACCAGACAGATTATAGGCCTTACATAGGAACAATTAGTCAAAAAATCTCATTCTTTATATATCCAAAACAATAATGCTGGAGACAATAATTTGGTATACAAGTCAATTTATAAATACAAGTGCTCAGTGTCCTCAATTTAATCCTCGAGGACTTACCTTAATAAATAATATCTTTACTATATCTTAATAAATAAAAAGGGGGAGTTATCCCTGTATGCTAAATAATGCTCCTTTTATTTCAATTTTAAAAATTTGGATGCCAAAGTTTATGGCACCCTACAACTAGGCATACTTCTGCCTAGTTGAAATAAAGAGATCCACATATTGACATGATCCTGTCCAGATATTTTATATGGGGAAGAGGGAATGTTTGTGTTTTTTCTACAGGATGCTACAAGAGTGTGCCAGCTGCCTGAGTGGCTGGTGAGACTTGCTGATCCTGGTTGCATAAAGATTCAGCTCTCCTGGTTCGGGTCCCTGGAGTCATTCCTCTGCCCTGAGAGGAAGATGTAAGATTCCCCCTCATCATTTGTCATCACAGAGATTTTGGCGTTGCTGCAGTCAGTGTTACCACTGCGTGTGTCCCGTCCCACTGTGGCCTGCTCTCTGACCCTCTATGCACTGCTGCTTGCTGGAGAAGACTGGACTCCAGCCGTTGCTGCCCCCCTCATTCCCCTGGTGACTCTTGCTGCCTTAACTGGTGTTGTCATTTTGCAGACTGTAGCTTCACAGGAATGCCACCTGCGTGAAGCTGCTGTGGACTGGGGAACTCTGTCCTGGTTGTACAGAACTCAGACATGGTTCCCTTGCCTGCTGGTTGTTCCAGAGAAAATGGCTGATCCTGAACTGTCCTGGGAAAAGACCTTGTTACTTTCGCTGCTATTGTAGCAGCCATTTACTGCTATAGCCATTGTGTCTACAGTATCTGGAGTTACCCTCCCCCAACCTATTGTTGGACAAGCACAGTGGGTGAACTTTCTGGAGTAGTTGCTAACAATTGGGAATTCTAAATTCTATAATAGGAGCGGCTTGACTATGGCCCTTGGTGGTAACAGCTGAGGTGAACCAAATGAGGTGCCCACTACTTATCGGGAGTGGCTCTGTTTGGTGCAGCCCTATGCTGTGGATTAGTGTTCATGCTATGGTTGGTTTGCAAACTCAGATCTCAACAGAAACGTGACAAGGCCGTTATCACTCAAACACTTGTGGCCATTTGAACAAGGGTCCTCCCCTAAAATTTGGTTATCTATCTTCAAAAATTAGTCGGTATCTGAATTCTCTGCTCTTGCACCCCATGGATCTGTGGATCCATTGCACTGGATAGAGAGACTCAATGATTCTTTGATCAGCCTTCCACATCGCTGAGGTTTCCTCATTGCATGCGATAGGGGGATCATGATTTCCCCACTAACTCATTTTCTGGCTGGCCTCTTTTTAGAATTCACCCTAGGTCGTTAACAGTTACTGTCACACAGCACTGTGGTATCCAGAGATGGGCAACTTTCCTCATGCACAGTACACGGGGCCCGGTGGCGATAGGGTTACCCTTCGATAAGGCTGTGACATAGAGGAACGACCTAAGACAGGAGCCACAGCAGATGGACGTAACTGCAGGGACCTAGACCAGCCTAGACAATAATTTATTGTTATTAATTAATAAAATAATAAGGGGGAGATGTAGAGGGCCGCAATAACATTCGCCACCACAAGATGGCGCTGGCTTCCACTGCGCCCCACATGGAAAGCTGGGATAGCTTTCGCCATTACAAGATGGCGCTGGCCTCCACCACACCAGCCAACTTCCTTTCAGGAAGTTAACTGTGTGCGCATGTGCAAGAGTGCCTTCGTGCCAGGTCTTTGCCCACTCCGGGGCGTGCCTAATGAGGTCATGGGTAAGCAACCAATCAGGTGTGGATGCGCCATGCTAGGGTATATATAAGCCGCGCCATGCCGGCGCGCAGGCCTCTCCTTAAGATTCAATAAACGTTTAGCTGCAGCAAGGATTCATGTGTCCCGTGTATTCTTGCTGGCGAGAGACAGCGCGGGACAACAACGAAATACACTTCCTCAAAGTAAAAGGCTAGAAAAAATTTTTCAACGCATATAGTCCAAAGAAACAAGCTGGAATAGCCATTCTAATATCAAATAAAATTGACATTCAACCAAACGTTATCAAAAAAGACAAGAAAGAATACTTCATATTCATCAAAGGAAAAATCTACCAAGATGAACTCTCAATCCTAAATATCTCTGCTCCAAATACAAGGGCACCTACATACATAAAAGAAACCTTACTAAAGCTCAAAGCACACACTGCACCTCACACAATAATACTAGGAGATTTCAACACCCCACTCACAACAATGAAAATTAAACAGAGACATAGAGAAACTAACAAAAGTTATGAACCAAATGGTCTTAACAGATATTTATAGAACATTCCATCCTAAAACAAAAGGATATAACTTCTTCTCACCACCTCATGGTAACTTCTCCAATATTGACCATATACTTGGTCACAAAACAGGCCTCAACAGATCCAGGAAGATATCAGATCACCATGGATTAAGGCAGGTCTTCGATATCAACAATAAGGAAAAAACTCCCACATACACGTGGAAGTTGAACAATGCTCTACTCAATGATAACTTGGTCAAGGAAGAAATAAAGAAAGAAATTAAAGACATCTTAGAATTTAATGAAAATGAAGGTACAACATACCCAAACTTATGGAACACAATGAAAGCTGTGCTAAGAGGAAAACTCATAGCTCTGAGTGCCTGCAGAAAGAAACAGGAGAAAGCATACATCTGCATCTTGACAGCACACCTAAATGCTCTAGAACAAAAAGTAGTAAATACATTGAGGAGGAGTAGAAGGCAGGAAATAATCAAATTCAGGGCTGAAATCAACCAAGTAGAAACAAAAAGGACTATACAAAGAATCAACAGAACCAAAAGCTGGTTCTTTGAGAAAATCAACAAGATAGATAAACCCTTAGCCAGATAGATAAACTAACCAGAGGACACAGAGAGTGGGTGCAAATTAACAAAATCAGAAATGAAATGGAAGACATAACAACATAATCTGAAGAAATTTAAAAAATCATCAGATCCTACTACAAAAGCCTATATTCAGCAAAACTCAAAAATCTAGAAGAAATGGACAATTTTCTAGACAAATACCAGGTATCAAAGTTAAATTGGGAACAAAAAACCATTTAAACAACCCCACAACTCCTAAAGAAGAAGCAGTTGTTGAAAGTCTCCCAACCAAAAGGAGCCCAGGACCAGATGGATTTAGTGCAGAATTCTATCTGATCTTCATAGAAGAACTCATACCAATACTGTCCAAACTATTCCACAATATTGAAACAGAGCACTACCAAATTCCTTTTATGAAGTCACAATTACTCTTATACCTAAACCACACAAAGACCCAACAAAGAAAGAGAACTTCAGACCAATTTTCCTTGTGAATATCAACGCAAAAATACGCAATAAAATTCTTGCAAACCGAATCCAAGAACACATCAAAACAATCATACATCATGATCAAGTAGGCTTCATCCCAGGTGTGCAGAGATGGTTAAATATATGGAAAACTGTCAATGAGATCCACTATATAAATAAACTCAAAGAAAAAAAACACACGATTATCTCATTGGATGCTGAGAAAGCATTTGACAAAATTCAACACCCTTTCATGATGAAAGTCCTGGAAAGAATAGGAACTCAAGGCCCATACCTAAATATAGTAAAAGCCATATACAGCAAACCAGTAGCTAACATCAAACTAAATGGAGAGAAACCTGAAGCAATTCCGCTAAAATAAGGCACTAGATAAGGCTGCCTGCTCTCCCCCTACTTATACAATATAGTTCTCGAAGTCCTAGCCAGAGCAATCAGACACAAAAGGAGGTCAAAGGGATACAAATTGGAAAGGAAGAACTGAAAATATCACTGTTTGCAGATGATATGATAGTATACTTAAGTGACCCCAAAAATTCCACCAGAGAACTAATAAGCCTGATAAACAACTTCAGCAAAGTGGCTGGTATAAAATTAACTCAAACAAATGAGTAGCCTTCCTCTACATAAAAGATAAACAGGCTGAGAAAGAAATTAGGGAAACGACACCCTTCATGATAGCCCCAAATAATATAAAATACATAATTGTGACTTTAATCAAGTAAGTGAAAGAGCTGTATGATAAGAACTTCAAGTCACTGAAGAAAGAAATTGAAAAAGATCTCAGAAGATGGAAAGATCTCCCATGCACATGGATTGGCAAGATTAATGTAGTAAAAATGATCATTTTACCAAAAGCAATCTGCAGATTCAATGCAATCCCCGTCAAAATTCCAATCCAATTCTTCATAGAGATAGAAAGAACAATTTAAAAATTCATTTGGAATAACAAAAGAACCCAGGATAGTAAAAACTATCCTCAACAATAAAAGAATTTCTGGAGGAATCATCATCCCTGACCTCAAGCAGTATTACAAAACAATAATAATTTTTTAAAAAGACTGTATGGTATTGGTACAGAGACAGGCAGATTGATCAGTGGAATAGATTTGAGGACCCAGAAATGAACCCACATACCAATGGTCACTTGATTTTGACAAAGGATCCAAAACCATCCAATGAAAAAAAGATAGCATTTTCAACAAATGGTGCTGGTTCAAGTGGAGGTCAACATGTAGAAGAATGCAGATCGATCCATTCTTATCACGCTGTACAAAGCTTAAGTCCAAGTGGATCAAGGACCTGCACATCAAACCAGATACACTCAAACTAATAGAAGAAAAAGTGGGAAAGAACCTCAAACACATGGGCACTGGGGAAAATTTCCTGAACAAAACACCAATGGCTTATGCTCTAAGATCAAGAACTGATGAATGGGACCTCATAAAACTCCAAACCTTCTGTAAGGCAAAGGACAATCATTAGGACAAAATGGCAACCAACAGATTGGGAAAAGATTTTTACCAATCCTACATCTGATAGAGGGCTAATATTCAAAATATACAAAGAACTCAAGAAGTTAGACTCCAGAGAGCCAAATATCCCTATTAAAAATGGGGTACAAAGCCAAACAAAGAATTTTCAGCTAATGAATATAGAATGGCTGAGAAGCACCTAAAGAAATGTTCAACATCTTTAGTCATAAGCGAAATGCAAATCAAAACAACCCTGAGATACCACCTCACACCAGTCAGAATGACTAAGATCAAAAACTCAGTTGCAACAGCAAATGCTGGTGAAGATGTGGAGAAAGAGGAACACTCCTCTATTGTTGGTGGGATTGCAAACTGGTGCAACCACTCTGGAAGTCAGTCTGAAGGTTCATCAGAAAATTGGACATTCCACTATCTGAGGACCCAGCTATAACTCTCCTGGGCATATACCCAAAAGATGCTTCAACATACAACAGAGACATATGCTCCACTATGTTCATAGTAGCCTTATTTATAATAGCCAGAAGCTGGGAAGAACCCAGATGTCCTTCAACAGAGGAATGGATACAGAAAATGTAATACATCTACACAATGGAGTACTACTCAGCTATCAAAACCAATCACTTCATAAAATTCATAGGCAAATGGATTGAACTAGAAAATATCATCCTGAGTGAGATAACTCAATAACAGAAAAATACCCATGGTATACACTCACTGATACATGGATAGTAGCCCACAAGCTCAAACTGCCCAAGATTCAATCCACAGACTACATGAAACTCAACAACTAGGATGTCCAACATGCAGAATCTTCACTCCTTGTTAAAAGAGGGAACAAAACTGTCCATAGGTGGGCATATTGAGGCAAAGTTTACAACAGAGACTGAAGCAATGGCCATTCAGAGCCTGCCCCACATGTGGCACATATATACATACATATATATATACATACATATATATATATATACATATATATATATACACACACACAGATATATACATATATATATATATACATATATATATATATATATATATATATATATATATATATATATATATATATACATGTAGCAGCCATGGCCAAACAAAAATGATGGGCTGGGCTCAGAAACACATGAGCCATTCCCAGGTCATGATACTCCTTTTGGATGTGTGGTCCCTCCTTATCGTTAGATCAGGTGGTATGAACCAATCAGTTTAAAGCCAACATACCTTTAACCTCTTACCCAATCATGTAATGTCAAAGCTTGAAAATGCCCCCATAGGGGGGTGTGTGTGTGTGTGTGTGTGTGTGTGTGTGTGTGTGTGTGTGTGTGTGTTTTCTGCTTTATAAACCACATTACCCTAGACTTTGGTGTAGCTCTCCAATCTTGTTGCATCAGGAAGGTTTGTGGCCTGAGCACGGGCATGAATGAAGACTCTCCTGTGCTTGGATCAGAGTTGTACTCCCTGGTTGTCTCATTGGGGGTCTCACAATCTGGGCACAGTTGCATCTTTAGTCTTTTACAAAAATGTTTCTGTAACAAGCTCTCTTGACTTAGGTCACCTTGATGCCAGTCTATTGTTCCCCAAGACAATAACTTCGATTTTCTCCTGCTTAAACTTCTCAAATTCTTTGGTTAAAAGGTATACCACAACAGAGTTTTAAAACTGTACATTTGAGCTATATAACTGTTGCTTGTAACCTCAACCAACATCCTAGGGGATGATGGTAAGAAGATTCACAATCAATGACACAGACTCTGGGAGTCAGGCAAGTGACAAAAGCAGACTGGTTTATTGCAGAAACTGGACAATCCTTTATATCCCCTCCCAGCATCTCATTGGCTCTCAAGC
The DNA here is from genome assembly GCF_011064425.1 of Rattus rattus. NCBI lineage: Eukaryota > Metazoa > Chordata > Mammalia > Rodentia > Muridae > Rattus > Rattus rattus. The sequence continues at coordinate 13,454,334 of NC_046154.1, forward strand.
AGGCGATGTGGGGCTGTCTCTTTTTCATTGGTTTGCTCCATTGCCTCATCAAGCATAAGGAGTCTATAGCCAAGCTGGCAGATACTCAGTTGGATCAGGGAGGATGTGGCATGGTCTTTTGGGCTAAGTTTCTCCTACATTTCCACACGTTGGCTTTGTTTTTTATTGCACAGTAAATGTCAGAGTTCTTTGCTTTTGCCCCACCTCAGGAGGCCTACAGTATAGTTGATGATGCCTGTCTTATGTTGACCTGTCAAACAGGTTCTTACCCTTCATTGACAACCAGGCCTGAAAGAACAGCCATCCCAGACAGCATATCAGGGGGTAAGGAGGGAGCATAAACAGAAGCCTGGAGAATTACTGAGGCCAGCCCTAATCACCTCCCTGGGCAGGCCTCAGTCTAGATGCTTAAGATCCATCAATAGTTGAAGCATACATTTGTTGATAAAGCATTGCTAAAAGAAGTGCTGTACAAGATACTTAAGCAATATGATGATGATGATGATGATGATGATGATGATGATGGTGGTGGTGGTGGTGGTGGTGGTGGTGGTGGTGGTAGTGGTGGTGGTGGTGGTGGTGGTGGTGATGATGGTGGTGGTGATGCCTCCCATTATAACATAAGATACTAACCAGGAGGAGTTTTAAAAAACCTTTTTACATTGTTCCAAACCTTTTCCATGAACCCATTATCAAAAGTAAGAATGGGTACCCTGGTCTCATTGAGCTAGGATATACTTTCGCTGAGTAGGACCAAATAGTTTAAAAATTTGTTGGTTCAGGTTCCCTTAGTGTAATGGGACAGTTGTTCACAGGCCTGGGAAATATTTTTTACTTTATAGGGTAAAAGGCAAATGGCATGAATACAGGGATCACAGGCAAATAGAGACATCTTTCTAGCAAGTGCCACCTCTTCAGTCAAAAGTTCTGAGAGGAAGGAGGCTTCATCCCTGCCCTCCTTTTTCCTGACTGGTTGGATGTCCCATCCTGGCATCCATCCTGGTATTGTGGATTCCTGTGGAAAAATACAAACATATTCTCACCTCTGTGTCAGCAATGATGTTAGGGGATCTTTCCACTTTACCAGTGTAAGAGAGGTATTCCTGGGTAGGAAAATCCAATGTTTATATGCAGGGCGTAATCCTTGATCATCAAAAGTGTGGAAGTTTAAGTGAAACAAGACCTCTGCAGAGGGTCACAGTTGGACTTAGGGGAAGGAGGCCCTGTGTGGGCAGCAGTCCTTAGAATTGGGGGTCATCCCCCTTTTAAGTCTAGAAAGGCAGTTGCAAGGCAGGGGATTTTCGACACCCAATGACAGGAGACTGCAAATGTGAGGAAGACTTGTAAGTGTGGGAGAGGTAGGGCAGTAGTGTCCCTGGCACAAAGTTCATGTCATGGGAACTGGGGGTCGGGGAGGCTTGCAGTTAGCACCAGGCATTCAGCCGCCTTCAAAAGACTCCTCCTCATTACCATTGAAGAAGTCTGCCAGGTCTAAGAGAGAGGCTGCAGGAGAGGCAGTTATGGACACATCCACACTCTCTTTCCTGACAATGTTTATTGTGAGTGGCAGTAACTTCTTAGAAGATCTTAGATTAGTAATAATGTCAATAAGAACCAGAACAAAAGAGTTGGGGTGGTGGGGGAACCATCCCAGAACTCACCACACATTTCTGGGCCTGAAAGAAAACGTTCATCCAGAAATCAAGTTCCCACATGTTCTCAGATACATGGGGGTAGAGCTGCTGCCTCAGTACAGAAGGTTTCCAGATCTGTGAATTTGACATTCATGCCCATGGGGACAAAGAGGAACCTAAGGGATATTATTTGGGGCTCCATGCATTGGAGGGGAGGCTATCAACGGCCAGATGAGACATGGGGGTAAAATAACAAGATTGGGAAACATGAGGAAGGAGGAAAGTGTGTGTTGGACTCAGGTATCTTGGGCTTAGTAGGGGACTTCTATGGTTGTTAGGCCACAGCCGTAAGCCCACATCATCTCTCCAGTGGATGGTCATGGAGGGGGGATAGTGTGAGGGCGGGCAGTCCTTGTTGTGGATTTCCCTGGTGCTGTTTGTATTTAGATGTTAATTTTGCTTCCTCAAGAGGGGCTGCCCCAACCAGGCTTTGATCAAGTACCTCAGTGATTTCATGTGAACCTTCTCCCCATTTTGTTTGTCAAATAAAGGCTAGAGCCTGTGGTTGGGCAGTGGAAAGGAAAGGTAGGGCTAGAGGTTTTAGAGAGGAAGAAAAGAGGAAGGAGGAAATGCAGACAAGAAGATAGAAGAGGCAAAGGAAGATGGAAGGAAAAGGAGGTGGAAGGAAGATGGAACAGAGCCACATGGCCTGGAGTAGCCCCAGATAGCAAGGGATCTCATACATGGGGAATAGAGTAATGTAGTGGTAAATATGCCCAATCAAGGCATGCAGCTTACAAATATTGTACCTGAACTGTGTATTCTTTGCATGGGCTTATTGTGGTTGGAGATTTACTACAACAAATTGGCGCCCAACATATCTATTAGGACCTGAGATCAAAGTCTATTGTCCCTCCTCCATACCCTAATACACAGCAGGGACAATGATTTAAGGCTGCAGAAGGCTGTGGTTTGAAAACTGACTGGGTCTGAGGGGCCTGCAAAGAGCTGCAGAGAGCCTCCCTTCCCGAGCCCCAGGCAGGCATCTACAAACAGAGATAGCACCCCAGCCTGCACCTGAACTTGGGTGGTGCCATGTTGGATTCCAATGGAGAGACAGGGGCCCTGGACAGCAACTGCTTGGAGGTTGTTCTCCTGCAAACACAGTGAGCTGATCTGGGCATCTAAGCCTGAAAGAGTATGTCTGGACGTACTCCTCCTTTATCTCCCAAGTATGCACAGGACATGGGATAGCCAGACCAGCTCTTCCAACTGCTTGTGCTGCAGGCTCCCTGAGATCAGCACACAAACACACACTGCCAGCTGCAAGCCAAACAAAAGGCAGAGAGCCAGCTCAGAAGCACAGAAGCTGCTGGCCTTTCTACAGTCAGTCACTTCCTGGGAATAAAAGAATCCAAGAGGGCTGCAGTGTTCTGAATCGAACAGCAGAGGGAGACAAAGGTACAAAAGGCTCTAGATCAGGTAATAAGAATCTCCTACTATTACTGTGTGAGTCACAATGTGTTCTCTGGGCTTTACTAAAGTTTCTTTTATGAATGTGGGTGCCCTTGCATTTGGAGCATAGACGTTCAAAATTGAGGGTTCATCTTGGTAGAGTTCTCCTTCCATAAGTATGAAGAGTCCTTCCTTATCTTTTTTGATAACTTTTGGTTGAAAGTTGATTTTATTCAATTTAGAATGGGTACTCTAGCTTGCTTCTTAGGACCATTTTCTTAGAAAAAAAATTTCCAGCCTTTTACTCTGAGGTAGTATCTGTCTTTGTTACTGAGGCACATAAAATTCTGGGTCCTGTTTATATATTTAGTCAGTTAGTCTATGTCCTTTTATTGGGGAATTGAGTACATTTGCATTAAGAGAAATTAAGGAAAAGTGATTGCTCCTTCCTGTTATTTTTGTTGTTAGAGGTAGAATTATGTTTGTGTATCTATCTTCTTTTGGGTTTGTTGAAAGAGGATTACTGTCTTGCATTTTCTAAGGTTTGGTTCCTTCCTTGTGCTGGAATTTTCCATCTATTATCCTTTGTACTTTGGATATAGTGCTACCTCAGGATCCAGGATCCAGCTACACCACTCCTAGGCATATTCCCAAAAGATGCTTCAACATACAAAAAAGACACATGCTCCACTGTGTTCATAGCAGCCTTATTTATAATAGCCAGAAGCTGGAAAGAACCCAGATGCCCTTCAACAGAAGAATGATACAGAAAATAAGGAAATGTGAAGGCAGAACCTTGAACACAGAATACAGAAACTCAAGGATAAGGAGCAGTGACAAAAGGAGAGATATGAAGCATGGACACAGACCTTAAGGGAGGAATTTCAAATTTCAATTTCAGGTAGAGGCAGAAGATAAAGAAAGCCAATCAAAGATTATTAGAAAACAAATTTTAATGTATTGTGTCAGAACACAACAAAAACATCCAGAGGATGATCATCCACAGGGTTATCAGGAATTCAAAAGGCATAGATGTGTTAGATCTGAGAAAATTTAAGGAACGTGTCATACAACAAATTCTGACTTCTTGGGCTATTAAACATAGTATAATCCCCCAAGACTGGAAGGATATGGCAAAAGCAATACTGGAACATGTGTCACATTTAAAATGTTTCTCATGGTGAAGGGAAGAGGTAAAGGATAGCAGGACAAAATAGAGCCAAGGGTTCAGAAAACTGAAAGGTCAGCTGCTTGGTGAAGGTTGCTTTGCTGAAATAGAGGTGCAGGTTATATATGATGAGGAAACTTTGGCATTCTGTTGCTTGGCAGCCTTAAATGCCTGGGATAAAGGTGCAGGAAGACTTGAACCATTTCCTCAAGTCATGCAAGATACAAAGGAAACCACGCCTGGCGTTTTGCAAAGGTTGGCCTCAGCTGTGGAAAGGAATGTATCAAATCCAGCAGCAAGAAAGGCAATAATCGAGTCTTTAGCCTTTAAAAATGTGAATGCTGAATGAAAGTGATCAGACATCTGAGGACAAGGACAGCATTAATAGGTGAGTGGATTAGACATACAGCTGATGTTAGACCTGATATGTCATTAATAGGAGAAGCTGCCACTAGAGACCTACAGACAGCCCGAGACTTTAAATGTCTTAATTGTGATCAGGGTTATCCCAGAATAAACAGCAAAAAAATCCAAATTAATCCCAAAAGGGGGCCTATGCATTCTGGAATATGCCAACAATGTGGCAAATTCTGACATTTGGCTAGGAAATGTAGAGCAACAACAGACAAATGGGGCAACACCTTACCAAAAATCTTTCAGGGGACGGGGGGGTCCTACAGTTTCCAAACACAGGGAGAGTTCTCTTCCTCAGGACAATTAAACATCACTGCTCTAAAAACAGTTATTTTGAGACCAGATAATGAGGCTGAGGCAAATTCTATAGACAATTCAAAAAAACCTAAAAGGGGGCCAAAACCAAATATTTTGGCAAACTTCTATAGAAGATCAAAGGCCAAAACTAGTAAACAATATTGAGATTGAAGTGATGTTTGACATTATAGCAGATGTCACCATTGTCTCTCCAAAATTTTGGCCTACATGTTGGCCACTTTAAGACATAGACCTCCAATTTCAAGGAGTTGGGACTTTATCGCAAATAAAGCAAAGTACCAAGTGGGTTGAATATATAGGACCTGAAGTTCAGGTAGGAAAACAAGTCATACATGGCTGACACAGCAATTAATTTATGGGGACAAGATCTGTTGCATCAGTGGAAAGCACTAATAATCCCCTCAGTTTCAGAGTCTGGGCACAAAACCTGTCAGGTTACTAATAAAACAAACTAAATTAGTTAAGGAACATTATCAAAGGGAGTTATAAACTGTCTAGGCTGTCCATAAACAAGAACAAGCAGAGGCTAAAAATTTATCTCAAGGAGCCACTGCTGCTAAGGCCTTAACATCATTAGCACTATGCTGGTTGACTGCCCAACCCATTTGAATTTATCAACGGTCTATGACTAAAGAAAAACTACAGACATTAGAACAGATAGTCCAGGAGGGAAGGAGGATGGGAGGGGAAAAATAAACAGGTAGTCCAGGAGCAGCTGGAGGCTTGGCCTACAGAGGAGTCTGCCAGTTCCTGGAAAACTCTGGCATTTGTCATGTAAAAGAAAAATCTGGCAAATGGACTTTGTTCACACATCTCAGAGCAATTAATAAGATTATTCAGCCAGTAGGTCCTTTGCAACCTGAAATCCCATTGTCTTTCTTCTTGCCTAAGTAATTGCCTATCAGAGTGAACTGTCTAAAAGACTGCTTTTCCTCTAAATGAACACGATAAGGAAAGGTTTACTTTCTCGGTACCTAACTTCAATAGAGGTTGCTGGATAAAAAGATAACATTGGAAAGACCCGCCACAAGGAATGTTAAATAGCCCTACCTTGTGTTAATATGTTGTACAGCAGTCATTGAACATGATTTGCAAACAATATCCCCCATCCATTACTTCTCATGATTTAGATGACATCCTATTGGCTGATTCAGATATAAATATCCTAGGAGAGACACGCCTGGGAAACCAGAAGAGAATACACTCTGCCCACATTTCTGACTCCAGAGGAAAACACCTAACACTGTCTGGGACCCTGGTGAACAGGGGGCCCCGGGAAAAGGCAGTGCAGGCCCTCCTGGTTGCTGCCCTCATGGAGAGCTCAAAAGTAGCCGCCCAGGAGCCACTTCAGCTGCAGGACAACAGTTAAGACCAACTTTTCTGCTCCAAGTGACCTGCCTGGTGGACTCAGGACACAGGCCCACAGGAACAGCTGAAGACCAGTAGACAGGAAAGACTACACGCCCAAAAGCAGAATACTCTGCTCCCATAACTGGCTGAAAGAAAACAGGAAAACAGGTCTACAGCACTTCTGACACACAGGCCTATAGGACGATCTAGCCACTGTCAGAAATAGCAGAACAATATAACACCACAGACAACCTGATGGTGAGAGGCAAGTGCAGGAACCCAAGCAACAGAAACCAAGACTACATGGCATCATCAGAACCCAATTCTCCCACCAAAGCAAACACTGAATATCCAAACACACTAGAAAAGCAAGATCTAGATTTAAAATCACATTTGATCATGATGCTGGAGAACTTCAAGAAAGACATGAAGAATTCCTCTAGAGAAATGCAGGAAAACATAAATAAACAAGTAGAAGCCTACAGAGAGGAATCAAAAAATCCCGGAAAGAATTCCAGGAAAACACAATCAAACAGGTGAAGGAATTCAAAATGGAAATAGAAGCAATAAAGAAAGCACAAAGCACAAGAAAAAAAAAAAAAAAAAAAAAGCACAAAGGGAGACAACCCTGGATATAGAAAACCAAAGGAAGAGACAAGGAGCCTTAGATACAAGCATCACAAACAGAGTACAAGAGATAGAAGAGAGAATCTCAGGAGCAGAAGATTCCATAGAAATCATCAACACAATGGTCAAAGATAATGCAAAATGGAAAAAGCTACTGGTCCAAAACACACAGGAAATGCAGCATTCAACGAGAAGATCAAACCTAAAGGTAACAGGTATAAAAGAGAGTTAAGACTCCCAGCTCAAAGGACCAGTAAATATCTTCAACAAAATCATAGAAGAAAACTTGCCTAACCTAAAGAAAGAGATGTCCATAAACATACAAGAAGCCTACAGAACTCCAAATAGATTGGACCAGAAAAGAAACTCCTCCCATCACATAATAGTCAAAACACCAAATGCACAAAACAAAGAAAAAATATTAAAAGCAGTAAGGGAAAAAGGTCAAGTAACATATAAAGTCAGACCTATCAGAATCACACCAGACTTCTCACCAGAGACTATGAAAGCCAGAAGGTCCTGGACAGATGTCATACAAAACCTAAGAGAACACAAATGCCAGCCCAGGTTACTGTATCCAGCAAAACTCTCAATTACCATAGATGGAGAAACCAAGAATTCCATGACAAAACCAAATTTACACAATATCTTTCTACAAATCCAGCGCTACAAAGGATAATAAATGGTAAAGCCCAACATAAGGAGGCAAGTTACACCCTAGAAAAAGCAAGAAACTAATCGTCTTGGCAACAAAACAAAGAGAAGAAAAGCAAAAAACATAATCTCACATCCAAATATGAATATAACAGGAAGCAATAATCACTATTCCTTAATATCTCTCAACATCAATGGTCTCAACTCTTCAATAAAAATAAGGATCCTGCACTCTGCTGCCTAGAGGAAACACACCTCAGAGAGAAAGACGAATACTACCTCAGAGTGAAAGGCCAGGAAACAACTTTCCAAGAAAATGGTCTGAAGAAGCAAGCTGGAGTAGCCATTCCAATATCAAATAAAATCGATTTTCAACTAAAAGTCATCAAAAAAGATAAGGAAGGACACTTCATATACATCAAAGGAAAAATCCACCAAGATGAACTCTCAATCTTAATATCTATGCTCCAAATACAAGGGCACCTACATACATAAAAGAAACCTTACTAAAGCTCAAAGCACACATTGCACCTCACACAATAATGTAGGAGATTTCAACACCCCACTCTCATCAATGGACAGATCATGGAAACAGAAATTAAACAGAGACATAGACAGACTAAGAGAAATCATGAACCAAATGGACTTAACAGATATTTATAGAACATTCTATCCTAAAACAAAAGGATATACCTTCTTCTCTCCACCTCATGGTTCTTTCTCCAAATTGACCATATAGTTGGTCATAAAACAGGCCTCAACAGATACAGAAAGATAGAAATAATCTCATGCATCCTATCACACTACCACAGGCTAAAGCTGGTCTTCAATAACAATAAGGAAGAACGCCATACATATACATGGAAGTTGAACAATGCTCTACTCAATGATAACCTGGTCAAGGAAAAATAAAGAAAGAAATTAAAGACTTCTTAGAATTTAATGAAAATGAAGGTACAACATACCCAAACTTATGGGACACAATGAAAGCTGTGTTAAGAGGAAAACTCATAGCTCTGAGTGCCTACAGAAAGAAACAGGAGAGAGCATATATCTGCAGTTTGACAGCACACCTAAAAGCTCTAGAACAAAAAGAAGCAAATACACCAGGAGGAGAAGAAGGCAGGAAATAATCAAACTCAGAGCCGAAATCAACCAAGTAGAAACAAAAAGGACCATAGAAAGAATCAACAGAACCAAAAGTTGGTTCTTTGAGAAAATCAACAAGATAGATAAACCCTTAGCCAGACTAACGAGAGGACACAGAGTGTGTCCAAATTAACAAAATCAGAAATGAAAAGGGAAACATAACTACAGAACCAGAGGAAATTCAAAAAATCATCAGATCTCTACTACAAAAGCCTATATTCAACAAAACTTGAAAATCTGCAGGAAATGGACAATTTTCTAGACAGATACTAGGTACCAAAGTTAAATCAGGACAAGATAAACCATTTAAACAACCCCACAACTCCTAACGAAATAGAAGCAGTCATTAAAGGTCTCCCGACCAAAAACAGCCCAGGTGCAGACAGGTTCAGTGAAGAATTCTATCAGACTTTCATAGAAGACCTCATCCCACTATGCAAACTATTCCACAAAATTGAAACAGATTGAGCACTACTGAATAATTTCTATGAAGCCACAATTACTCTTATACCTAAACCACACAAAGACCCAACAAAGAAAGAGAACTTCAGACCAATTTTCCTTGTGAATATCGACGCAAAAATACTCAATAAAATTCTGGCAAACCAAATCCAAGAGCACATCAAAACAATCATCCACCATGATCAAGTAGGCTTCATCCCAGGCATGCAGAGATGGTTTAATATACGGAAAACCATCAACGTGATCCATTATATAAACAAACTGAAAGAACAAAACCACATGATCATTTCATTAGATGCTGAGAAAGCATTTGACAAAATTCAACACCCCTTCATGATAAAAGTCCTGGAAAGAATAGGAATTCAGGCCCACACCTAAACATAGTAAAAGCCATATACAGCAAACCAGTAGCTGACATTAAACTAAATGGAGAGAAACTTGAAGCAATCCCACTAAAATCAGGGACTAGACAAGGCTGCCCACTCTCTCCCTATTTATTCAATATAGTTCTTGAAGTTCTAGCCAGAGCAATCAGACAACAAAAGGAGATCAAAGGGATACAGATTGGAAAAGAAGAAGTCAAAATATCACTATTTGCAGATGATATGATAGTATATCTAAGTGATCCCAAAAGTTCCACCAGAGAACTACTAAAGCTGATAAACAACTTCAGCAAAGTGGCTGGGTACAAAATTAACTTGAATAAATCAGTAGCCTTCCTCTACACAAAAGAGAAACAAGCCAAGAAAGAAATTAGGGAAATGACACCCTTCATAATAGTCCCAAATAATATAAAATACCTCGGTGTGATATTAACCAAACAATTGAACGATCTGTATGATAAGAACGTCAAGCCTCTGAAGAAAGAAATTGAAGAAGACCTCAGAAGATGGAAAGCTCTCCCATGCTCATGGATTGGCAGGATTAATATAGTAAAAATGGCCATTTTACCAAAAGTGATCTACAGATTCAATGCAATCCCCATCAAAATACCAATCCAATTCTTCAGAGAGTTAGACAGAACAATTTGCAAATTCATCTAGAATAACAAAAAACCCATGATAGCTAAAACTATCCTCAACAATAAAAGGACTTCTGGGGGAATCACTATCCCTGAACTCAAGCAGTATTACAGAGCAATAGTGATAAAAACTGCATGGTATTGGTACAGAGACAGACAGATAGACCAGTGGAATAGAATTGAAGACCCAGAAATGAACCCACACACCTATGGTCATTTGATTTTTGACTAAGGAGCCAAAACCATCCAATGGAAAAAAAAGATAGCATTTTCAGCAAATGGGCTGCTTCAACTGAGGTCGGAAGAAACTTAAGTGGAGGTCACATCAAACCAGATACACTCAAAACTAATAGAAGAAAAATGGGGAAGCATCTCAAACACATGGGCACTGGAGAAAATTTCCTGAACAAAACACCAATGGCTTATGCTCTAAGATCAAGAATCGACAAAAGGGATCTCAAAAAACTGCAAAGCTTCTGTAAGGCAAAGGACACTGTTGTTAGGACAAAACGACAACCAACAGATTGGGGAAAGATCTTTATCAATCCTACAACTGATAGACGGCTTATATCCAAAATATACAAAGAACTCAAAAGTTAGACCATAGACCCTAGCAAAAAAAGCGCAAAAAGATTGGGAAAGCATCTACCAAACAACAGATAGGGCCTTATATCCAAAATATACAAAGAACTCAAAAGGAGAAAGATTTAAAAATGGGTTCAGAGCTAAACAAAGAAAGCTGAGGAATGCCGAATGGCTGAGAAATACCTAAAGAAATGTTCAACATCTTTAGTCATCAGGGCAAATCAAAACAACCCTGAGAGTCAAGATCAAAAAAACTCAGGTGACAGCAAACGTAGGATGGAGAAAGAGGAAACTCCTCCATTGTTGGTGGGGTTGCAGACTGGCAACCATTCTGGAAATCAGTCTGAGGTTTCTCAGAAAATTGGACATTGAACTGCCTGAGGAACAATACCCAAAAGATGCCCCAACATATAAAAAGACACGCGTGCTCACTTATTCATAAGCCTTATTTACCAACAGAAGCTGGAAAGAACCTAGATGCCCTTCAACAGAGGAATGGATACAGAAAAGTACATCTACAATGGAATATTACTCAGCTATCAAAAACTGTTTTTGTTAGGGCAAAGGACAAACCCAATCACCAACAGATTGGCTATTAGCCCAAATGCTTGATAGAACAAATTCAAGACGGAGGATCAATCACCCTTTAAAAAGGGGAACAACCCTTGGCAGGAAGAGAGAAAAGATTAAACAGAGACTGAAGGAACACCCATTCAGATCCAGACAAGATGGATGAAGCAAAGAAGTGCAGGCTGAAATGTAGATCTCTCCTGAGAGACACAGCCAGAATAGCAAATACATAGGCGAATGCCAGCAGCAAACCACTGAACTGAGAACCCCCTGAAGGAATCAGAGAATGAACTGGAAGAGCTTGAAGGGGCTTGAGACCCACAGGGATAAGCCACTACCTAAAGACTATACATGGAAAAAGGTAGCAATGGGTAAGAGCACCAGTGGAAGGAGCCCTGGGTCCTAAGGGACTGTCGTGGGGGAGGCGGCAATGGGGGGGTGGGGAGGGAACACCCATAAGGAAGGGGGGAGGAAGGATGTTTGCCAAATGTACATAAGAAATACTCAAGTTAATAAAAAAATGGGGTCTAGAGCTAAACAAAAGAATGCTGAGGAATGGAATGGCTGACAAACACCCTAAAGAAATGTTCAACATCATTAGTCATAAGGGAAATGCAAATCAAAACAACCCTGAGATTTCACCTTACACCAGTGAGAATGACTAAGATCAAAAACTCAGGTGACAGCAAATGCTGGCGAGGATGTGGAGAAAGAGGAACACTCCTCCATTGTTGGTGGGATAGCAGACTGGTACAACCATACTGGAAATCAGTGTGGAGGTTCCTCAGAATATTGGACATTGAACTACCTGAGGACCCAGCTATACCCTCTCTTGGGCATATACCCAAAAGATGCCCCAACATATAAAAAAGACATGTGCTTCACTATGTTCATAGCAGCCTTATTTATAATAGCCAGAAGCTGGAAAGAACCCAGATGCCCTTCAACACAGGAATGGATATAGAAAATGTGGTACATCTACACCATGGAATATTACTCAGCTATCAAAAACAATGACTTTGTGAAACTCATAGGCAAATGGATGGAACTGGAAAATATCATCCTGAATGAGGTAACCCAATCACAGAAAAACACACATGGTATGCATTCATTGATAAGTGAATATTAGTCCAAATGCTCAAATTACCCTAGATGCACAGAACACATGAAACTCAAGAAGGATGACCAAAATGTGAATGCTTCAGTCCTTCTTTAAAAGGGGAACAAGAATACCCTTGGCAGGGAATAGAGGGAGTTTAGAACAGAGGCAGAAGGAACACCCATTCAGAGTCTGCCCCACATGTGGCCCATACATATACTGCCACCAAACTAGATAAGATGGATGAAGCAAAGAATGCAGGCTGACAGGAACCAGCTGTAGATCTCTCCTGAGAGACAGCCAGAATACAGCGAATACATAGGCGAATGCCATCATTAAACCACTGAACTGAGAACGGGACCCCCATTGAAGGAATCTTAGAAAGAACTGAAAGTGCTTGAAGGGGCTTGAGACCTCATATAAACAACAATGCCAACCAACCAGAGCTTCCAGGGACTAAGCCACTACCCAAAGACTATACATGGACTGACCCTGGACTTCAACTGTATATGTAGCAATGAATAGCCTAGTAAGAGCACCAGTGGAAGGGGAAGCCCTTGGTCCTGCCAAGACTGAACCCCCAGTGAACGTGGTTGTTAGCGGGAGGGCAGTAATGGGAGGAGGATGGGGAGAGGAACACCCGTGTAGAAGGGGAGAGAAAGGGGTTGGGGGATGTTGGCCTGGAAACCGGGAAGGGGAATAACAATTGAAATGTAAATAAGAAATACTCAAGTTAATAAAGATGAAAAAAAAAGTGGAAGTAAAAGGGATCCATAGTGAACTCAGTACAAAAAGTGGAACAATAGAACATACATGTTAGTACCAAAATCAGATTAAAAAAAAAAGAAAGAAATACTTAATATCATTAGCTATCACAGAAATGTAAATGAAAGCTACTGTGAGTTTTTTTTTTATACATGTCAGAAATAACTAAGGTCAATAACACAAGTGACAGCTCATGCTGGCAAGGATGTGGGACAAGAGGACCACTCTTCCATTGTCGGTGGGAGGGCAAACTAACACAGGCACTGTGGAAATCAATATTGTGCTTCCTCAAAAAACTGGGAACTGGGCTACTTCGAGACCCAGCTTGAGCATTTACCTTAAAGAACACTTCATTTTACTGTAAGTATACCTGCTTAATATGTTCATAGTGACTTCACTCATTAAACTCGATTCCTACACAGGTCCCTCTTTAGTTTTTTTTTTCATTCCCCAACAATCCGAAGAGGTGGGAGAATCCTCACTCAATGGTGTCTTTTCCTTCTCACTGACCAGTCAGGGCCCAGCCTAAAAGGGGATGAGTCAGGATTAGGAGGAGTTCAAGGAAAATCTTAGCTATACAGCATGAGGAAGTCTGAGCTACATGAGGCCTTTCTATAAAGATATATGAAAGCCTTTGAGAAAAAGGAATGCAATTCTTAATGAATGGGAAACATTAGGGAATAGAAACAAGTACCAGATCAGAGCAGTGATACATTAAAAAAAATGAATTTTAAAGAGTAATAGGAACAACTGACTTTTAGAAAACATAAATATAATTGAAAAATCAGATAAGTATGGTGACTTTGAAAAAGAGCAGACCATTCCTGGGTAGAGGGGATGCAATAATAAGACATTGTTTGACCTTAACCCTATGTGCTATGTTAGCTGCTGAGATCTGTAACCTGACACACACAGCTACAGCCACTAACCCCTGTCTGAAATGTCTGAGCTGAGTTAACAGTGTCAATGAGGATTGTACAATCTGCATAGCGCAGACCATTAAGTAGAAATTTAATATTCAGTGGCTCAAGCTCACCTTCACAAATCGTACACCCACCAATCTGATCTAACTTCATTCAAATGCATGAATTGATGCATGCTGGGGAATTATAAAATCACTCACTCTGCCTGAATCAGGTCCTTCTTCATAACAGTGACCCTGCAACTGACTCCATTAAACTTTAGTCTGCCATCTACATATTGCCTACCCTGCTTCACCCTGCAGTATATACCTTAAACAGTTCCTCCTGTTCTGGTCTGGAAGTAGAAGCCATGCACCACATTTCCTGTTGCTGCAATGGACTCTTAACTACATAACCCAAAAGGTAATTTTAAAACCCTGTTACAGGACAGCCTTTTAACTAAAGAGTTTGGGAAGTTTAATCAAGAGAAAAGCAAGGCCATTGGGGAGCAACAGACCAGGGTCAAGGTGACCTGAGTCAACACAGCTCATCTCAGAAACGGTTTTGTAAAGGGCCAAAGGTGTATCTGTCCTATAGTTAATGTGCCTTCCCAAGGAGAAAACACTCTATGCAATAATAAAGACTAATTAAGAAAATCTCTTTACTCCTGTGGGCACTACACACAGATTCCTGTGCCTTTTAAATTACTGTAATAGACCTGAGCCTTACTGTAATTAGATTGGGGGGGGGTAATGAATCCCAGCTGCATATGAGGGTGGTGTGGATCTCTCCCAGAAGCTGGGATTACAGGTGTACCAGTAGTGGACTTGTACATGCACTGAGGGATCATTCACTTAGTCCCCAGTTGTTGGGCACCATGCCTGGGTAGAGTAAAATGGATTAATAGATGGAATTTCTGGTTTATCTATAGACAACATGTCCAGGTTTCCCTGTCATTCTCCCAGGTAGGTACAGCTGGTTTAAGCAGAGTTGACTTCATGTTTTGCCTGCATGTAGTGTGAGCGCCTTCAGAATCCAGATGAAGTCCCCCTGGAACCTGCCATGTGGGTGCTATGAATTGAACCATATAAGAGCAACCAGTGCAGCTCTTAACCAGTGAGCCATCTCATATCCTCAGCCCCCAAACTTTTATAATGTTCAATAAACTCTTGTTCTCGAAAAAAAAATCTCTTTAATGACACCATGCCTTTTAGTCACCATAGAACGGATTTTGCTATCCACATAGTCTGTCACTCCTAAGTCTCTTTTAGGACCACAATCGAAGATATGTTTTGAAATTTTATTTATTTTCCCCCCCTCTGGAGCTGAGGATCGAACCCAGGGCCTTGCGCTTGCTAGGCAAGCACTCTACCACTGAACTAAATCCCCAACCCCATTTTTTTTAAAGATTTATTTATTTTATTTATATGAGCACACTGTCACTGTGTTCACACACACCAGAAGAGGGCGTCAGGTCCCACTACAGATGGTTGTGAGCCACCATGTGGTTGCTGGGAATTGAACTCAGGACCTCTGGAAGAGCGGTCAGTGCTCTTAACCCCTGAGCCATCTCCCCAGCCCTTGAAATTTTAAATGTGGACTAGACACTGCAAGTCCAGGCACTTCAGCGAATAGGAGATCTACATAGCAAAGATATTCCCAGAATTATTTCATAAGCACACCAGTGACCTAAAGCCTAAGAAGGTCGTTCTTCAGTGACAGGGTCCTAAGTGGAAAGCGCCAGAGGATGAGAAAGACAGAAAAAGTAAAAGATGGAAAAGATAAAGGTGCAGTGGAGATGTGTTTTGTTTATAATAAATTCTAAATCATTCACCTTTACCAAGGAAGACTCAGGATCCAGATGCTGGGTGGGAGCTCTGAGAGGCAGAGAAAGCACACCAGTGACCTTCCTCTTCAGCTGAAATCCAAGGAGGAATCCCTTTCTGCCCCACCTCCTCAAATGACCTCCTCCAGACTGAATGACTTTCTCTTCTGTTTCCTATACATCTGTCTGTTCTCTGAAATCCCTCTTATTATCTATGGTTTTTTACTTAATAATTCTAGGTTCTTTTCCTGTTACCTGGTTAATTGTTGCACCTCTTGACCTATAGTTGG
The DNA here is from genome assembly GCF_011064425.1 of Rattus rattus. Classification (NCBI taxonomy): domain Eukaryota; kingdom Metazoa; phylum Chordata; class Mammalia; order Rodentia; family Muridae; genus Rattus; species Rattus rattus. The sequence continues at coordinate 13,470,622 of NC_046154.1, forward strand.
TTTTATTTAATCTTGTTCACACTCAGGGTTCATAGTATGATCAAATATGCTAGGACAGAGGTCTCGCGCAAGCTACATGTCATACAGTAAGCTTCTTAGGAAGAGTAGCATCATGTATACAACTTACAGGGGAAACATGAAAAGAAATGGAGACTTCTCTGAAGTCAGCAGAAACTATCATACAATGGGACAAACTCAGGAGGAGTCTAACAAATCCATGCCATTCACAGGGAGCACAGGGTATATCAGGAAAGTTACCTCAGGAACGTTACTGAACAAGCCTACAGCAGATTTGGAACTGATAACCACAGCCCCATGTGGTGTCAAGAGCTGGGTTCTTAGGATCTGAAGCCACCCCTCCCCACATGTACTAGCCTCAGACCACAACCAGCTTTCTCAAGCATGCTCCCTGCTTTAGAGAAGGAGCTCTGTAAAAGCAATCTTATTCACCTGATATAATTGTCTTCTCTAAGGCATATACCCTCAGTCTGCTTACCTAGTCTAGTCTTGGAAGTTTCTAGACTCCATACAATCCTATCTAGGCTTAGAATGTTTTCAGACTCAGACATTTGAGGGTAAATAAGCTGACCTTTCCTAGTTTTTCCTGAACTCTTGCTGGCTGCTCAACTCAGCTTTTATGGCTCAAAACTCCTCTACACACTGACTAATTCTATCCTCTCTCTCTTCCTCTCTCTCTCCTCCTCTTCTGAATCACTCTTCTTGGTCTCATACTAACTCTGGCGATATGTCCTAATCTTCTATCTTCTCTGGTTTGTTCTGTCTTAACCTGTGTCTACCTTGTCCTCTCTTCAACTTCTTAGGGTTGGTTGTAACCCTATACTGCCACCTTGACCAGCTTATTGGAGGCTAGTTCTTTGATAAGGATGTTTGGTTTGGAGAGGCCAAACCCACTTCATCTTGGGACCAGCATTTATCTTAAAGAAAAGAAAAAAGAAGCCCAAGAACTTGACCTGCACCAGAACCCAAGCTGCACCCACACACCAGGAAGGACCTCATGACTTGTCCTTGGCAGAAGTACTCCCTAGCTACTTCCTAGCAATAGTTAATCAGAGATTAGTCTGATTATTTCAGACCATTTGTGATTATATACAGTCTTGCTTCACAGCACTCAGCTGTCAGCTTGTAGTCATTCTATTAGATGTTTGACAGACTGGACACCCTCCTCCCTCGCCCCATTACTTGCTCCTATTTTCCTATAAAAACTTGTCCTGCTGAGGGTTTGAGGCTTCTCTACCTGCCCTTCCTGTCCTGCTGTGTCAGGTTTGGCTTGGAGGAGAGCCCAAGCCAGAGCTTATAGTAAAGAGACCATAATCCTACGACATAGGAAATGGCTCCTTGCTGGTTCTGGGGGGGGTCAAGAACACTTCCTGGCACAACAGTTTAATATCCAGAACAAGGGACTAAAGTACATCTCTTATATATGAAAGCAGATCTAACCTCAAGGTTCTCCCAGCATCCCTCAGTTTTGACCTCATTCCTCATCCCTCATCCCTCATCCCTCATCCCTCATTCCTGGCCCTAACCCTGAACTTTCCAGTACAGGGGCTAGCCTGCCCTTCCCCTAGAGGCTCTTTCCCATATAATCCAGTCATTTTGGTGTCCTTACTCTCCTCTGTCGCCACTCCCCTCTGTCTCCTCTCCCCTTCCCCCACTTTCTCTTATCTCACTTTCATGCCTGATTCCTCTCTTTCTCTTCCCTGTGACCTTGGTCTTTGGGCCAGTGAACTTGCCCAAGAGCAGCTCCCTAATAAACTGGCACTTAATGTTATCTAATCTGGCTAGAGTCTGGTTCATTTCAGCAGAGAACAAATAACTTATTAATGGGGATAAATAGTTCGTTGTAAATCGGGGTTGTCCCCTTTGTTACGGTCTGGAGCCATATTTCTGAACAATCTTAGTGAACAAATATGTGTATTCTAGCATCCTATCTGTAACAGGCATTGTTAGCATACTAATCATCGGTGGGGTATTTGAGAGGGCATCCTCCCTCATCTAAATTCTATTCGGTGTGATTTATTCTTTCCTAAGCATTGTGATTCCTTTACATCATAAAGCCTACTGTTCTACATCAAAGCTTAATATTGGAGTGCTGCCCAACACATGAGATGCCTTTTACAGCCTCCACAAAAATGACCTCCAAATGAATCTTATAATGAAACCTTAAACGCTAAGGTCAGAAGTTGTAGAAGTTACTAAGAGAACTAGGGCTCTTCGAGTTTGGCATTTTGCCAAGGATGTTTCTACACACAAGCCCCCTTTTCAAATGCTTGGTGCAGAAGGAGCCCTCATACTGAAATTATTCAGAGACAACCACCAGGTGCACAGAATGACTAGAACTAAAAGAGACCCTGCAGGTGGCCACATCTGGTCTCTGCTTACCACTGAGTCCCAGGGAAGACCCACACCAGCTCCCAAGGCTCAGCCACCTGCTTCTCTCCAGTGTGGGCAATGACCCTGTGCTCACCATGTTACAGGTTCAGACCTTGCCTGAGTGTCCCTTGGAGCACCTAGTACACACATACACTTTGGCATATACCCAAAAGATGCTCCAACATATAACAAAGACACATGCTCCACTATGTTCATAGAAGCCTTATTTATAATAGCCAGAAGCTGGAAATAGAAAATGTGGTACATCTACACAATAGAATACTACTCAGCTATCAAAAACAATGACTTTGTGAAATTCATAGGCAAATGGATGGAATTGGAAAATATCATCCTGAATGAGGTAACCCAATCACAGAAAAACACACATGGTATGCATTCATTGATAAGTGAATATTAGTCCAAATGCTTGAATTGCCCTAGATGCACAGAACACATGAAACTCAAGAAGGATGACCAAAATGTGAATGCTTCAGTCCTTCTTTAAAAGGGGAACAAGAATACCCTTGGCAGGGAATAGGGAGGCAAAGTTTAGAGCAGAGGCAGAAGGAACACCCATTCAGAGCCTGCCCCACATGTGGCCCATACATATACAGCCACCCAATTAGATAAGATGGATGAAGCAAAGAAGTGCAGGCTGACAGGAACCAGCTGTAGATCTCTCCTGAGAGACACAGCCAGAATACAACAAATACATAGGTGAATGCCAGCAGCAAACCACTGAACTGAGAATGGGACCCTCGTTGAAGGAATCAGAGAAAGGAGTGAAAGAGCTTGAAGGGGCTCGAGACCCCATATGAACAACAATGCCAATCAACCAGAGCTTCCAGGGACTAAGCCACTACCCAAAGACTATACATGGACTGACCCTGGGCTCCAACCTCTTACGTAGCAATGAATAGCCTAGTAAGAGCACCAGTGGAAGGGGAAGCCCTGGATCCTGCTAAGACTGAACCCCCAGTGAATGTGATTGTTGGGGGAAGGGCAATAATGGGAGGAGGATGGGTGTCAGAGCCTCCTAGGTTTGACCCCTGCTGAGCCCGGCTGATGCATGTGGAACCAACACACCTGGGCCACACCTGGGCAGTGGTCAATTCGCTCCTGCCTTTTGCTTTCTCGGCCTTTGTCCTTGAGATTTAGGCTAGTCTTCTCGGATTTCTCCCTAATTAATTCAGGTCACGTAGTTGGTCTTTTGTTACCCAGGAAGTCAGGGTTTCCCACTGTGCTTCCCAGATATTTTCTACCTGGGTAACTTGGGTATATAAGTGGTGAATAAAGCTACAGGAGTCTCTCTTCCTCTTCTGGCTTGACACGAATAACCTGTGTGTGTTTCTTTAATCCTGCAGGCTTTCGCCCAGGTACGGTGTCGGTGCAAGTATGGGGCACCGACAGATGGGGAGGGGAACACCCATGTAGAAGGGGAGTGGAAGGGGTTAGGTGGATGTTGGCGTGGAAACCAGGAAAGGTAATGAAAGAGCGTACCCCAAAACGGGGACATGTCTCTCGCTCCGATCGCGGGGTGGGGTGCCCCCAGGAATCACGAGTAGCCATTCTTGATGTAAAAGCATGAGGTAGCTTTATTAACGAGATCCCGGTCTTAGCGGGATCCCGGTCGACACGCACCTCACACAGGAGACAGAGGAATGGGACCCCGAGCCTCCAAACTCGGGGTTTATATAGGGAGGTTAGGGGTTTGGCATGCCGGTTACACACAATTGGCTAATTTCTGGTGCAGCTATAGGTGATTGGCTCATTTAAACATGGCAGTGAGATTACAGCACAGCAGGAGAGTACGTATTGACTGGAGCGTACAGGATTTTAGGAGCTAGGGGCGTATCAGGGTTTGAAGGACATCTGGTTAAGGTGTGACTCTGAGTAAGCTGGGGGAGGTGCCCTTCTGCCAGATGGTTTGGGTCAGTCCTGATAACTCGGGCTGGTTCCTGCATTCCTTTTCTTTATCTTTATGGTCTGTTAGTCCTAGCGGTAGGGCGGGGCTGCCTGGACTTGCTTTTCACAGTGTTTAGTCCTGAGTCAAACTTATTCTTTTAACTTCATATTTTTAAACCTCAAATCTGTATAATTTTCCTTTCAGTAATAACAATTGAAACGTAAATAAGAAATACCCAATTTAATAAAGATAGAGAAAAAAACAGTATAACATAAATGACTATTTTGTAGAAAAAAAAAATCAAGGTAGAGAGCTTATATCTTTAATTCTCAAAAATTAACCAGGAAGCCTCCTCAACCCAGGAATCACATAACTTCCTGGAATGCTGGGAATTGTATTTCTTTGGAAATAACAAAGGCTCATGGGAAAGTATGGTGGTCTAATTCTCTAAGTCCTTGTAACAAGTGATTGGGGCCTTTGGAGCTGGCAAATTCTGGGGGAATTTTCCTGCCCAAGGTCCATCTCTTGATCAGTACTAAATATTAAATAAATGTCTACTTTCAATTTGGTTTGAAATCATTGAGTTGATTTTTTTAAAGATATATTTATTTTATGTATGTGAGCACACTGTTGCTGTCTTCAGACACACCAGAAGAGGGCATCAGATCTCATTACAGATGGTTGTGAGCCACCAGGTGGTTGCTGGCATTTGAACTCAGGACCTCTGGAAAAGTAGTCACTGCTCTTAACCACTGATCCGTCTCTCTAGTCGAAGTTGATTTTTTTTTTTTCAGCAAAACTCAGGTTTACCATGGAGATAACTCTACCCCACAATTGTTCTTCAGTCCCTATACTGGAGAGAGAGCTGAGCTGTGAGGGTGCTCAGCAACCTGGGGACCAAATTTTCACAACAGGCAACTGACGTGGGATCCTCACAGAGGCAAGAAGTCTCTAGTAGAAGCTAAGATAAGCAGTTACACAGAGAGGGTTCCAGCACAAACAGGTTGAGATAAGTTAGCAAAGATATACTGACTTTGGGTTCCTAGAAATGGAGTTGGTGAATTTTCCTAGAATTCTTGATCAAGTAGATCCTATCTAGTTAAAACTGAAATGGCCTCAGCAACAATGCAAGATGGAGGAGTAGTGACATTGCCTTGCTTGCTCTGTCACAATACAGTGTGCGAAGACTAGTAGGTATCAGGAATTGAACCCAGGTCCTCTACATGAATTGAATCCAGTATTCTACATGATTGAGTCATCTCTTTTCAACCCTTGGTGTAAATTAACACTTCCTCTTACCTGGGCCTCAAAAACAATTCCGAGAACAGAGTGGGAAAACTGGCCACACATCCCATCTACTCCAGCAACTGAGGGTAATCGGTTACGCATTATACAAGCTAGAACACTTGATAAAGCAAACTTGATAAGACGCTGTAAGAAAATAAAAATAAAGGCACAGAGTAGCTGGCAACTCAGACTTGGTAGCTGAGCTGATGTATTCTGGCAAACCTGGAATAGACAGGGACACTTATGTCTAAATACAATGGAAGCCTGGGGCGGGTGTATTGCTTTCAACCCCAGCACTACTTGGGGGAAGTAAGCAAATCTCCCTTAGTTGAAGACCAGCCTGACCCACATAGCAAGTGTCAGGCCAGACAATGCTTCTTAGTGAGACCCTATCTAAAATGGCAATAATACACAAAATAAAGAAGCCCAAGAGGGAAATGACCTACAGTTAAAACTCACACTAGACTTTGTTTGCTCACATGTGTCTTCCCATGTATTACACGCAATGTGAAGATCCTCTTGGGGTCATACCTCAGCCTCTCCAGCTGTTGCTAACATTGAACTTAACTTTCACCCTTGCTGTTTAAAGGCTTTTCTTAGTTTCAGTTCTGTTCCTGTGCTTGTAGTGGACAAGATCCTTATCCCATGGTTAGCATCCCATTTGTAATTCTCCCTGATTCTCCTCAACACGGACAAAAGGCTCAGGGTATTCATGTCTCTTTCGACAGGTTCTGAAAACAGAAGTGACTAACCACAACCATTTCACAGATTAGTCCCAGCCAGTCGCCATCAATTGAAGATAGACTGTGGGAAGGTTTCCCGGGAGACCTTTCACTTTCCTTTGAGGGTCTTTATGAAGAGATGATTCGACGTTAAAGGATGAAGCCCCACAGTCTCCAGCGTTCCCACTCCCTAGTAGAGGAGGACTCAGAGCAGCAGAGCTAAGGTGGGCAGGAAAATTGTAAGACACAATCCACGTGGCCTTGAGGAGCTGTGGCTGTGAGACCAGTACCTAACAGTCAAATGTGAAAATCAACTCTACTAAGTGCATAGTGACCCTGACACTGAGTTGTTCCTTGTAAAGGGAGGGGGGAAAGTCATCCTAAGTTTTGTTCTGAAAAGATATGCTTCTGGGGGCTTCCACAAGATGGCTTTACTTCAGAGTGAGCTTCCAGGCCTTTCGCACACTGCCACAGATGGTAGGGCGTGAGCTACTGAGTGATGAAGACATGGTATCCTAGAACTTGCTCTGCAGACCAGGCTGGCCTACAACTCAGACATCCATGCCCTCCCTCCCACTCCTCACTGCCGGGATCAAAGGCATGTTCCATCACTCCAGCCCTACCTTGGTATATTCATATCTTTTTTTCTCCATCTTTATTAACTTGAGTATTTCTTATTTACATTTAGATTGTTATTCCCTTTCCCGGTTTCCAGACCAACATCCCCCTAGTCCCTCCCCCTCCCCTTCAACATGGGTGTGCCCCTCCCCATTCTCCTCCCATTACTGCCCTCCCCCCAACAATTACGTTCACTAGGGGTTCAGTCATGGCAGGACCAAGGGCTTCCCCTTCCTAGGTGCTCTTACTAGGCTATGCATTGCTACCTATGCGGTTGGAGCCCAGGGTCAGTCCATGTATAGTCTTTAGGTAGTGGCTTAGTCCCTGAAAGCGCTGGTTGCTTGGCATTGCTGTACATATGGGGTCTCGAGCCCCTTCAAGCTCTTTCACTCCTTTCTCTGATTCCTTCAACGAGGGTCCCATTCTCAGTTCAGTGGTTTGCTGCTGGCATTCGCCTATCTATTTGCTGAATTCTGGCTATGTCTCTCAGGAGAGATCTATACCTGGTTCCTGTCAGCCTGCACTTCTTTGCTTCATCCATCTTATCTAGTTTGGTGGCTGTATATGTATGGGCCACATGTGGGGCAGGCTCTGAATGGGTGTTCCTTCTGCCTCTGTTCTAAACTTTGCCTCCCTATTCCCTGCCAAGGGTATTCATGTTCCCCTTTTAAAGAAGGAGTGAAGCATTCGCATTTTGATCATCCATCTTGAGTTTAATTTGCTCTGTGCATCTAGGGCAATTCAAGCATTTGGGTTAATATCTACTTATCAATGAATGCATACCATGTGTGTTTTTCTGTGATTGGGTTACCTCACTCAGGATGATATTTTCATATTCCATCCATTTGCCTATGAATTTCACAAAGTCATTGTCTTTGATAGCTGACTAATATTCCATGGTGTAGATGTACCACATTTTCTGTATCCATTCCTGTGTTGAAGGGCATCTGAGTTCTTTCCAGCTTCTGGCTATTATAAATAAGGCTGCTATGAACATAGTGGAGCACATGTCTTTTTTATACGTTGGGGCATCTTTTGGGTATATGCCCAAGAGAGGGTATAGCTGGGTCCTCAGGTAGTTCAATGTCCAATTTTCTGAGGAACCTCCAGACTGATCTCCAGAATGGTTGTGCCAGTCTGCAATCCCACCAACAATGGAGGAGTGTTCCTCTTTCTCCACATCCTTGCCAGCATTTGCTGTCACCTGAGTTTTTGATCTTAGCCATTCTCACTGGTGTGAGGTGAAATCTCAGGGTTGTTTTGATTTGCATTTCCCTTATGACTAATGATGTTGAACATTTCTTTAGGTGTTTCTCAGCCATTTGGCATTCCTCAGCTGTGAATTCTTTGTTTAGCTCTGAACTCCATTTTTTACTAGGGTTATTTGTCTCCCTGTGGTTTAACTTCTTGAGTTCTTTGTATATTTTGGATATAAGCCCTCTATCTGTTGTAGGATTGGTAAAGATCTTTTCCCAATCTGTTGGTTGCCATTTTGTCCTAACAACAGTGTCCTTTGCCTTACAGAAGCTTTGCAGTTTTATGAAATCCCATTTGTCGATTCTTGATCTTAGAGCATAAGCCATTGGTGTTTTGTTCAGGAAATTTTCTCCAGTGCCCATGTGTTTGAGATGCTGCCCTAGTTTTTCTTCTATTAGTTTGAGTGTATCTGGTTTGATGTGGAGGTCCTTGATCCACTTGGACTTAAGCTTTGTACAGGGTGATAAGCATGGATCGATATGCATTCTTCTACATGTTGACCTCCAGTTGAACTAGCACCATTTGCTGAAAATGCTATCTTTTTTCCATTGGATGGTTTTAGCTCCTTTGTCAAAAATCAAGTGACCATAGGTGTGTGGGTTCATTTCTGGGTCTTCAATTCTATTCCATTGGTCTATCTGTCAGTCTCTGTACCAATACCATGCAGTTTTTATCACTATTGCTCTGTAACACTATTTGATTTCAGGGATAGTGATTCCCCTGAAGTCCTTTTTTATTGTTGAGGATAGTTTTAGCTATCCTGGGTTTTTGTTATTCCAAATGAATTTGCAAATTGTTCTGTCTAACTCTTTGAAGAATTGGATTGGTATTTTGATGGGGATTGCATTGAATCTGTAGATCGCTTTTGGTAAAATGGCCATTTTTACTATATTAATCCTGCCAATCCATGAGCATGGGAGATCTTTCCATCTTCTGAGGTCTTCTTCAATTTCTTTCTTCAGAGGCTTGAAGTTCTTATTGTACAGATCTTTTACTTCATTGGTTAAAGTCACACCAAGGTATTTTATATTATTTGGGACTATTATGAAGGGCGTTGTTTCCCTAATTTCTTTCTCGGCTTGTTTCTCTTTTGTGTAGAGGAAGGCTACTGATTCATTTGAGTTCATTTTATACCCAGCCACTTTGCTGGGTGTTTATCGGGTTTAGTAGTTCTCTGGTGGAACTTTTGGGATCACTTAAATATACTATCATATCATCTTCAAATAGTGATATTTTGACTTCTTCTTTTCCAATCTGTATCCCCTGGATCTCCTTTTGTTGTCTGATTGCTCTGGCTAGAACTTCAAGAACTATATTGAATAAGTAGGGAGAGAGTGGGCAGCCTTGTCTAGTCCCTGATTTTAGTGGGATTGCTTCAAGTTTCTCTCCATTTAGTTTAATGTTAGCCATTGGTTTGCTGTATATGGCTTTTACTATGTTTAGGTATGGTCCTTGAATTCCTATTCTTTCCAGGACTTTTATCATGAAGGGGTGTTGAATTTCATCAAATGCTTTCTCAGCATCTAATGAAATGATCATGTGGTTTTGTTCTTTCATTTGTTTATATAATGGATCACGTTGATGGTTTTCCATATATTAAACCATCTCTGCATGCCTGGGATGAAGCCTACTTGAACATGGTGGATGATTGTTTTGATGTGCTCTTGGATTCTGTTTGCCAGAATTTTATTGAGTATTTTTGCATCGATATTCATAAGGGAAATTGGTCTGAAGTTCTCTTTCTTTGCTGGGTCTTTGTGTGGTTTAGGTATAAGAGTAATTGTGGCTTCATAGAAGGAATTCGGTAGTGCTCCATCTGTTTCAATTTTGTGGAATAGTTTGGATAGTATTGGTATGAGGTCTTCTATGAACATCTGATAGAATTCTGCACTAAACCCGTCTGGACCTGAGCTCTTTTGGTTGGGAGTCCTTTAATGACTGCTTCTATTTCGTTAGGAGTTATGGGGTTGTTTAAATGTTTTATCTGTCCCTGGTTTAACTTCGGTATCTGTGTAGGAAATTGTCCATTTCCTGCAGATTTTCAAGTTCTATTGAATATAGGCTTTTGTAGTAAGATCTGATGATTTTTTTAATTTCCTCTGATTCTGTAATTATGTTTCCCTTTTCATTTCTGATTTTATTAATTTGCACACACTCTCTGTGACCTCTCCTTTGTCTGGCTAAGGGTTGTTGATTTTCTCAAAGAACCAACTTTTGGTTCTGTTGATACTTTCTATGGTCCTTTTTGTTTCTACTTGGTTGATTTCAGCTCTGAGTTTGATTATTTCCTGCCTTCTACTCCTCCTGGGTGTATTTGCTTCTTTTTGTTCTAGAGCTTTTAGGTGTGCTGTCAAGCTGCTGACATATGCTCTCTCCTGTTTCTTCTGCAGGCACTCAGGGCTATGAGTTTTCCTCTTAGCACAGCTTTCATTGTGTTCCATAAGTTTGGGTATGTTGTACCTTCATTTTCATTAAATTCTAAGAAGACTTTAATTTCTTTCTTTATTTCTTCCTTGACCAGGTTATCATTGAGTAGAGCATTGTTCAACTTCCATGTACATGTGGGCGTTCTTCCCTTATTGTTATTGAAGACCAACTTTAGCCCATGATAGTCTGATAGGACGCATGAGATTATTTCTATCTTTCTGTATCGGTTGAGGCCTGTTTTATGACCAATTATATGGTCAATTTTGGAGAAAGTACCATGAGGTGCTGAGAAGAATGTATATCCTTTTGCTTTAGGATAGAATGTTCTATAAATATCTGTTAAGTCCATTTGGTTCATGATTTCTCTTAGTTTGTCTATGTCTCTGTTTAATTTCTGTTTCCATGATCTGTCCATTGATGAGAGTGGGGTGTTGAAATCTCCTACATTATTGTGTGAGGTGCAATGTGTGCTTTGAGCTTTAGTAAGGTTTCTTTTATGTATGTAGGTGCCCTTGTATTTGGAGCATAGATATTTAGGATTGAGAGTTCATCTTGGTGAATTTTTCCTTTGATGAATATAAGGTGTCCTTCCTTATCTTTTTTGATGACTTTTAGTTGAAAATCGATTTTATTCAATATTAGATTAGTTTTTAATAGCAGTAAAGAACTGGGTATAAGCCTGGTATACTTAAATGTGTTGATAGGCACATTGCCTATATGTGAGAGTAACAATATTAATTTAAATCAATAAGAAATTTTTATCAAAGACAATCTAAACTTGTATCAAAGAAATTCTGTACCAATGGAAAAGATTAGATTAGCTTAGTAGCAAATATAAGGATTTCTACCAAGTGAGATTATGACTGCACAATCAATTATAGGTAATTCTTCCCTATTAAATTATGACCATTTCTAAATTCTCTAGAAAGACATCCTTAGAATAATCACTTTTAGCTAGTTCCCAAAGTTTAGGGAATTGGGCGATGACTCTTCAATAACTTCTTCAAGCTGTACGTGGGCTTTGAGATATCCTTGGGGGCGTGGGGGGAGGAAAAATGAGGGAGATGTAGCCTATGTCTGTCTTAATTGGATATGTCTATAGACAGGTGAGGGCTGGCACAAGTTAGGTCAAGGGTATGATTGGACAGTGAAAAAATAAGGTGGGGTCAAAGCTTTTTGTAAGGTTGGAGAGAAGGAAAAGGAAGGAGAATCAAGATGGAGACAGAGAAAAATGACACAAATCCAGGTGGTCTTGAATTGCCGAGGTAGTTGGGATGGATTTCTGTAGGCGAATTTATCTTATCTAGGTGGGCGGGTTATATTCTTATCAATTGTGCGTTTATTGTGTGGATGTATTGTGGACTGAGAATTTAACATATAAATCTGATTGTTGGGTTGTAGTTTGTTGAGTCTTGATTTTAATGGGTTGTTGGGAGTTTATAGCATAACTATTAGGGGGCAGATGTTGGGAATGTAAACAGAGAGAGGGTAGCTGCCACTGGAACTAGGGGGTGGATGCTAGAAATGTGATCAGAGTCCACAATAAGAGAGCTGCAAGATAGGTGGTCTCTGTATGAAACTGGCGTGGCAGTTGACCCGCCAAGAGAGCTGTGAGGGCTAGGTGGCTTGGCAGGGTGCTGGGCTGTAAAGGCTTGCAGACTGCCTGGGTCAGAAAATACTTGGGTGCAGTGTTAAACCTCTAAGATAAATTAGCACTAGTTCCAATGGCCCACTGGAGTCGGAACCAGCAAGAGAGCAACCGCAGGGCACACATGTAACTGATCCAACCTTTTTTATTTTTTACTGCAACAGCTTAGACCTGCTGATGGGGGTGGATCCAGATTCCTGCATGGGCAGCTGCTAAAGGCAGCCAGCATTTAGAGAAGTTACTCAGCAGACTCTTTTCTGAGGGAATATAGCTTAATTTCCTGGGCTAGTACTCCCTGTGGTCATTGGAAAAACTCAGAACTCTTAATTCCTTGGGACTGGCAGGAAAGAGAAGGAAAGAGAGAAAATTCACACACACACACACACACACACACACACACACACACACACACACACACACACACACACACATTGAGTAGATAAAATAGAAGGCAGATGCAAGAAACAGCCACTGGGAACTGGGATCGGACTAAGTGATGGCCTCACTTAGAATGTACAACAGAAGAAAAGGTCCAAATTGCTTAAAAGATAAAAGGACAATGGCACACTTGAGGGAAAACTATATTCCTTAGAGAACAAACAAAAAACTCACTTTGCCAAATACAGAAATGGACTCATTTAGGAGATAAGAAGTTTGTCCAAGTAGTGAAGGTATATATAATAGACTTTAAGATTCTAGCCAGAGAGGCAGTAAAAAGTATAAGGTATGTCAGTAAGTAAATGCTTAACAAGCAAATAGGGCAAAGAGACCTAGAGAGTTTAATGAGAAGTCAAAGTGAACTTCACTGAGATAAAACCAGGAAGATATGGTCATAAGTATCTCCTAGTGCTTGTAGATACCTTTCCAGGAATAGATAGAAGCTTTCCTCACCAAGCAAGAGACGGCCTCGATAGTCATCAAGAAGATACTGGAAGAAATCTTCCCCCAGTCTGGAGTGCCCAAGGTAATCTGGTCAGACAACAGCCCTACTTTCGTTGCCAAGGTAAGCCAGGGTGTGGCCAAGTATTTAGAGGTCGATTGGAAATTACATTGTATTTACAGACCTCAAAGTTCAGGACAGGTAGAGTAAATAATTAGAACTCTAAAAGAGACCCTGACCAAATTGACCATGGAGACTGGTGCAGACTGGGTGGCACTCCTTCCCTCTTGCTCTCTTCAGAGCAAGAAATACTCCTTCCAGATTCAGCCTTACCCACTTTGAGATCTTATATGGGACCTCAGCTCCTCTGACTGTATTAGATGATGTTATTGAACCAACATGTCATAGTAATAATGATTTATATGCCAGGCTAAAAGACCTACAGGTAATACAGAAAGAAGTCTGGTCACAGCTGGCAACAGCCTATGCCCCAGGGACCCCCAAGACATCTCATCAGTTCCAGGTTGGAGACTTGGCTACATAGGACGACACCAAGCCCAGGCACTCAGGCCTTGCTGGAAACGACTGTATTTGGTGCTGCTGACCACCCTGAAAGCCGTCAATTCTCAGCCCTCACCAGCCACGTACTAGCTGTTGTTGCTGAAAGCTGGGAACTAGAGGGACACTCAGATCTTCAAATAGCTCACTGGACTTGCACGTCAGATAAGTGGATACATCAGAGACGTGACTGATGGGATTACTGTAATGCTCAATTGAAGAGTGTGCTTTAGAAACAAGAATTTCATGTTTGCCCTGGGTTCCATCGGGATAGGTGTGGAGATAGGCTTGATTTCTATTTCTAATGATGTAACATTGCATATGTTAGTACTCCTAACACTTCTTGGGACTGTGCCTCAGGGATCACAACCTGTATAAGTTTAGAAGTTCTAAAAGACAGTCATGACCTTGGTGTGTAGGTTCAGATAGTGTCCAGATTGGAATCCTGATACTAAAGAGTTTAGGTACTGCAAGGTCAGCTACAAGGACATCTGTTGCCCTGCAACACAAGGCTTATGGTGAATTCAGAACTGCCATTGACTTAGATATAGAAAGAATAAAAAAGACTTTTTAGCTGACCTCCAAGAATCCCTAGATTAGACATGATAATCCTTAAAGAAGGAGGTCTGTGTGCTACACTAAACAAAAGAATGTTGCTTCTATGTAGACCATTCAAGAGTAATTAAAGACTCCATGAGTAAACTTAGAGAAAGGTTAGACAAAAGACAGAGAGACAGAGAAACACATCAGGGATGGTTTGAGAGCTGATTTAGTAGATCTTCTTGGATGACTACTCTGATATCTTCCCTTATGGGACCCTTCTTAGTTTTGCTTCTATTTCTGATTATAAGTCCATGTGTGTTAAATAAGCTAGTTACCTTCATTAGAGAAAGAGTGAGTACTGTTCAGATTTTGATGTTACATCAGCAAGATCATGTTTTAATCTAGTTTTATAATTAGAACTAGCCACTAAAAGAAGTGGGGAATGAAAGAATAAAAAAATGCAGCTAAGAAGTCAGAAGTTTAAAAAAGCCCTAAATACCTCAAATTCCAGACCCTGCCCTCTACCTGTAAGTAAAAGGTCACATTTCTTGAGCCTGCTCCCCCAGGATCCAGATAAAAGGGTTTAAGATAAGCCCTTAGATAGGTGATCCCGACCTAGTAAAGAAAGCTTCTTCCAGGAACTAGCTGACCATAAAGTTAGATTAGAATCTTAAAAGAACAACCTTGGGTTGGGGATTTAGCTCAGTGGTAGGGCGCTTGCCTAGGAAGCGCAAGGCCCTGGGGTTCGGTCCCCAGCCGGAAAAAAACAAAAAAACAAAAAAAAAAAAAAAAAAAAAGAACAACCTTGAGAAGCAGGAAGCTTCTCCTAGGAACTAAAGGGAACACAAAGTTAAGCAATCTTGAGAGACAGGAAGCTTCTTGTGATTTTCCAATGACACCACCCCTGCCCTCTTGGGTTGTGGTTTCTCCCTTTAAATACCCTTGCTCCCAGCCTCTCGGCGTCGACACCTCTGTCTCCATCGTGGGATACTTGTTGGCCCGGAGATCTCCGTAATAGGTCTCTGTAATAAACCTCGTCTTTGCTTATTACATCCAAAAAAAAAAAAAAATAGAAGGCAGAATCCAATAACTTTATACACACAAACATACATGTAAACATACAGACAGACAGACCCACAGACATACATCTATACATTCACACATAGAATGGTTAGAGCAAAGATCCAGCAAGAAGGTTCCAAACATTTCATATACACACATACAGACACAAATACACACAATTGGTAGCAAGCTCCAACACACCCAGAGGAGCCTTACATATATATATATATATATATATATATATATATATATACACACACATACATACATACATACATACATATAACATACATACATACATACTTATAGTTAATGAATTGAAGGAGCAATGTTCCAAACCTCCACTCACACAGACCTTATTCATATACATAGTTGATGGATGTTCCAACCTTCATAGTTTATTGTTTCTTCCATAACTTATATACCCTATCAAAATCTTTCAAGGGGTGTAAAATTACAATGTGATTACATTTTAATTCTCTTCTAGTGAATGATTATGAAAAAACAATGTGTTCTTCAATACCTCTATAAGAAGTAACATTATGTGGTACTGGTAAAAAAAAAATATTCCCAGAAAACCCACATACATTTGTAACTGTGCAAGTTGTTACAGATTAACAAATTGTAAGCAAGCAAGGTAATATTCTCAGCCAATTTCTCTTACTAGCAGGCAGTGGTTACAAGGAAAGGAGTAGTTATTTTATTATTTCTTTAAAGGTAACCTTGTAAGAATCTTAAAAGAATCGCAAGTCTAAACATTTATATAAAAACTAGTCATATCTACCTTAAATCCATAAAACGCATATCTACTTACCAGCAATTCTTAATAAATCATATCAGGAAGCTGAGGGCAAACATGGGTATTAAAAATCAACCAGCATCAGTCCCTCCTCAGTGAGAGTCACGTCAGCCAGTGCTGCCATTGTTCTTGTTCCATGACCATAGTCCCTAGCTTAACTAATAAGAATGTGCCTTTCTGAACTTCAGATTGTTCCTTAAGATTTCCTACATCAGAGCCAGGAGTAAAGAATCTCAACCTAGTTTCACTAACAATTTCATTTTTCCAAGTGTTTTCTAAGGATGGTGGTCATTGCTGACAATCTATGTCTCTAAGTTTTTTACTAGGGTGGTGACTGAATCATTCATCTGCTCCAGCAGCAATGCCTGAAAGAAGTCAAGCATTGTTATGAGGGGCTGGAAGCCCCCTTAAAGTTTCCATCTAATTCTTAGATTAAGAGGGATGTAAGGGCAGCAAGCAGAACAGTACAGCATGAAGTCCTCGGAACACGTGGTTCTTGAGGCTGTGCCACACAGAGGCTCACCCACGTCACTGTGGTAACCCATGGGCTGCATCCCATGAGTTCTAAAGCCATTTGTAGTTCCTCCTGCATGGCCCTTGGCAGGTAGGCTGGATGATAACAAGACTACAGCACACTTTTCACTTTCATAACTTCTTTCATTTTTGAAGATTGAATAATATTCCATTGTGTACCTATTCTGTATTTTGGTTAACCATCTTTTTCCTTCCTGTTTGTTTGTTTGTTTGTTTGTTTGTTTAATGAAGCCAGCATTGGCCTTCACACACTGATCCTCCTCCCTCTGCCTCTCCAGTGCAGTGGTTACAGATGTAGGTGTGTGTCACTTCATCAGATTTCTTCTAATTTGTTGTTGTTGTTTGCTTTTTTCCTGTCCCTTTTGAGTTCACTATGTAGTATGAATGGGAACATTATTTACTTCTCCTAAAACAAATGTTCTGTGATGCTTTGATCTTCTAGGAATTCACATTTTGGTCCAACCCAAGGTCCTCCTCTGCTTGACTCTTGCCTTGCTCTGAGTATTTCAGCCCAAATAGAGAGCAGGCGTGGCTTCAGAAATGTTCCTCTCGGGCTGGGATTTAGCTCAGATGTAGAGCGCTTACCTAGGAAGCGCCAAGGCCCTGGGTTGGTCCCCAGCTCAAAAAAAAAAAAAAAAAAAAAGAACCAAAAAAAAAAAAAAAAAAAAAAAAAAAAATGTTCCTCTCAACATTGTGACCTTGGGTATATTATATGACCTCCGGAGCTGGCATTCATCACTTATGACAATGCCTGTAAGAGATGAATGGGACATTGCAGTCTCTGTTTAGAATTACAACAGAGCCATTGCCTGATGAGCAGTAATCCACCGGACCTGTCTATGGTCACATCCACCCAGAGTGCTGCAGATTTTACCCCTGTAGCATGTAGAGGGTTTGTCCTCATAATCTCATGGCTAGGAGGACGTGAGTTGGGTTATCTGCCCAGCATCAAGAAAGAGGATCTGAAGCTGGATGTGGTATCACAGAGATAGGAGGATCTCTTGAGTTAAAGGCCAGCCTCGTCTACAGAGCAAATTCCAGGACAGCCAAGGCTACACAAAGATATTGTGTAAAATTTAAAAAGTAACAGAAAGAAAGAAAGAGGGAAAGAAAGAAAGAAAGAGAGAGAAAGAAAGAGAGAGAGAAAGAAAGAAAGGAAGAAAAAGAAAGAAAGAAAGAAAGAAAGAAAGTGAGGAAGGAAGAGAAAGAAAGGAAGGAAGGAAGGAAGGAAGGAAGGAAGGAAGGAAAAGAAAGAGAAAGGATCTGGCTATGTATAGCACCAGCCCATGGAAGAGTCAAGGCAAGATCAAGGTAGTGATGATTTTATTGACTTCCTATAAAAGCATGGCCATCACATGGAAGGTTATAGGTTGAACATCATAAGTAGGGGGTGTCTGCACCCAGGGAGACATGGAGATTCTCCTCAGCTCTTCCTGCCCTGCACTCTAGTATGTTCTAACGTCGAGATCATCCCCAAAGGTATTGAATTCTCTCTTGTTCACTTCGTCCCCGGACTTTTTGCCTTTGCCTCTCTGTGAACTGATAGGGCATGCATCTTCTTACCTCATTTAGACTCAGAGTTCTGTCCACAGAGAGGAAGAAGGGCTCTGGGTAACCAGGTATTTCCCTGTGGACAGCACCTGAGGACTGGGGATGGCTGCCTAGCATGGCTACAGTGCACAGGAAAGCGAAAGGGGAAATCTAGATTAATGTGGCCAGTGAGAGTGGCATGGGGTTGGGTCCACAGCAACAGAGTTTCTGTGGTGGAATAGAGACAGTCTGGCAAGAACAGGGCTCCTCTTTATCTATGAAACCTTGGAAGCAGTGAACCTCTAACAACTTGGAATTGACCCGGGAATCTCAAGCTGGGAGAAGAAAAAGGCTGCCGTTTCTGGGATTAGAAATCAGTATCACACAGTTCTGACTTGTCAGACCACCTGGCAGGAGAGACCGGATTTGAAAAGATGGGCCAGTTTAGCAGGGTATAATGGTGCACACCTTTAATTGCAGTACTAGGAAGCAGAGGCAGGCAGATCACTGACTTTGAGGCCAGCCTGGTCTAGAGAACTATTTCCAAGATCACCATGGTTACAAAGAAAAAAGAAAACCTGTCTTTAAAAAAAATTGATGGGCCAGTAATGGGAAGACCCTACCTTGGCCAGGACTGCCTAGCCACATACACCTCTTGCCTTCTACCCAGAAGATAGACTGGGAGGGTGGGGGTGTGAGAGTGGGGGGAGACTGAGGGGACTCACTGGACTTCTTTGTTCTTCTCAATGTGGCCACGTTGAATAAATTTCCTTTATCCTCCCCACCCCCCGCTTTTCACCATGTTTCAAAATTGAGTGTTGAAGGAAGGAGGCTGAATCTGGCTTATTAAGGTCTAGGCTTTGACCCCAATTACTCCTATACAATTTTTGGTGAGCCAGCCAAGAACTGAACCTGAGATCTATAGGCTAGCACTCAGATAAACATTCACATCAAAGCACAAATCTGAGTCCTTTCTGACCACCAAGTGTTTCAGGTCCCTTCTCCTCTGGTTCTAATGGTGATGGGTTCCTCTTCCCTGACCCAGCAGCCCCTGAGACAACACAAATTGCTTTCTTTTCCCAACCCCTGTCATTGACAGGCGCCTGCTCTCATGTTGGGATGTTTAGCTCTGCTTGACAGAGGTAGGGACAAATGATCACGTCTCAGCCTGGGGAGGAGGATAAGAGAAGGCCTGAAGTATTTTCTGGATCTAAGATCCGATGTGCCTATGGTATTCTTCCTGCTGAGGAAATAGGGAATAGGATAACAGAGGACCATCCAAAGATGAAAGGCATGCATGTTTGGAAGCCTTCCTGCTGATGGCTAAGTGTCAGGAAACAGAACATGTATGTACGTACGTACGTATATATGCATAATATGCAAATAGCCTATAAATAAAGACCCAAAGGTCCCATCTCTTTCATCCTCATCCTCTGGATCAGAACCCTAGCATGATTATGAACTCATTCATTTCTCCCCTTTGATATGTCATTTCCTTTCTATCTATCCATGTGTCTGTACCATCAATGTTATCTGCAACACTGGCTAACTCTTCTACCTCCTGGCAGGTTTCTGTCCACAGAATGAGAGGCAGCAAGGCACAAGGCTCCTTCCTGTTCTCATAGGGTCAGGGCTAGCTGTGGGTGGATGCTGAGCCTGGGACTCGGCAGCCATCCCCACTCCTGGGGAAGTCCAGACACCCTGAACCTCCTAAACCTGTTTTCCTGTCTGTCCAGTGGGGTCCAGCACTACCTGCATGGGCTGTTTGGAGTAATATTATTAGTGAGACACAGGAGGGTCCATGCCTGGCTATGTGGACTAATGTTTGCCTTTGGATCACCACATTGGTCTCCACCATCTCCTAACCCAGGCTGGGAGGGTTCTCCAGGTCTTCTTGCCCTGCTGGGCTTGGATTTCTGATGGTGAGGTCTCCAGGTATGGACTTGCCCCAGCCTCTGACTCTCAAAGGCTCCATGGTCATCGATATAAGAAAAGTTCGCCACATTCTGAGCCCATGAAGGAGATTTAGGAGTGGTCACCAAAATATATGTTCACCTGGTACCCCCAGAGTGTGACCCTGTGTGGATCCATTGCAAATGTTTTGAGACAAGATGGTCCTGTGTTAGGGAGGCTCACCTCCAACCATAAATGTCCCACCTGAGTGACAGGTGCTACAAGTGGTGGCATGTACCCGTAATCTCAGCTTCTCACATCCCCTTCTGTGAATGAAAACCTCTGGAAAGAAGCTATGTCTGCAGAGAACCATTGCAGTTCTGCGGAGAGATTGGAACATCGCATGTCCAAAGAGTAGTTACTTTACCTTGGGCCAGGTCTCTGGAACAGTCATTTCCTTTACCTTGGGGTGGCCCTCCAGAATAGCCATTCCTTATGACCTGCCCCCACATGACATCATGACACTTGTATAAAAAGCCTTTTAGAATCTATTAACAGACAACTAGCAGCCATCAGCCCAAATGCTCAAGTAGTATCCTGGGCATATAGAACATTTCCTCCATCTCACTGGACCTGGTTTTGTTTTTTTTTTTTTTTTTTTTTTTTGTTTGTTTTTGTTTTGTTTGGTTGTTTTTTTTTTTTTTTTTTTTTTTGGACCTGCCTTTTGATGCACCCTCAAATATATTTTCAAGTTTCCTTGAATTAAATTATGATTTGCTTCACTGTTTAAAGCTATCAGAAAAAGAAAAAAAAAAAAAAACTTCCTGAAACTGCTTCCACATTGGAACATGGAATTTGGGGCAATCTAAATGTTCTCACTCAGGCCATGGTCACTCAAAATGGTTCTAGAATAAACTCTGTAATTCCTATTAAGACGAGAGCTGTGGGGTTTTTTTTTTTCCACACTTACATGCACCCTACCTCATGTTCCTGTATTCACACACGTACATAAGCATGCACGCACACACATGCTGCAGGAGGCACTGCCTTCATCACCATGGCCTCAGAACTGAGTCATTTAACAGCCTGGGGGCTGCATGTCTTTCACAGAAACCACCATCGGGCTTCTCCGTAGCTGAAGCTTTAAACTCAGTTTCTCTTGTTCTTACTTTTTCATTCTGACTTTGAAGGGCTGTTTTCGATCTCTCTCGTGTGGTTTTGACAGAGCCTTCAGGCCACCACCTGCTTCTCTGGTCAGTCCACCAGCACTGGAAAAGGCCCAGAACTTCCCTGCATGTCAACCCAGCAGTTTGAGAGTTGGAAGGTAGAGGGGAAGGAGACAGGAAGATAAGAAGTGGCGTCGTGGGGGAGGGGTGCAGGGGCAGACCCAGGTGCTTAAGTATGTCATTCAAATTTCCTCGTCTTTTGCTGCTGAGGGCCATCCGAGAAGTGCTGGTTCAGAGAATTATGATATGAGCTAGCTGGGGAGGTGTGTGGACTATTTGTGGTCACCAGCTGATGGCAGAGTTCCCCGAGGCTACTGCCACCTGAACACCCCATTCATTCCCTGCTATCAGATTTGGGCGGAAGGAGGGGGGTAGCCATCCATGCACTTACAATCCCTTCCTGCAGCTGTGTGGGACCATGGGGCCATTGCCAGCAGAGCTATCGACTGAACAGCCCTGTGGCGAGGCAGATGTCACCTGCTCAGGGGCCTTTGGGACTCTAGCCCACCCCGCCCTACCCTTACTTCCTTCTCTCGGGGTTGTGTGAAACTGAGGATAGCACAGAAAACTGGATCGTGGAGTATGGTGGAATGAACTGCCCTTTGTTCTTTTTCTTCTTTAAAAACAGGATTTTATGAAGCTCAGGCTGGCCCAGATTGAATGTGTAACTGAGGTTGACCTTGAACCCCAACCCTCCCACCTTTGCTTCAAAAGTGCTGGGATTACAGGCCTGTGTAACTACACCCAGCTGTTCAATTTCCTCCCCCACCTTCTCTCTCCTCCTCCCCTACAACTTTCCTCTCTGTTTCTCTTTTTCTCTCCTTCCAGTGCTGGGAATTGAACTCAGGGCCTCATGCTTGCTAGGCAAATATTCTACCCCTGGACTATACCCCTAGGTTTTCTTTTTCCGATATGACTTTGAACAAGTCACCACGACACTCAATGCTTTCTTTCTTTTCCTTCTGAGGCAGGTTTTTACTATGTAGCTCTGGCTCATGAATGCTGGGATTGAAACGTATACAACATGATCCTCAAGTCAATGTCCTTTATGGGAAAGGTGTTGAGACAGGTTTTCTCTCTGTAACAGAGCCCTGGCTGCCGCAGAACTCCCTCTGTAGACCAGGCCTGCATGCCTCTGCCACCCAAGTTCTGGTACTAAAGTCATGGGCCACCACCACGCAATTTGATACCTTTTAAAAAACATTTATTTTATTCTTATTTTTGTATATAAGTCTATGTAAGTTTATGCCATGTGTGTGCCCTATGAGCCTAACTGGATCTACAGCCAATTGTGAAACTGCCCAGTGTGAGTGCTAAGAACCAGATTCAGGTTCTCTGGAAAAGAAGCAAGAGCTCTTAACTGCTGAGCCATCTCTCCAGCCCACTCTACTCAGTATTTATCTACAAAAGACTTTTTTACAATGCTCACCTTGTGTAGTATAGAGCAAAGAGGTGAGCATGGCCTGAACTGTGCCCCTACAACCCCATATGTGTGTCCAATCTCTAGACTCTCCAGTACACGGCCGTATCTAGAGGCAAAGCCTTTAGGAAGGTTATGCAGGTAAAGGTCTGGCCCTACTCCAGTAAGATTGCTGTAGTTTTAAACAGGGGACTTCAGCAAGATGCAAGCAGAATGAGGTTGTACGGCAACATGTGAGAGGGTAGCTTTCTAAAAGCTAAGGAGCTAGACCTTTGGAAAAGCCAGACCTCCAATGCCTGACCTTGGGCTTCAGCTTCCAGAATCAGGAGCAGTTAGATTTCTATTGGGTAAACATCCCAGTCTCTGGTGTTTTGTCACAGTCCAGGCAGACCAATGGAAGGTAGTCCAGGTCCATTGCCTGGTCTGAAATGCTTGAAACTAGGTCTAGTTTAGATTTCGCGATTTTAAATATTTCCATATATAAAGAGACTTCTTAGGCATGAGGCACAAATTCAAACACATGATTCATGTGTGTTTTATACATATGTATCTGTGGAGGAAGGCTACCTGACACAAGAACTAGTAAGATACCTCTTCAGGTAAAAGTGCTTGCTGCACAAGCCTCATGGACTGAGTCCTGTCTGGTGGGCCCTCTCAGTGGAAGGAGAGAGCTGAGTCCTGCAAGTCTCTGACCTCCACACTGTTGCCCACACACTCACACACAAAGAAAGAAAGAGAGAGAGGGGGGGGGGAGGAAGGGAGAGAAGGAAAGAGAATAAAGGAAAGAAAGAAGGAAGGAAGGAAAGAAAGAAAAAGAAAGAGAGAGAGAGAGAGAGAGAGAGAGAGAGAGAGAGAGAAAGAAAAAGAAAGAAAGAAAGAAAGAAAGAAAGAAAGAAAGAAAGAAAGGAAGGAAGGAAGGAAGGAAGGAAGGAAGAAACAATGAGGCCTGACGCATCTTAAGAAAGGCTTTGTTTAGGCTCCTGGTTCCAGAAGGATATAACCCCACCTGACAAGAAGGTTAGGACAGGAGCCTGAGGTCGCTGGTTACATTGTGTCTGCAGTCCAGAAACAGAGAGAGATGGATGTTGATGCTAAGCTCACTTTCTACTTTCTGTTTAGTCTGTAACCAGCCCACTGGATGGTGCTGCCCACATCCAGGGTGTGTTCCCTCCTCTGCTGAAGCTTTAAAGAAATGTCCTCACAGACACGCCTAGCAGCATGATTCCCAGGTGACTGTAAATTCAGTCAAGCTGACAATAAAGACTGTGGTCACATGAGATCAGGGACAGAATTTTCCATTGATGGCGTGCGTTACTCTGGCACTTGAAGAATTAGAAATTTAAGGATTCTTTGGACTTTGAATTTTCAGATTAGGAATAGTCCGCCTTCACTGTGATGGCTGGCATGCACATAGCAACTGCTCCATAAGGTAACAAGTATTCATTGTTCAGGGAAAAGTCCCGAAACCTAGAGATACATTTTCATCTGCCTGGCACAGGCAGGCATCCTCCTATGGGGTGGATGAGACTCTGGAGTGTTTTCTCAGAGTAGAGGTTGGATAGACTTCCCAGTTTCTCTTTGTGAGATTGGGGACTCCTATCTTAGGTGCTCAGCATCTGCAAGGTTAAGAACCAACCCAGCATCCTACAGGCTTAAAGAACTAGGAGAGAAAAGGAGGCACTGGGGAGATTAAGCTAGGCATTGTGATGCACACCTATAAATCGGGATGGAATCAGAAGAGAGGGGATGTCTGTAAATTCAAAGCCAGTCTGGTCTACAAAGGAAGTCCTAGCACAACTCTACTGCCTCAGAGCTGAGCTTGCAGCTATGCAACATACCTGGCTTGCTGATTGATTGATTGATTGATTGATTGATTGATTGATTGATTGATAGGATCTCATGTGGTGTAGCCTTGGTTGGTCTGAAACTCTCTATGTAAACCAGGTTGGCCTTGAACTCACAGAGATCTACCTTCCTCTACCTCCCCAGAGCTGAGATTAAAGATGTACACCACGGTGCCTGCCTACTCCCATTTTTGATAAGATTTCTCAAGCAGCCCTGGCTGACTTCAGGCTCACTGTCTCGCTGAGGTTAATCTTGAACTTCTGATCCTCCTGCCTCACGTCCCTAAGTGCTAGGTTTCTAGGCTTAGGCTACCACACTGGGTTTTCTGAAGTGCAGGTGATCAAACTCTGGGATTCCTGCATGCTAAACAAGCATTACAGTGAACTCCTCCCACAGCCGGAACCACAAAAGCTGCCCCCCCCTTTTCTCTTTTACACGCCTGGATACTTCCAATTATTCAGTGATTTTTCTGACACAAATTGAGTCTTTGTGTGCTGTTTATTTTTTACCAGAGTCACGGGGAAGGGCAGGGGGACCAGCTGAGGCAAGGAAACGCTACCTGAGTCAGTGCAATGGGACACACCCCATACAGGGACCCTGAGGTCTGATCTGGTCATTTGGAGATATGGGCCCCTCTCCTAGGTAGAATGAATGCCCAGTGAGCTGCAAGAAAGGCCTGGAACAGCAGTCGTGAGATGACTCACCCAGTGCTATTTCTCACCCAGCGTTTCTCAATCTGATTGGGTTGCTCACAGGCTGAACCCTTTTTCTTCTCAGAGCTGAGTCAGCAGCCTGAACTGGCTTTGCCCACTTTTGGTCTCCTTTGGGGCTCATTCCCCTTGTCTTCAACATGGGGTCCCCTGGGGCTGTTGAAAGTCCCCTGAAAGCCTTCCTTAAGGTGTTTGCAGCATCCCCTTCTGCTTCTTCCTTTCAGGTCTCAGGAAACATCCTCTTCAGAGAAGCCCTCCGTGGTCACAGTCCCCACAGTTAGAATGGGCCGTCCTCACAGTTATCTGCTGTCTTTCTGGACGGCCGCCTTCCCCAGCTCTTCAGAAACCCAGCCCGTGCACATTGTTTCACTTCTTCCTTCTTTTCACATTCAACCACCAACCAATGATCTCAGTTCTACCCCGAACTTGGTCCAGATTGCAGTTCCTTCTCTCATTGGCCCTGCCTGGTGGGAAAGACTATTTCCTACTCGCCAATGTCATAGAGAAATCCAATCTGCCCTTCCCCACATCTACATTCAACATACTCGTGACCTCGAATGACCCCCTGGAGAAGTACACAGTCCAAAGTGGTCTCTTAGCAGATAGAAGATGCCATGCACCTTCTACCCCTTCTCAGTCCTCTCTTTCTCCTCTCATATCCATCACCCTGCAAGCCTCAGTAGAAGCTACCTCCTACCTCAGGGCCTGCACCCTCTCTGACTGCTAAGCTCTTTCTCCCGATTCAAGAAGCCACTTTCTCAGGGCAGTCTTTCTGGTCACATAATATAAGAAAGCCATGAAACCCTGAACTTCACCCACAATAGGACGTGCCCTACCTCTAGTTTCCTGACCACCTCATACCTGTGTGCCCCCTCTGCTCCACACACTCCACCATTTATTTATTTATTTTTAGTTCTTTTGACCATGGCTCCTTAGACAAACTGTCTGCGTGTTAAGGGCAGAGAAACTATATCAGACAGTTGGGTTTTGCTTTGACAGTGGGATGTCATGTGTCCTGGTCTAGCCTTGAAGTCCCTTTGTCGATGAAGATGATCTTAAACTACCCGTCCTTCTGCCTTCCCCTCTTCTTCCCCAAAAACTGTGAGTAACTGTCCTAGGGGGAAACCCCAGGACTTCACGCATGCTCAGTAGGCACTCTACCAACTGAGCTACATCCCTAGTGTCTACCTCTGGCATTTGGGATACTGGGTGCTGAGTGTTCGATGCACAATTGTTCACACAGCATCCCAGAAAGCTGCAGCCACAGCCAAATAGGCCCCGGAGTCCCTGTCACCTCTTTATGTAGTGGAGTCTGGATCCCTGTGTTCAAGTCTTTGCTCCCTGATGGTGATTTGCAGGAGGCATCCATCAGATCAAGAGCCATAGGTAAATACAAAGAGGCTGCTGGTGGCCAAGGGGCTGCTGTGGTAGCTCAAGATCTGGGTCAGTCAGGTGGAGGAAAGAATAGAACCTCCCTCCCATCCTGATCCCTGAGGGGCCTGAAAGGCCTTTGGATACTAATCTACAACACAATGAGTTGTTGAGAGTTAAGGTGTCAAATGACTTTTTCTCAGTCATTTCTAATACTAGACATCACAAGCCTCAGATCCAGCTGAAGCCTGAGTCAGGTTGGGTTAACACCTTGTTTTCCCCATAGCTTGAGGATTTCATGCCTGGCAGCCTCAGACCCCTCTGTTCGAAAGGAAAGGAGTCCTGGTTGGCACTGTCCCTAACTGGCTACTTACTGATATTGACTGGGGAAACCTTCAAGGGATTTTCTGAGAGAGCCCCTCATGGGTGGACAGGCCTCAAATACCTGTCAAATACCTCATGCCCGGTATAGTGACAGCAGGGACGATGGGTCCGAGGAACAGCCACATATCTACTTCCTTCAGGGATTTGTGTTTTCAGCAGTGTTGACCCCTTCCTGATCTGCTCAACACACCCATGGTTGGAGCCCTAGTCGCAGATCTCACATCTTTCTGTCAGGCTTCCTAGGGCTCTTTAACTTGACCACCCACTTACATCTACTGTTCGAAGTATAGTCTACATTGGCCACAGTTTGTTTTGAATGAGTGACTTTAAATAGTGTAGGAAGAATGATTAAAAATTATGAACCCGGGTGAGGTAGCACATGCCTTTAATCCCAGCGCTTAGGAGGCAGGGGGATCTCTGTGAAATTAAAGCCAACCTGGTCTACATAGCGAGTGTCACAGAAAGACTGTCTCAAGGAAAGGGGAAAAAAATCCAAAGGGAATATATAGCAACTGGTGATAGATTGACAGCAAAACATCACTAGATCAGGCTCTTGAAACACAACCTGCATAAATTTACTGGGGAAGCCCCTCTGAGGCAGCCAGCTGGAGTTCCCAGTAGAGAGTCCTGGGCAGAGTTGGGGGCCCCTGGGTGAGGCTTATGAGTAACAGAATAAATAGTAACAGAGATGTGACATAACCAACCGGGGTCTCACGACATCTCATAGAAGCCAACTGGGCAAGTTGAGACAATCAGCTGAAATTTCTAATGGAGGTTTTCCTCCACACCTAAGCATCCCACTCCTGACCTTTCAGCTTCTCTCTCCCTCTGCCGACACTTTCCCATCACTGGATGGTAACAGTAGTAACATGTTGGCAACGGCTGTCCTTCTAACTCTTCTCAAGGGATCATGGTTTCCCTCTTGGGGGGGTCTTTCTCTTCTCTTCCATTCCATTCCAGAGACTGGCCCGTTCCCAAACAAGGATTCTTGGTGACACTTTCAGACACACATGCTAGAGTCTGGAATGGTGGTGGTGATGGTGAACAGCCCCACTTCTAAAGCTAGCTTCTTGGTGAGATTAAATACCCCGACAATTCACTAAAAGAAACATCATAAAAGGCAGACTTGGTCTCTGTCCCTTTTCGTGAGCCTGTGGCATCGTAGTACTACTGGGAAGGAGGGGGTGACAAGGGAAGGTTTTTATTTGAGTCCGGGTCTTGATAGCATTTGAGCAAGACACCGTGTTACACACAGGGCTACACAGAGAGAGAAGATTGTGTCTCAAAATAAAAGACTTCAGGCAACATTTGAAAACTTTGTTTTAGGGCTATCTGCATAGCTCCATGGGCAAGGGTTATTGCTACCAAGTCTGATTATCTGAGTTTGATTTTCCTGAGCCCACATAATAGAAGGTAAGAACTGTCTTCTACAAGTTGTTTTCTGACCTACACATGCAGGCGGTCCCATTGTCCAGATAAACAAACAAACAAATAAAAATAAGGAAAAAAATCATTCAACTCTACTGAGAGAGTAGTAAACCTAGTCTACTTACTTACTTACTTACTTACTTACTTACTTTATTTATTTATTTATTTATTTATTTATTTATTTATTTATTTACTATTTTATGTTCTTTTGAGACAGGATCTTGTGTAGGCCAGGCAGGCTATGGTCAAATTTTTTTAAAATCGTTTGTTTGTTTGTTTTGGGGTTTGGGTTTCTTTTTTACTCTAATGTTTGTGTGTGAGTCTTTTGCCTACACACAAGTATATGTACCACGTGTGTGCCTGAGGCCCATAGAAGTCAAGAGAGGACATCAGTCCCCTAGAACTGGAGTTATAGGTGGGTTATAAGCTACTGTGTACATATTTAGATGCAACCTAGGTCCTCTGCAATAGAAACACATTTTCTTGACCACTGAGCCATCTCTTCAGCACCTAATCTCTATTTTTTTGATCCTCTTGTTTCCATTTTTCTTGCTTTTTTTTGTTGTTGTTGTTGTTTTTGTTTTTGTTTGTTTGTTTGTTTCTTTTTTCTTTTTTTTTTTTTTAGAGCCAGGTTTTCTCTGTGTATCCCTAGCTATTCTGCAACTCCTTCTGGTGACCAGATGGTCCTCCACCTCAGAGATTTGCTTGCCCCTGACTCCCGAGTGCTGGGATAAACGGTGGTATGCCACCAGGCCTGCTTTTATTTGTTCGTAATTTTGAAACAGAGTCTCACGCTGAAGCCAAGTTAGCCTGGACTATATTGTGTAGCTCAAGCCGGCTTTAAACTACAAAGCAGTGCTCCTGCCTGAGCCTCCTAACTTTAAGGTGCTTGCTGCACCACATCGATCGCTGACCTACTACTTAGACTGTACGAGTTTGAGGTACATTCGTGTGTTTCATCAGGTAAAGGCACCTGTCACAAAGCCTGATTATATGAGTTTGATTTCTGGAGCCTCCAAGGGAACAGACTCCTACAAGACTATACAAGCCTTGCATGCATAGGTACAGGAGACAATTTTCTGAACAGAATCCCTGTGGCTCAGGCTCTAAGACCAAGAATTGATAAAAGGGACCTCAGGAAACTGAAGAGCTTCTCTAAAGCAAAGAACACCGTCAATAGGACAAAATGGAAGCCTGTAGATTGGAAAAGAATCCTCACCAACACTACATCCACCAGAAGGCTAATATCCAAAATTTATAAAGAACTCAAGAAGTTACACACCAACAACCCAAATAACCCAATCGAAAACTGAGACACAGAGCTAAGGAGAAGATTCTCAACAGAGAAATCTCGAATGGCTTGGAGGCTCTTAAAGAAATGTTCGAAGCCCTTAGTCATCAGAGAAATGCAAATCAAAACAACTCTAAGGATCCATCTGACACCAATCAATATGGCTCAAAAACTCAAGGGACAGCACATGCTGAGAAGGACGTGGAGCAAGTGGAACGATCCTCCATTGCCTGTGGGAGTGTAAATTTGTACTACTTTGGAAATCAACTTGGTGTTTTCTCAAAGACTGGGAATAGTTCTACATCCAGTGTGAGGTAACCCAGTCCCAAAAGGGCATGTACTGATAAGTGGATATTAGCCATAAAGTACAGATTACTCATCATACCCCACAGATTCAAAGAAGTTAAACAAGAAGGAAGGCCTAAGCAATGATTCTTGAATCAATCTTAGAAGGGGAAACAAAATAGTCACAGGAGGCAGATGAAGAGAACCAGGTGGGAGAGGGGAAGGGAAGGGAATGGGGCAGCAGGATCAGGCGTGAGGGAGACAGGGGAGAGAGGCCAGGAGAATGAATGAAGATCTGCAGCTGCTGGAGGTGGGTGGAATGGAAGGGGGAATCTCTAGGAAGTCCCAGAGACCTGGTTGGGGACGTTACCAGAAATCAATGCAGGTGACCTTAGCCCAGATATCTAACAGTGGGGCCATGGAACCTGAAAAGACCTCCTCTAGCAGGTGTCCTTAGCCAAGATGTCTAACAGTGGGACAGGATCCCCAGTGGAGTGATAAGGACACCAACCCACCCATAAAACATTTGACCCAAAATTTGTCCTCTTTAGACTGAATGAATGGCCAACCAATTATCAGCCCAACATGAAACCAATCCCACAGGCAAGAACCAATCCCTGACATTATTTTTTCCTTTTTCTATTATTTTATTTATTCATATTCCAAAAGTTGCCCCACTTCCCAGACCTCCCTCATTCCACCACCTGGGCACCCACTCTTACCTCACCCCCATCAGCATTCCTCTTCTCTGGGGCATCAAGTTTCCACAGGATTAAGTGCATCCTCTCCCACTGAGGCCATACGAGGTAGTACTCTGCTATACATGTGTCCATGAACCTGCCCATGTATGCTCCTTGGTTTTTGGCTTAGTCTCTGAGAGCTCTGAGGGGTCTGGATTAGTTGACACTGTTGTTCTTCCTATGGAGTTGCCATCCCCTTCAGCTCTTTCAAGTCCTTCCTCAAACTCATCCATATTGCTCACTGACCTCAACTCAATGGTTGGCTATAAGTACCTGCATTTGTCTCAGTCAGTTGTTGGTAGAACCTCGAAGAGGACAGCCAGGCCAGGCTCTTGTCTGCATGCACAACATGGCCTCAATAATAGTGTCAGGATTTTAGTGTGTGCACATGGGATTGATCTAAAGTTGGGACGGTCACTGGGTGGCCTTTCTTTCAGCCTCTGCTCCATTTTTGTTTCTACATTTCCTTTAGACAAGAACAACTTTGAGTTAAAAATTTTGAAGATTAGTAGGTGGTCCCCTGCCTCATCTGGGGACCATGTCTATCTACTAGAGGTAGTCTCTTCAGGTTCCATTTCCCCACGGTTGGGTATTTTGGCTAATGTCATCCCTATTGAGTCCTGGTAGCCTCTCACATCCTTTATAGAGGTTCTTCCTGCCCCCTAACTTCTACTGCAGCATACTTCAATTAATTCTTCTGGCCCTCTGGACATTCCTCCTGTCTCTCCCCATACCTGATACTGCCGCTCATTTCCCGTCACCCCTCCCCTCTCCCACCCAGTCTCCTCCCTCCCTCTCCCTGCCATAATTATTTTGTTCCCTTTCTAGGTGTGTTTAAGGTATCTACATTTGGGGTTTCCTTCTTGTTAAGTTCCTATGGTCTGTGAGTTGTATCATGGGTATTCTGAACTTTTTGGTTAATATCCACTTATCAGTGAGTTGTATCATGGACTCCATGGGGGTCCCAGCTGGGGTGGTTATTTGGGCAGGATTCTTGCCTGTGTCTCTGGATACAGCAGATCTCCTGGGAGACCTGCAGACTACGGAGTGGGGAAAGGAGCATACAAGATGTTCTGCCCAGCGGAGGCACAGACTAGCAATCCCTGACATTATTAATGATACTGTTATGCTTGTAGACAGGATTCTAGCATAACTGTCCTCTGACAGACTCTACTACCTAACAACAGTCTGAAACAGATGCAGATACCCACAGCCAAACATTGGAGGGAGGGAGGGACTCTCATGGGAAAGTTGGGGGAAGGATTGAAGGTCCTGAAGGGAATGGGAACCCCACAGTAAGACCAACGGAGTCAATTAACATGAATTCCTGGGAGTCTTCAGACACCAAGCTAAAAACTAGCAGGTGATCTTCCTGAGGTGGTTCTGCCATGGACTGTAAATCTACGATGGATTTGCTTCTTTAGGTAAGGCCAAGGAGATCACATCTGAGGAAAGATTCCTGCTATTAATATGCTTTTCCTGTTATTATTAAATATGTAACACTCACTAGGTGTTGATCCACCTTTTGAGCAGATTTCTACAGACCTACAAGATGCACTGTCTTGTAGTGATACTCTACAGATAAATACATAATGATTCTATATAATTCCTGATTTGATTCAAGTAATTTTAGGAAGAAAGTTTTTTGAGATGGTTTTAGTTGCTAGAAGGATGTGATAAAGTTAGAATCAAGAATAAAATGTGCCCATTCCTCATAATAGTAAGGAAAGGCTGCATAATAAGAAATACACTGTACTTATCACTACACTAAAAATAGAAATAGGCTTGGGACAAATTTGTGTTAAAGGAAAAACATTTCAGTACAGGGATAAAGTCATAGAGGGGTATGCACAACGATAAGGCAAGGCCATGTGAAAACTGTTGCTTTGAACTTATATGAGTACATTACAATGAAACACTGCTTTGATTTTAATATCAACATTCTTCTGTAACTCCCATTTTATATAACATTTTACCTCTGAGATAATTCTCTATAGAACTTTTTTCTGAGAAGGTATATAAAGACCAGAAAAAAAGAAATAAAAGTAGTCGGTTGAATGGTTTGGCTTGGGGAACTTTACCCCATCCATCCATCCATTCATCCTTCCATCCATCCTTCCATCCATCTATCTAAATGTGTCTGTCTGTCTGTCTATATGTATGTGTGTAGGTATATGTGTATGTATGTAAGCATGCATTAATTCTTGCAGAGTCATTTATGACAGACAGTTGGACCCAGCTGTACTGTGGGTATATGAATGTTTGAATGTATATGTGTCTGTACAGATCTTCCTATATAAAGCATCTTAATTATTTGCCTTTCTTTCCTCTCTGGTTCACAAAGAGTTAACCAACTTAGCCAGAGATGTTTCTGGCTCACTCACCAGAGAAAGGAGCACCAGCAATAAATCCTTTTACTTAATCCCCTGTTGTTTTACTTTGAGGTGCTAAATGCCAGAGACTGTAGTTTTGGGCCTTACAGGAACTCAGACAGGTCAGCTACCACTGCAAAGTAACTTGGACTTAAGACAGGTAAACCCTGTATAGAAAAGGAAACCCTAAATATCTCAGAAGACCAAGTCTTGCCCCCTGCTGACACTCTCCCGCCCCCCTCAGCCTCCTTCAAGAGAGAACCTGAAGGCAGAACATCCTGGTTGGCCACTCGGAGACTGAGCTACCAACCAAAAAACATACAGAGGCTGGACGGAGGCCCCTGGCTTTCTGTAGCAGACATGCAGCTCAGTCTCCATTGCTGTCTTGTGTGGCCTAGGTGGGAGAGGTTGCACTTAATTTGTCAGGGACTTGATGCTCCAGGGTGGGGAGATACCCAGATGGCCCCACCCTCTCAGAGGAGAAGGGTAGGGAAGATGGGATTAGGGACTCTGGGAGGGGAGCAGCGTTTGAGATGCAGATAAATAAAGAAATAAAAACAAACAATCCCTCACCTCTGACTTACGTAAATTATTTGGGCCAAAACGGACTAGGTGCTCAAAGACTGCAAACATCTATGTTCCCTCATTCTCTGGGACTTTCGAAAATGGAATCCAGGGTACTAAAAACAGTTTAGCCATCCTTCAGATATATGCCTGTCCCTCAAATGGAGACCCTGACTGTTGGGGGACAAAATACGTACTTTTATGCTATATGGGGCTATGAAACATTAGCTCCTTGGGTAACTAACAAGGATAATCACATTCAATTACAAATGAGACCCATTCTGAAAACTGGAAAAAGATTCAAGTTAAGATTTTTTTAAAAAGGTATGCGTAATATATGGGATACAGGGAAACTTGGGGACTCTACATTTATGCGTCTGGCAATGACCCTAACATGATGTTCACCATCCAGAGATTCTAGGTCACCAATAATAGACATCATTGGTCCAACAAAATGTTAAACCATCTCCTGACCTAGGAAAGTCTGCTTATACACAGGCTCATATGAGATATCAGAGTCTTGGTATATTCAATACTGTAATGTAACAATTAGTTGATTTCTAGATTCTGGAGTTATAGTGAACAATGTGACGGTGGTTCACATCTTTGATGCCAGTACTTAGGAGGCAGAAGCAAGCATATAGCAATTATAGTGATTTAAATTTAAAAGCCCCTTGCAAAAGGTAGGCTGAATTCAAAATGAATGTCCATCGTGGTATAAAAATAAATACACTTAAACCTTGAAAAATATATATGTTCCCCATATTTATTATGTACTACATATTATATATTTCTTTATATTGAATATATATAGAGGAATATAGGTATATTTATCAACTAGACATATTTAGTTTCAAATTTTCAAAGGAATTTTTAAATTAAAAAGTAATCCTTTTTCTTTTGCCAAAAAAAACATTTTTCCCTAGGAAAGATATAACCTGCCAAAAAGGGAAATCTCTGGAGTTAGAACTAGGGCAGGGTTCTGTTTTTATCTTTCCAGGAAAATAAAAGCATCCAATTGACAAATCTAGAAACCACTGAACACATGAAACATCTGAAGAAAAAGGATGGATCATCAAGAAAAAAAATGTCCTAAGAAAAAAGAGTAAATTAGCCAAGTGTTATCGCCCAACTCCATCTTGTCTCTTTTGCCGTCTACAGACATAAGTAGGAAATGGTCTTTATGTGGTCTTAATTTAATTAAAAATTAAAGGTGTTTTGGGGATTCGAGTGTGACTCTTTCTCTAAACCCTTGCATGCTTATTAAAGGAAATTCCAAAATCTCTGTCTCCTATCAGAAGAACCACTTGGTATGGAACAGAGGAAAACAAAATAATGGACTATTCTATGACTACTAGTCTCATACTGTGGGCCTTTCATTTGACTCTTTAAAACTTTTCTTAAGGTATAAGTATTATTTCAAAATCTGTAAGATCATTATGTAATTTAAACTTTCTGTCACGATACTAGCAGTCATGCAGAATACTAAGTAAGTCTAGAAATAAGCTTCCTCTAGCTTCCTGTATATGTTTTCTGGTTGGAGTCTGAAGCAGGTAGCTATAAACCAAGTTTGTATGCCTTGGATGTACTTAATAGATTATTGTCCTCAAACCTTTCTGAGATCTGCTGAACATGGCATTTAAAATGTTTTCTACCATTCCTAACAGTAACCTGTTAGGTTTCCAAGAAGATGACAAGGCCCCACAAGGATGAATCTATCTGGATTGTAATAATTCTCCCACTAAGCAAAACTGCCCTATGCCAGGTTCTCTTCAAACAGTGAACGTCTTTGGGGTTACTGCTATGTTCTCCATAGCCAGGATTGCCACTTGAGTTGACAAATACCACCCAAAGATCAACTTCTCACTACAAACTGCTCAGGACATTCAAACTGCTGAGTAGGAAGGTCAGCTGGGTGCTTTCTCTGCCTCTCGGAGCTAGCGGGCATCTGCCTCTTGAGTCTTGATTGGTAAGATTGAACGTTTAAGATTTTGTTTTTTAAAACAACCAGACAAATGTGACAAAGGCTGCTCCCACAAAGGGGCTTGTTTGGCTGAAGTGGGCAGCGGAGGTCTTTGTTGTCATGCACTAAGCTGGAAACAGCAGTCGGGCTGGGCTTAACTCACAATCTTTTGGCCCCATTCTCCAGCGTTCTTCTGAGAAAACAGCCCATGTGAGGCCTGACACTTGCCAGTGACTTAGCAAGTGGTTTCTCCAGAAATGATTTACATATAACAGACCTTCAGGACCCTGACCAGAAGCAGTGACTAATGGGGCAGGCCAGTAGGTGGAGCCTCAATTCACCAGTCCTTCCTCCAGCTTCTGGAACATTGACCTTCACAAGAGCCAAGGATACCAGTTTCTGGAAAATTCAAAGAAGTAAAATGTGATTTACCTTGGAGTCCCTCAGATACAGGCTGCTTCTTGTGAGACTCAGGCATTCGCCTAGGGGAATACAGATGAATGGTCGGGAGGTGGATTTCCTCAGAGAAGTTCCTGTACAACAGAGGGTCCTGGGAATTCCATGGCAACTAGTGACATGTGCATGACAGTGTGTGTGTGTGTGTGTCTGTGTGTGTGTGTGTGTGTGTGTGTGTGTGTGTGTGTGTGTGTTTACGTTACAGCAACCATCCTAGACAGGGTAAGGTTCACCCTGGAGCCCCAGCTCTGGGTGTGCACTGTAGCTCTGGATAGGCTGGCTAAGTCACTTCACAAAGTATCTATATTCCCAGAGTTGAAAACAATTTTCTCTTTGCAAGCTTACTGTGCATACTTTGTAAGCATATGGGATTTATTTGTTCTATGCATATGTGTGTGTGCATGTGTATGTATTGTGTTACATGTGTCTCGAGTATATGCATGCACATATATATATATATATGCATATACGTGTATGTGTGTGTGTGTGTGTGTCTGTATCATCATGTTCTGCTGAGCATTAAACCCAGGATGTCAAGCCTACTAAACATGTGCTCAGGCTTACATTCCACTCATTTTTCCAAACACCTACATTTGCCAGGCATGGAACAAGATAGGCAAATATCAATGTTCTGGTAGTTTCTTTTCCTCTCAAGAAACCAGCAGACCCAGACCTTGTTTCTTCTAAGTCTCGGAAGGGGCACCACTTCACAGAAGAGGAAAGAAAGGTCCTGTGAGAGGTAATCTTCCTTTTTAAGCTAAGATCATACCACACACTCCTCAGGTCCAGATGCACAGGGTCCCAACACCCCACAGGGTCACGCCCATAGAAACATTTCTGTGGGCATCTCATGATTAAACTGACGATACTGACTGTTGGTTCTGTTTCCTTATTATGCTCAGTGCCTCTGAGTCCATGATTAATAGTGGACCATGCTGGGTTTCCTGAAAGCCTAAATGACTCACTTCCATTCGCAGTGGCTTCAGTGAGCTCAGGATGCCTAACGTCTAACACTTATTTATTATGTGTGTGTGCATATGTGCATGTGCGTGTCATGGTGCATTTGTGACTGGGTTCCTTCTACCATGTGAGTTCTGGGGTCCAACTCAAATTTTCAGGCTCGGCAGCCAGGACCTTTACCTTGAGCCATCTTGCCTGTTCTTCCCACCTCTCTTCAAGGGACGTTAGGATCACTAACTCCCAGCCTTAATTTTAGACACTAGGGTGGTAACACCCAAGAGAGGGAGTGATCTGACCCTTGCCAACCTGGGCCCCACTAAGTCTCCAGACCCTCCCTGGCATCTTTTAAACCTCTGAGACTGAGGCCTAAACTTGGTACCAGAGACCAAAGGAAGCATCCCTTAGGAAACATGTGACCAGCAGGCTGACCTGACCAGAGGAACAGGAAGTGATCACCCACCTGACAACCCTGAGGCTCCAGGAAAGAGCATGAGGCCTCTGGTTCTCTCCTACAGGCCCACAGTGCCCAATGCCCCCTGCAAGTCACACCTTGATGAAGAAGCAAGTATCTT
The DNA here is from genome assembly GCF_011064425.1 of Rattus rattus. Taxonomy (NCBI): domain Eukaryota; kingdom Metazoa; phylum Chordata; class Mammalia; order Rodentia; family Muridae; genus Rattus; species Rattus rattus. Next base: position 13,508,264 of record NC_046154.1, read on the forward strand.
GGATCACATATCCTACAAGAAGGGGAGGTCCAGGCTCTGCTCCAGACCTAAGTGCTGCCACCTAAGGACTCAGACTTGGGAGACGAAAGAGATCAATGCCCTTTCTATTTCTTCCCTCAAATTTCCAAAAGTGTCCTAAACCACGTAAGTATGGTGGTACATATCTGTAATCTTAGCACTCAGGAAGTAGGGGTGGGAGGACCACGAGTAGTAGAAGGTTATCCTTGGCTATATAATGAGTTTGAGGCTACTCTGGGCTATTTGAGACTCTTATTTTTTAAACTTATTATTATTATTATTATTATTATTATTATCATTATCATTATTGTTATTATTGTTGTTGCTGTTGTTATTGTTATTATTAGTGTTGTTGTTGTTTCTGTTTTCAAGACAGGGTTTCTCTGTGTAGCCCCAGCTGTCCTAGAACTCACTCTGTAGACCAAGTTGGCCTCAAACTCAGAGATCCACCTGCTTCAGCCTCGCTAGTGCTGGGACTAAAGGAGTATACCAAATGCCTGGCTTCGAGACTGTCTCAAAAGGAAACACACAGTGACACAGTTAAACGCATGGTGAGCCCATATCCTGTAATAACTGTGAGCTGGCTGCAAAGTGAGTAACAATACATGCTAGACAGAGGAAGAAACAGGAATCTGGATATAGTCCCCTCTACACTGAGGCCTGTGTAACCACAGAATGTTCTGGAACCTGCACTGGAAGACTTCTGAAGCTAGGTCATAGACATGGTGGTTTCTGCCCTGCTTAGTTGCAGTCATTTCCCTGGGAGACGGCCAAAACTCAGTAACTCTGAGGTGCTAGGACCTGCCCACAGCTATGAGTGCAGCTAGGGCATCCATCCTTCAGTCACTCTGTCTGCCCTTTAACCGAAATCCCAAAAGGAAGAGACCTCAAGCCAGAGCCACTACCCCTGCCTCCTTCCCTCCACCCCCACCCACTCTTAGCAAACCCTCCCACATTGCTCTCCAGCACAAAGTGCTAAGCAGTGAATGCTTCCCATGGGTTTAGGCACGTAAAAGAGGAGGCAGTGGTAGCACACACACGATACACCCAGGGAGAAGCGGTGGGCCCACAGCCATGGAAGCCAAGAAAGTCTCCTCCCCATGTGCTCTTAAGAGAGGATAACGAGAGAAAGACAAGGCTTGAACCAAATCTTTGTGCTCCCCTGTGTGGACTCAGGAAAGTTACTTAGCAACTCTGAACCTTCCTTTGGGCACCTATAAAAGAAACAACTGGTCATCCTTGTCTGTAGAACAAGTTCAAGACCATCCTGAGTTACATGAGACCCTGTTTGAAAACAAAACAAACAAACAAACAAAGAAAAAGAAAATACAAACAAACAAAAAGCTCAGGAGAGCAATCCAGAGAGACTAGGGGCACAATTTTTTTTTCCTGAGGGTAAGTTCCCCAAAGGCCTAAGGACCTCTGGCTTGGCCCCATCTCTTCAAGAATCCATCAGCAGCTTCTACACTACCACACTGGAGACCAAGCTGCTAACACGTGGACCTTAGGGGGCACTAAATGGTATCAGGTCTTGGGTTTGATGTAGCCCTATATACGGCACAGCTGTCTGGGACCCAGCTAGGAGAGAGACTGGGCATGATCCCAGGAAGCCACCTAATGGAGAGCCCTGCTTTATTAAGGTTCTCAAGGAAAATCGCTGGTGGGATGCTATAGCTCACATGGTAGGCTGCTTGCCTAGCGCTCATGGAGTAAAAACTGGGTGTGGTGATACATGCATGTAGTTCCAACATTGCCGAGGTCATCCTTAGCTCCATAGTGAATTTAAGGCCATCTTGGGGCATCTGAGACCCTATTTCAAAAGGAAAGGAAAAAGGGAAAAAAGGGAAGGAAGGAAGGAAGGGAAAGGGAAGGAAGGGAAGGGAAGGAAGGGGAAGGGAAAGGAAGGAAGGAAGGAAAGGGGAAGGAAGGAAAGGAAAGGAAGGGGAAAGGAAGGAGAGAAGTTCTGGGTCGCACTGAAGAGAAAGGTGCACAGTCTTTGCTCCAACTTTCAGACGCCTACCTGCCTGCTGCTGCCCTAGGCAGAAGCAATCTCTTTCTGCTGAGGGTATTTTGGGGCCATTTGGGGTTGGGGTTCCCAGGTACTGGGGAAGTCCCTGAATTTCCTGAGCCTAGTCAGGACTGGCATCTTGCTCAGCATCCTTTAAGTAACACGACTCCTGCTCCCTTCGAAAGCGTCCCAACATGCCTATGGCCCTGTCCTTGCTCTGGAGATCTGACCAACACAATGTTTTAAGACTAGTGACTCATACGATTGGATTCCAGCCTCGGGTAAGCCTGGGGACTTGGCTTCTGCAGCAGGCTTAGGCCTCTGCAGTCCCCACACAGGGGCTGCTGCTCTCAAGCTAGGGACTTCCCCTCGTGGTGTTCAAAGCACTTTCACACCTGCTTAGGGGTTCATGAACTGCCTGGGACCTGCTGAAGGCATCAGGGCCTCTGCTCTGAGTCCCAGGAGCAGCTACTTCCCTAGGACGCTAACCTCTCAGATCTAGCCCACTCACTCACTGGCTGAAGGATACAGTCATTGCTTGCCATGGCCACCTGACAAATGTGATCCTCCGTGCCCCTGAGCGCTGTTTCTCCAAGAACCCACAGCGTCCTAGGGAAGAGGAGAAACGCAGCACGTTATGACATGGATAGATCAGCTCTAGAATTAAAACACAAAACAGCGGAAGTGGCCATTTTGGCTGAAAGGTATTTGTGGCAGAGCCGCCCTTAGAATGATGGCCCTGGGGTCTGAGTATAGAGCGTGGTGAGCAGGAACAAAGGTTCAGGGGAATCTAGAAGGCATGTGAGGCAACACGAGCTATGAAGGGCTGTGGAAGAGGCTCTGGATGCTTTTCTCTTGGGGTGATGTAAATGTCTTCCAAAGTAGGATCTCCATGACATTTCTGAAAGGATTTAAGTTGCAGGTCCCCATAAACTCTTAGCATAGAGGAAACAGACAACACCGGCCATAGTCTGTACTACCAAATCAAGAATTCAGGGCTAGCGAGACGGCTCACTGGGTGAAAGCACTTGCAGGAATGCCTGAGTGTACAGAGAGGCAGGGAGCAGTAAAGAAACCACTGAAATGGCCTTTCCATGGTATTGTTAAGGGAACGGGTTGTTTGTTTGTTTGTTTATGAGTAGAAGAAAATATCCAGAGACATCTGAAATTTGAGAGTAGAAGGAAAAAGAAGTAGACTGGATATGACCAGGGTGATCTGTGAAAGGTGAGTGTGGGAGGGGATGGAGAAGAATATGGATGTGGACAAATCCCATAGATTATAAGAAGGATGTTAGCTGGGGGGAGGAGACTATTGTGGACTTTGAAATGCATAACAAGCACTGTGAGGAGGGACTAAGGGAGCCTAGAGATTGGCGTGAGATTTGGAATGCAGCCGTAGGTATATGTCCCTGGAGCCCATGTCCCTCTGCCAGAGATAAGAAATGACTCTTAGTGGAGATGGAACTGTTTCACAAGATCCTGAGGAACGCTGGCTTTTCTCTAACTGCTGGAAATCTGCCGATAGTTCTCATTCTAAGACATATGGACTGTCTGGCACACTTGAGATCTCAGCACTTCTTCAGCAACATGGGAGATCTTGGGCCGGCAAGCCTGGAGTGCACAATACTGCAGCAGAGTCAACAAGACAGACCCTGCCTCACAACAAGGTGGAAAGGGAGAGCCAATCCTGTACAGCTGTCTCTGAACTTCACCTGTTCCCTGTGGCACCTGTGCATGAAGATTCACACTCGTGTGTGTCACATGTACATGTACACACACTAAAATAGTCAGTATTTTAAAAGGATAAGAGTCTCCAGGGGTGAGACCCTTTGCCATAGTGAATCTCTGCTAGGGTCTATGTTGAACAAAGGCCTGAGGACGTGTGGAGCAGAAGTTACCTGTGTTGAGGGAGGATGATAGGGAAATACAAACGTCTATATCCACAGTATTATCATTTTGAGTGGATGTGTAATATTCCATAAAATGGGTGAATCTCAGCTTCCATACTCATTTCCTACTGTGACTCAGAGTATCCCCGATGTTTATAGATACAGTTTAAGGAGACTTTTATGAATTTATAGTCTTTTGTTGTGGTTGTTCATTTCCAAGTTGGACTGCCGATTTTCACTGTTTTGCTGGTGAAATTATGAAGCAATGAGTTGTAAACTTTCTAAAAATTTTGTTCTCTTGCTTTTGCTAACAAGGACTTTCTGACAAGGATGCTTTCTGAGAGAGGTTGTACCACTAGTCAGTACCAGAGAATGAAGTTGTTTTCTCTCGCTTTCCCCATAACTATTATTATAAATTAAAAACCCCACAAATGACTTAAAGGCCCAGAAGGCTAACAAAGATTGCTTTCATTTGCATGCCTTTGGTTACTAGGAAGGTTGGACTTTCACATTGTGTAATTTTTATTTCGTTTAAGCTGGTGCAAGCTATTTGGATGCTACAGTTTTATTCTCTGTGAGTGTTTAGCCTGTACCAGTTCGTTGTGAACAGCTGCCGCATTCTGGGAAGCATGGTCTCCAGGTTCCTCTGCCCCTCCCTGGCCTCTGATCATTCATAGCTGGATTTTGCATCATCAATTGAGGGGAGGGTCTGGAGTGACTCTTCAGAAGAGGCACAGGAAGGGGAGATTTTCCAGGTAGGATATGGCCTATGTTGGGGACAGAAAGTTTGTAGGGACTTTGGAAAATACTGATAGGAACTGGTAGCTGGTGTCCTGTGGGGACCTCTACCAAATGGGTGGGGGCCTAACACTGAAGAGTGAGAGTCAAAAGGTCCTTGCATCATTCTGGGCTTGAGAGAAGCCGCTGTCTCATCTTTAGAGCACATAGACTGCTTGCCTATTTCCCAGTGTTGGTTTCTATGTTTGAAAACAAAACAGAACAAACAAACAAAACAAAACCAGACAAAAGCAGTTGCACCCGCTAGTCAGTGCTCAGCAGTGACCATTGCTGCAGGTGTTCACAGAAGAGAATCAAGAGTTGGGGAGCCCCACGTGGGAACAGAAGCTTGGGGAACAGGATAAGGCAGGCTTCAGATGAGGCTCCAGGGTGCCAGCCACCTTCTCCAGGCAAAACATTTGAAGCAGGGCAGGGATACCTGTGGGTTGATAAATTGTGTGCCCTAATCTTCACATAGTTCTTTCATTGGTCAGTCCACCCCCCTGCCTTGCAGACAATCACTTATACATCTGCTGTATGCATCCATTTTCCCATTAACCCATTATCCGTACATCCCCCTCATCTCATCAGTCCTCCTATCATCTACCCACTCATCCATCCATATATCCACTCCTAATCTCTTCAATCGTCCCCCACCCTCCCATCCACTTAACCGCTCACAGATCCATCCATCTCTCTTCATCCATCCACCCATCCCTTCATTCTGTGATCCTCTCATCCATTTATCATCTGTCCACTTCCACTTCACCACCCGTTTGTTCTCGATCCATCTACCCCACCCTTCCATCCATCCTTCCTGCTTCCTTCCATCCATCCACATCCCAATCCACTTGTTCTCTTTCCACTCAGACATTGATCCATCCACCCCCTTATCCATCCGTGCATTTGTTCTCCATCAACTCATCTCCTTCACCCATCTGTCCACCCGTCCATTTCCTCATCCTTCCACCCATTCATTCCCCACACACGGCTTTATTTTACAGCAAATACTACAATGAAGAAAAGCTCATTTTCTCGGAACTATCCTCACTCTGTCCCTTCCAAAGAATCCTGATGATGTGGGCTTAGAGTTTCACCAGTCCTTGGGGTGGAGAATGGGATTAGAGGCCTGAGGACTCCGTACCTCTCAGACTCCTGAGTCCTGCACCTTTAGAGCTGAGCCGGCTTCCCGGTTCCTCTTCAAATCCGGGGCGGATCATTCAAAACGAAGGGGAGCCCCCTGAGTGCGTGCGTGCGCTGTGGCTAGCCCTGAGTCATCTCTGCATGTGTTGGCCCCTTCTCTCGTAGACTTCACAGGCAAGCAGATCGCTGCATCACAGGTGGTAAGAGAGTTGGGGGAGGGAAGGATTAGAGCTGAGACCCAGGAAGGCGAGGAAGGCGCAGCCACATTAGAAGTGATTTCACCACGGAGAGTCAGGGTGCCGGCAGGTGGCCAGGCGCTGGAGACGCGGGAAGCCAAGATGAGCATCCTACTCAAGGCAGCCGGGTTGCTGTTCCTGGGGATGCTTCAAGCCTTCCCAAAGGTAAGGGAATGACAGAAGCTCCGGACAGTGTGTGGGAGCAGTGGCTAGAGCAAAGGACAGTATAACCTCTCATTTTATTCCCCTACTCAAACTGGAGTGAGGGGACACAGGAGGCAACTGAAATATACAAGTCTCCTCAGGTGGGTGGATGACTGAAAGGTAAAGGTAGAGTGTCTCCCTTCAGAGTTGGGAACAGTTCATTCCTTCATTCACTGTGAGTTGAACCCAGAGCAAGAGAAAGCCGTTCTGTTCCCTTACTGCTGGCCCAGAGCGGGTCCTGGATAGAGAAACCTATGTGTGTCATTTTGACCGGAGGATGATAATTCGGTTGTTTGTGAGTCCATAGGCTGGAAGGGCTCAGGAAAGAGAGGAGGGAGTAGATGAGGGCAAAGGTGAGGTTCTGACCAGCCCGTGGTGTGGGTTGGGTGCCCTGGAGCAAGCACGTGGTGGACTTTTGTCCCTGGAGCAAGTCAGTGCTGCCTCTGGTTCTGTGGTTGGAAGCCCCAGAAATGTGTCTGGGCAATGAGTTAGGAAAACTGAACAGTTCCTAGGGGCCAATGCCACACTAGGCATTAGGATGTGGGAAGGAGAGGGGACTTTGAAAAGCCACTCGGATAAGCTACTCTATGGAACCTAGGGTCTACATGGGGGAGAAAGGCATGACTGAATGCTGGGGGAGGGGAGGTAAGGGACAGCAGCAGGCTTTTGTGGACCTGAGGTGTCTCTGCTACGGTGGTGTGAAGACAAGGGAGGAGAGAGATGGTAGGAAGGTGTGCCTTCCACCTCCGGTAGGCAGTGCAACACCTGCCCTGCAGAGGGCAGAAGTGAGCAGAGGAACCACCCTATCCTACCTCACCCCCATACCCGAAGCCCTCATCTGCGGAAGGTAAGAGTTTGTAACAACAAGGACCCTGGGAGATGAAGGGAAAAGTGAGATGTGAAAATAGGGAGGCTTGGCTTCTTTTTTTCTCCTACATCTAAGCGGAAACATTTTTGATCAGAGCAGGGCAGAGCAGAGTATGTAGGTTACAGGACAACTTTGGGAGTTGATTCTTTCCTTTGACCCTGTATGTTCCAGGAATAGAACTCAGGTCATCAGGTTAGGCAGCTAGCCCCTTTACCCGTAGAACCAAAACTTTTTACAATTAAAGCAGTGTACTTAATACTACCCATATGGGGCAATATGGGTAAACTCCCCAAACGAAAAGGATAAATGCTATGATACAGCTGATTGTTTTTACACCAATATCGTCTAACCTATAACCATTTTCTTGCTTTAATACTCTATTTACAGGGGTCTATAAAAGCATATCTGTATTTGGATCACATTTACAGAAATATATAGGGGGTTTTCTTTTATTTATTTTTTTATTTTAATTAAACTTTTTTGGGACAGGGTTTCTCTGTGTAGCTGTGACTGTCCTGGAACTCAGTGAAGGATGGCCTTGAACTCATAGAAGTCACCTTGCCTCTGCCTCCTGAGTGCTGAGATTAAAGGCATGTACCCCACTGCCTGGCTTTTTTTTTTTGACAAGGTCTCATGTAGCTCAGGCTGGCCTCCAGCTTGCTAGCCAAGGATGACCTTGAACTGCCCCTTCTCTCTCCACTTCCTGATTGCTTAGATAACACGTATGTACTGCCGTTTTCCATGTCTGCAGTATATGAGATTGAGCTCAGGGCCTTGGGTATGCTAGGCAAGCACTAAACCAACTGATCTACACCCTCAGTTTGTCTGTGGTTTTGATTTAAGATAGGGTCTGTGTAACTCAGGCTGGTCTTGAACTCACCCTGTAATTAAGGGTATAGTCATCTTTCTGCTGGTGAGTGCTCCGTATATCACAGGCATGTGCCATCCCACCCAGTTGTGATGTTTTTATTTGGCTTTAGCAGTGTCTACAGTACGCCTTGGAGATCACATCTGCTCGTTCACATCCCTGGTGAGCTAGGGTAGTCTCGGTTAACCTGGAACTCGTTGTGTAGACCAGTCTGGCCTTGAACTGACACATCTGATAGCTTCTGCCTCCCAAATACTGAGAGTAAAGGCGTGTGCCACCACGTGGCCCCAACATTGTTTCGTGTGTGTGTGTGTGTGTGTGTGTGTGTGTGTGTGTGTGTGTGTGTGTTTGCTGTCTGGGGAGTAACAGTGGTTCTTTCCTAGAGAAGAGACAAGAGGATGCTGGTGCTTGATGGATCAGATGTGCATTGGAATGAAATGACCTGCCTTCCAGTGTGCAAGGCAATGTCTTTTTTTCTCACAACAGTGTAAGCCAGTGGCAGCTTCCCACACCCTAACCGACGCTCGATCTTATCAATCTCTATTTTGTGGTGTTGAATGGGCTGTATCCTTCTTACGTTAATTTGCATTTCCCAATGACTGTAGGCTGAACATCAAACCTCAAGTCTGTGGGCCTTTCATGACAGAGCTTGGGGTGTCTGTTGGGGAGGGTGTGCCTGCCCAGCAACTCACACACACATACACACTCACACACACACACACGCACACACACTCAGACACACAAATACACACTCACACACACACATACACACACATACATACACATACATACACACACACACACACACACACCCCTCCCCGCCAAAAAACAAAACAAAAACCCTACTTTAAAAAGCTACTACATGTCCGGAATACAGCACTTGGAAGGCCGAGGCAAGGGCGATGAGAAGTTTAAGGGTATGGCCGGCAAGATAGCTCAGCAGACGAAGGCATTGCCAACAAGTCTGACATCATGATTCACATGATGGAAGATAAAAACTAACTCTTGGGTTGCTCTCTGATCTCCACATGTAGGAGGTGGCTCATGCATGAGAATGCACACATATGTGCACGGGCACATAAAATACATAGAATCTAATTTTTCGAGAAAGTTCCAAGGTAGTCTGAGTATTGAAAGTTCCTGTCTTTAAAAAGATTTTTTTTTCTTTTTGGGTCTGGGACTTCAAATTCTTTTTTCAACTTCTTCTGCTTTTTCCTCAGCCTTTGTCACTTTGTGACAAGCATGTTTTCTGGAAAAGAGACGGGCCTTGTTTTTGTAATATTATCCAAGACTCAGGTGGTGCAAGTCCAGAGACAGAGTTTCCTCCCGTTCCATTCTTTTCTTGCAGGCTCCCTGGGATGGTATAAGGCTGTGCCTTCTGGTAAATTCCATGGGTTCAGAATTCCCCCAGTGTCTTCCCAGCTCCAGTCTGATTTACCTCCTCCGGCTTTGGCTCAACTTTTTGAGGTTCCCATAGGGGAATTCTCATGAATGAGTCTTTGCTGCTCTGCTAATGGGCTCCCATTGGTGAAGCATGCCCAGTCATCTTGCACAGTAGGTATCTGTGGTGGTCCTGGTTTTCAGCAGAAAGCAAGAGAGCTTTCTTGGATTCCTGTGGAAAAGTGACTTTCAGAACCAATTAAATCCTGCCTGGAGGCAGAATTCCATGGGATATCCCAGAAACAGGGAAGGGAACCAATATGGGAATGGGTGTGCAGAAAGAGACTATGGCTTCTTTTAATTGAAGGCTCCCTTCCTCAATTGAGACTCACTGGCAGCAGGGCTCCGAGTCCAAGCAAGGCAGGGCAGCCACATTACTCAGCTCGAGAGCAGTTCTGTTGGGACTAAGACAGCCCTTACTGGAACTTTCTGTGGCTTCCACTCATATCTGACCAGAGTACTTCTTGAGTAGAAGTGATTCATTTCTAGGTCTGCACATACTGGCATCTGATGCATCTCAGGACAGAAGGAAAGTGGGAAATTCTGAGGCTGGGGGTCCTGGTACAGGCAGCTTAGCCCAGATTGGACCTGCGTGGTTTCTGTTGAGCTGTGTCCTGACCTTGCGGGTGGCTTATCTAAGATCAGTCTGCAGTTATCCAAGTAGAATTGTCCAGCTGGACCTTCAGAACAGAGAACACGCCAGCTCTGTCTAAGGGAGGGATCTGTCTAAGGGAAAATAACAGGAGAACCTGGCTCAGGAAGTAGTGACAAGAAGAAGGTGGCAGCTATGGCCAGCCCAGAGTGGGCCAGAGAGGAGCACTGCAAGGAGGAGGCATGGGAGGAGTCCAGTTGTATAAACTGCCGTGGGTTATGGCCCTGCTCTCACTGGGCAATCTAATCAGATGTCACATCTGCCTTAACAGCAGGAACCAGTGATGGTAGCTGTCGAGGCAAGCAGGTTGTGGGGGATTCTAACTGTATCTGGGGATAGGCCCCTGGCTGCATGGTGGGAAAAGCCTGAGAAGGCATAACTAGTGTTTGGGAGGAACATACATGTTCTATTTTACCCAAGTTCAGGCCTCAAATGTGGTATTCAACTATGGATGCTTCAAGAGAGTTCAGCTTCTGATTTAGGTTTCTAGTACCAGAGTCGCCTACAGAATTCCTGCTGCATTCTGGACAGCATCGAGGGGGCATCAACTCTTCTTTGCTCTTAAGTTGCTTACAATAGTCTAAGCCTCTACATATCTTGGGCACCTTTCGTACTATTGATATTTTCCAGCCCAAGGGTAAGATCTTTCTTTCTCTCTTTTACACAGATTTTATTCATCTTTATTTCATGTGCATTGACATTTTTACCTGCACAGATGTCAGTGTGAGGGTGTCAGGATCCCTGAAACTGGCATTTCAAACAGTCGTGAGCTGTGATGTGAGTGCTGAGAGTCAAACCTGGGTTCTCGGGAACTGGTGCTGGTGCTCTTAACTGCTGAGCCATTTCTCCAGCCTCGAGTAGGATCTCTCATTCATCCTGGTGAAGTTTTATTAGTTCCCTCTCCCTGCTGTAATGAACTGTAACAAATTTGGTGGCCGAGGGTAACACAAGTGTGTTCTTTGGTGACTCTGGGGCGGAGCTGAGAGGAGGTCACACAACTGTGCTTCTGTTAAGCTCCAGGGGGTTCCTTGTCCTTCCCGGTTGCTTCCTCCATCCTCAACTTCCCCAGGGCTCTGGCCCAGCTGGCTGAGTGGTCTAAAGACTTTGCAATGGGAATCTTAGACGTGAGCTAAACTTACCAGGTTCTGTGAGAATTACATCGATCTCTTCTAATATCTGACAACTTCTTACCAGGTTCCTCCTCCCCTTCATCCCCTTTTCCTCCTCCCTACCGAACTCCTCTGGCCTTGAACTCCAAATTCTCTTTCTTCCACCTCCCCAGTTCTAGGACCACAGGCATGCGTCACTATCCCAACGATCCCTTTGTTGTTACAGTTATTTATTTGTGCGTGTGTCTGTGTGAACATGCATGCCATGGTGTGCGTGTGGAGGTCAGAGAACAATGTGCAGGAGCTGGTTCTCCCCTTCCACCCTGTGAGTCCTGGGGCTCAAAGTCTCCAAGCTTGGAGGCAAGCAGCTTTAACGACTGAGGACTTCACTATTGCAGAGATCATATGACCCCGAAGTGGGAAATCCCTGGGGTTTGGGAGTATCGGCTCTGTCTCATGTCACAAGTCCTTCCAGCAAAGAGCATAGAGAGGATGTAGGAGATGTTATGTGCGTGAGGATTTGGCCCTCCAGTGCATTGCAGATGAAGACGTGGCCTAGTGGTATGTGCTTGTTGTAACAAAATACATAAGGCCAGGTGCTTCAAAGAGGTTTTGTTTGGGGCTGGCAAGACCGTTCAGCGAGTGAGAGCCTTTATCACACAGATGATGCTCTAGAGTTTGATCGCCTGAACTCATGTAAAGACACCAATGTAGAAGAAGCAGCATGAATCTGTAATTCCAGATGAGAAGGGACAGGTGACTTGTGTAGCAGAAACAATGAAGAGAGACCCTGCTTCAAGAAAGGAAGGTGAAAACAGAGAACCGACACCTGGATGTTGTCTTCTGACCTTCACAAGTGTGGGCTGTGGCATGTGTGTGACACACAGACATACACACACACAGAGCACACAGAAGCACCATCATCATCATCATCGTCGTCAACAACAACAACAACAGTATTTTAAATTTTTTTTTGAAAAGAGGTGTATTTGACTCCTGATTGTGAGACCTGGAGAGTCTAAACGGTGTGGTGCCCGGACCTGTGGTTTCAAAGATCCCTATGTTACGGGGTAGAGAGGTGGTGCTCAGCCATTAGCAGCAACTCTTGCTCTCTCAGAGGACCAGAGTTCGATTCCCAGCACCCACATGGTGGTTCATAACCATTCATAACTCACATTCTAGGGGATCCAATGCCCTCTTCTCACCTCCCTGGGCACCTGTATGTGGTGCACACCCTGCATACAGGCAAAACACTCACACATAAAATAAAATGAACATATTTAAAGAAGAAGAACAAAAAAAAAAAAAAAAAAAGCTTCCAGTGGTAGCCAGACCTAGTAGTCCAGGCTTGCAATTCCAGCTATTCAAGAGACTGTGGCAGGAGAATCATAACTTTAAGACTTGCCTGGAAATTTTAGTGAGAACCTCTAAATAAAAATAGAGGGTAAACAAGGGAAAGGGGTGACTGGGGTATACTTCTGAGGCAGAGTGCTTGTCTAGCGGGCATCAGGGGGTTAGTTTTTCTCAAGTACCACAGAACTCAAAGCCGATAAAACAAAGACCTTTCAGATCCAAAAAGATGGATCTGCTGTTAAAAGGCTTGGATCTGGCTGGAGAGAGGACTCAGTGGTTAAGAACACTGACTGCTCTGCCAGAGGTCCTGGGTTCAAATCCCAGCAACCACATGGTGGCTCACAACCATCTGTAATGAGATCCGATGACCTCTGTTGGTGTGTCTGGAGACAGCTACAGTGTGCTTATATATAATAAATAAATAAATCTTATTAAAAAAAAAAAAAGGCTTGGCTCATAACCAAAATCAAAGACCTTTACTGTGAATGGGATGTGGGGACAGAGTAAGTATGATCTGAGAGAGCAGGAAGTTGAGGAAGCACTGAAGTGGGGAAATAAAACTACACTTTCGACAGAGGCAACAACAAATGGCTTAGTCCCTTTGTGGGACTAGGAACGCTAGGGCCTTATCCCCTAAGCCCCACTTGGGACTCCATCCGTGGGGCTCTGAGTGACAGGCTCCCATTGCTACCCCGGGCATCCAGGAGATAGCGCCCCCTGCTGGCTGCTTGTGGACTTACACAGAATTTTAGAAAAGAGCCCCCAATTATTCCCGTGCCGTGGTTCTGTGTCCAGACATAGTGAGACTCCTTTAAATCCCAGCTTCTCGGAAGGCTGGGGCCTGAGAAACATTTTGTAGTCAGACTTGGCTAAGTAGCATGACCCAGTGTCAAGCAAAGCAAAGCACACAGCCTACAGCCTGCGTTCTCATGTACCAGTTATTCAAATATTATTCATCAGAGTGATCACACAGCAACCCTCTGAAGAAGCAAGAGATGCTGCTAGCCACTGAGCACTCCCTCACGTTCCTTAGCAGCCTATAACTCAAACACTGAGGTTTGTTTGTTTGTTCGTTTAATGGTGCTGAGGCTTAAACCCAGGGCTTTACATAGTCTAGGCAGGCATACTACCAGTGAACTATTGTCTCCCCACCCACAAAGTTATTTTGAGGTAAAACCTTACCTCATCTCCACTTTATCAGCCAGGTACCCAGACTGGACTTGAATTTGCCTAGTCTCTATCTCCTGAGTGCTGGAACTATACGCACTGACATTCTTTTAAGCCTTTTGAGACGGGGTTTCGGGTCGCCTACAATGGCCTTATACTTGACAAACAGTTGAGGGAGACCTTGGCCCCTTAATCCTACAGCCTCTGCCTTCTGAGAGATGGATTACAGGCATGTGCCAGCAGGATTGGCTCTGAACTGCCGTTCTTATTGTTAGTTATGTGAGACAACTGACGTGCATGCTGGCGTTGTAAGCTCTGGCCCTCCCCCATCATAGAGCAGTAGGCACTCCTGAGTGCTAAGTCATCTCTTCACAATCTGTACTGACATTTAAGAACGGGTAAATTGTAGAAAGTCCCTTAATTTGGGCTAATGATTTGATATGAAGTATGGGGTGGTATGTTGTCCTTCTCAGTACACTGGACTTTTTTAAAGATAACCTGTGACTGAGGGGGGTTGGGGGGTATCGTTCAAATTTCCAATTTACACTTGGTTGCTGTGTGAGTTTAGGCAGACAGCTGTGCCTCTCTGGACTTCGGTTTCCTTATCTATAAAGCAGGGGTTGGCTGAAAGCAGGCTGGATTTGGAGGAGTGATACAGGGTACCACATACCCTCACCAGCCCAGGGTGGGACAGCAGGGATGTAAGCAGACAGATGACTCTCAGATGGCCCAGGGCCAGGGCAATGCTCTCTCGGTCTCTTTAGCTATCAGTGAGATGATGGGGCAGGCCAGGAGGGAAAACCCAGGCAAGGACATAAAATTTTCCCATACTCTGAAAGGCCCCACGGGGCTGAGTCCTCACAGCCCCAGCTAGCACTACCTCGGGTTTCTGTACACACAGAGGGAGGGGCCCATCAGGGAACTGCAGCTGGTGCTGCTGGGTTGCTACCTGGAGGGTCCTAGGAGCCCTCCACCCCTCAAATCCCGTGACTTAAGAAGGAGAAGCTGCTTGAAGAGGCCTGCACAAGATGAGAACAGAGACAGCCTGTGCCTCCTGACTGTGCTGTGTGAATGTCTCTGTGTTTTTAGCTGTGCAGTCTGAACCAGGCTTCATACATACTAGGCAAGCACTCTACCACTCAACTATAACCCAGCCCTAAACTGTAGGTTCTATTTATCATTTTAAGTTAGCATGGTGACATGATTTCATACGTGCCGGGAAAAAAAAAAGTATGTAATTAGCACCCACACACCCACCTTCCAGCACCGCGAAGCTTGATGTAGCTCTCTGAAGTTTCCACAAATACAACACCCCACCCCACCCCACCCCACCCCACCCCCACTTGCATCCCAGGCTGGCCTCGAATTCATAGGTAGTCAAGGCTGCTGCGGTAACAGATGTTGGTTGTATTCTTGACACACCTAGGAGGAGGGAAGCTCAGTGGAGGAATCCTCTCCCTTTAGTGTGGCCTGTGGACATGTCGGTGGGGCATTTTCGTGTTGGCTGATTGATTCAGGAAGGCCCACTTCAGAGGTGCTATCTCGGAGCGGGTGGGTCTTGGCTGTATAAAGAAAGCAGCAGCCACTTGTGAGCCTGGGGAAAAGCCAGGAAGCAGTGACTCCTCCACGGTCAATGCTTTAGTTTCTACCCTGACTTTCCCCAGTGATGGGCTTGTCTCATCCTAGGTCCTGTCAAGTTGAAAATTAACGTTAAGTGTGACACAAAGCTCATCTCACAGTGGGGCTTGCAGTTCAAAGAACTCTAGAGATCTGCAGGAGTTCATTCCCAAGAATAAGTGAGGACAGAATTACTCATGAGAGAAATGCAAAGGAACCATCCCACGAGCTATCACTGCACCTCCTCCACAGCTACTCCATCTTTAAGAAGCAGCATTGATAACCAACATACATTGGTAGCCATCATACATCATTTAGTGCCAACAAGAATGCAGGATTGATGGCAGCCTCGCACACTGCAGTGAAATGACCGGTACAGGGGCTTGGAAACAAAAACAAAAACTTGATGGAGAACAAAGCTAGGCATGTGGCTCAGTTGGTAAAATGCTTGCCTATCATGGCTGGAGTCCTGGGTTCCAGTCACAGCTTACAACTGGATGTAGTGGCACATGCCTAGAATCCAGCACTTGGGAGGTAGGGGCAGAGAATCAGGAGTTCAAGGTTATCCTTGACTAATAGTAAGTTTGAGAGCCTGACCTACACGAAAATATGTCTAGAAAAGAAAGGGGTGGGGTCGTGGAAAGAAAGGAAGAAAACTAGATGATGGTCTATCATCTAATTCACTGTATCTGTGTGTGGAAGTAAGTACACAGGCTAGCACATACCTTTAACCCTAGAACTCAGGCGCCGGAACAGGTGAATCTTTGTGAGTTTGAGGCTAGCCTGGTCTACACACAAGTTCTAAGACAGAGATACATATAGAGAGCTTGTCTAAAAAACTAAAATTAAGAATGAAGCAGTAACAGACGGAAACAACTGAAGAGTAAAGCAGACACATATGCTGGCCATATTGCAAAGCCTTGGTGACTATCCAAAAAGGCGAATGATTCTTGAAACTTAATACTGAGTTGAAGAGCCTGATTGTAGGGGTAGGGGAAACAGCTCAGTGGGTGAAAACATGTGCTACACAAGCACGAGAGTCTGGTCCAGATCCCTAGAACACACTTTAAAAGCTGGGTGTGGTCTCCAGTGCCTGTAGCTTTCCAAAGCTGTGGGGGAAGAAACCGGATTGCTGAGGCCAGATACTGACTTAGCTCCAGGCTCAGTGACAGACCATTTCTCAGGGGAATAAAGTGGACAGCGAATGATCAGGACACGTGATGTCCTTGTGCTTCTCTGGCTTACAGGAACATGTCTCCACAGATGCATACCACAGAGAGAGAGATTTTAAGAAGCTGGCTATAGGACGGACGCAAAAAAAGTACAGTGGTATGCAGAAAAGTACAGTGGTATGCAGGCTTACATAGTAAGATACATTGTTTTCTTTTGTTTTTTTTTTTTTTTTTTTTTGAGACAGAGTCTCAAGATGTAGCCCTGGCTGTGGTTGGACTCACAAAGATCTGCCTGTCTCTGCCTTCCAAGTTCTGGGAGTAAAGTGTGTGCCACAATGCCCGACCACCCTCCCCCTTTTTTATTAAAGAAAGACAGCTGCAAAGGGACATAGTGAGCAGTTTGACCTGTGTCTAATTCAAGAGCAGACAGAATTAATTAATAGACTTGTTTTCAGAGGGGGAATCTGAGTATTCTGGGCGTGGGCAAGGTCCTGTCTGTGTGTTGGGATCTGGGCACTTTTCCATGTGGGTGTGCAGGATTTCAGCCCATATAAAACTTTACCAGATGTTTTTATTGCTGCATTTGTCCCAGAGACATGTGGGAGGCTTGTCAGTCGCCTAGAGGGGTACCCGAGTGGGAGCAACTGCTGCTATGGCTGATAGCTTGAAGGTAGCTGAGAGAACTAACTGGCTGGTGGGGGGAGGGGGTAACTAAGCAGAAGTGGGTATGGAGACCCGTAGGTGTTCCATTTGCATCCAAGCTGCCATCAACTCTGTGGAGAGATGTGGAGTTGGGCATTTCTTCTGATCTCTAGGACAGTAGGTCTCAGCCTTGACAATGAGTGGACACCCAAGCTTGGGACTGCAGGGTGGAATTAAGGATGGAAGTCTGGCCTTGTCTCACCAGCTACTCTGACCCTCCAGGATCGACCACTGGACACTACCTGTACCGGAGACCTCAGCTACTACCCCGGGGAAGCTGCCAGGAACTGCTGTTACCAGTGCCCCTCAGGTGAGTAGGATACTGAAGAAGGCAGGAGGTAGATTCCTTGTTTCAGGGTATGATATTCACGAGGGAACCGGAGAGAAGCAGGGGTTGAGGAGGATGGGTAGAAGGTAGCAAATGTGATCACGGCCATGCTTAGCTACAGGTTTCCAAAGGTCATCTCTAATGTCATGGGGTCTGGGGAAGGGCAAAGCTATCTGCTAGGCAAGCTACGTCAGCTGCTGCCAAAAGGATGTGAGACATTTTTTCCCTCTCCCTCTCTCATTTTATGGGTATTTTGACTGGATGTATGTATTGTATTACATGCACGCAAGCTCTTGCATAGATTAGAAGAGGGTGTCAGATCCCCTGGAACTAGAGGTACAGGTGATTGTGAGCTGTCATGTGAGTTCTGGGACTTGAGTCTGGGTCCTCTTTCAAGGGCAACAGTGAACTTGCTGACCTATCTCAACATGGATAGAGCTGGGACTGCAGGCGTATACCACCTCACCCTGACTTTTACAGTCCTTGTCTGCTCCAAGCCAGCAGATGTGTTCGTCCCAGGCTGCTCTGGGCTGCAACTTTCTGGGGAACAGAGCTTGCCTAACCACTGCTGGCTTCCTGGAATGCTCCCCCACCCCCACCCCTAGCACAGCGTGAATTCTAGAAGAATGTCAGGAAACCTTTCTGGAGCAATCTTCAGGTCTGAAGATTAGAAAAAGGGTATGAGCCATTTTGATCCGCTGTGACTATGATCAAAAGTCCCAAGCACACTCAAGGCTTCATTGGTGGCTGGGGTATGAGGTACAACTGCGGTGCCATCTCAGATCCGGGAATAAGATGTCTACTTGGAAGAGACATTAGTTATGACAGTTGAGGGTGGGAGGAAGTCTCTGTCACTGGCTTAGTGTAGCTGCCCCCTGCTTTTAGGATAGCAAGGCGTCAGAGGTAGGTCACCGTGTCTGGAGGGTTTCCTGTGGGTAAGAAGTAGTAGGCTTATGTACCCGATATTAGCGCTTCTCGGGCACAATGTAGGTGCAGGCAGTACCGTACGAGGTCATTGGCCATGTGGCTGGGGCTAGGTAAGATTCTTGGATGGCTGCTCTTAACCGTGCGTTCTCTGATGGAGCAGTCTTTCACAGGCTACCAGATGAAGTATTTGAGAAATGACTTATTAATGTCTATTCCCAAAAACGATTTAAATATATTTCTGTGGGGCTTGAGAGATGACTCAGTGCTTAAGAGCACTTCCTGCTCTCCCAAAAGACCTAGGTTCAGTTCCCAACAACCTCATTAGGCAGCTCACACCACTGAGGGCACCCACACACATCACATGCACTCATGAACACACATACTCATAAATAAATAAAACTATTTGAGCTGGGGGCGGGAGGCAGTAGCACAAGCCTTTAATCCCAGCCAGAGCCAAGCAGATCTCTGCGAGTTCAAAGCCAGCCTGGACTACAGGGTGAGTTCCAGGAAAGCCAGGGCTACACAGAGAAACCCTGTCTTAAAAACAAACAAACAAACACCCAATAACAACAAAATTAAATGTTCCTGTAATGAGTCTTTTATGACAACTTGACAAAATCCCATGTAGTCTAAGCTGCCTTGGAACTTTCTGTGCAGTGGCGGCTGGACTTCAACTCCTGATTCTCTCACTTCTCCCCCTCCCCCAGTTCTGGGATCAATTACACCATACCCAGCTTCTGTTGGGTTCCTTCCCTCCCCCTACTTGTTCCCACAATCCAGCTATTCTCCTGCCCATTCCAGTTTGGGGTCCTGTAGACCATTGATTTCCCCTAGTTAGAAACAGGAGGACCGGGGGTTGGGGATTTAGCTCAGCGGTAGAGCGCTTGCCTAGCAAGCGCAAGGCCCTGGGTTCGGTCCCCAGCTCTGAAAAAAAAAAAAGAAAGAAAGAAACAGGAGGACCCATGCACAAGGTTCTGGCCTGATTAGGTTTCTGTCCAGAGCTCTTCCTGGCTTGCAATCTGACCCGCTCACCTTCCTACTGTGTGTGCTCCCCTTTTTTGTAGAGGCCCACCCATTCCCTGGGTTTAGGGCTTCTAGTGGGCTCCCTTATCCGTAGTGAGCTCCTAAATTCCTGTCTCTCCAAATTGAAGTTAAGGATTTCATTATAAATCGGGGTTGGGGTGTGGGGGTGTGTGAGCAATTCTAGTCCATGGCAGTCTCCTCCCACCTCCCCGTACTCTCATCTATTCCCTCCACCCACCCATCTTTCGTCCGATAGTTCACTCTTGGAAGAGGCCATTTCTTCCAGCTCCTTCTCCCGTTTTCAGGTCTCCAGTCCTTTGGTTCTGCCAATCTCCTTTGACCCCTGGGTGTCCCTTTCTGCTATCTCAATCCTGCTGCAACTCTTGAGACCCTACCTCTAGGAGCCTTCCTTTGTTGCAAGGGACTGGTTCCATACACTTCTATTCTCGGTGTTTTCGCCCTTCTGCCCGCGGAGAGGTCGTGACCACAGTGCTATGACATTGGGTAGCCACAGTTCCAGTCACAGAGAGAAAAACACTTGTGAGCATGAGCCCTAGGTCTTATGCTTTCTCCACCAAACAGCTGGGACTTACAGAGAGGGGCTGGTCCCTCCTCTCACTTCCTCTAAGGCTCAGTGCCGGCAGTGGCTGAGTACCTCAGGCTTTCATGGTGGGCGGGGCATTTTGCTGGAGTTTTATTGACCCTGTGCTTCCGGACAAGCCACAGAGGAAAACCAAAAAAACCCCTTCTTCCGTGTTTTGGGGAAATTTCTGACATTTTGCCTGCCTTCTCAAATCAGCGCTCAGCTGTGTGGCAGGGTTTGCATGTGGGTGGGCTGGTGGAGGAAGCTAGGAGACCTTTGAATTTGAGAGGTTGAGAGGTCTTCTCATGTCTGTCCTCACCTAGGAGGTGTTCCTTGCCACCTCCTAACAGCCAATCCCCAGTTCTCTGCTTATATACCTGTGATGACAAACTTACGGCCTGCATCATAAAATGACCAACAGCACTTATGGTTCAGGCCACTACAATGGGGGCCGGGCTCTTTACCCATATTAGCGCTTGAACCCCACAGGAATCCAGAGAGGGAACTTGAACATGGTCCACAGTCACCTGCTAGTAATCTTAGCCTGAGCTCAGCCCTGAGCCCTTCTGCCTTCCTTGGTGTTCCAGACACCAGGCCTTGTTCAGGGTGGGGGATGGCGAAGGTCCTGGAGTCTCTCCAGCTTCTATTCAGAACTTGGGTTCACCAAATATGAGCCAGGGTCTAAACAGGAGACTTAATGGTTGTTAGAAACGTAGACAGCTGTCCTAGAGAGTCTGGAAGTATTTCAGGCAATTAGATATTGAGATCTAACTCCCAGTCGTGATTAAAGAAATATATCATCAAGCCCACCACTTTTAACCAGAAATTCAGTATCTGTCTTGAAAACTTCCAAGAAATGGGGCTGAATGGTTGATGGTCTGATGGCCATGTTGAACCAATCACAACGGTGAGAAAGATAGCACGCGCTGATTGGTCTGTTGGAGTCACATGCCTATTCTGAGGCGATGTTCTAAAATCTGAGGTAATCTGAAATGTTCTGATTAGCCCACCTGGGTCACGTGCTCAATCTGTGGCGAAACAGTGGGAAGCATACCTGACCAAACAAACATGGCAGGCTCTGGCAGAGCAGGCAGATATCATGTGTCCCTTACCTCGGTGTCATCATCCTGCATCTCCCGTCCTTGAAGAAAGGGAGGAAGATTGCTGGGTGATTCCAGGGCCTCTCAGTCAGCTTGAGTCAGTATCTTCATGGTCTTAACTCCCCATAGTCCCCTCAGTTCCCTCAGAGAATCAGGACCTCTGCTGAGAGCGACAGCCAGCGCTCATCCTGTTCTTGCTGACTTTCACTGACCCTTGTCCACTCTAGGAGAAAGGGATCGTGTTGTTAGTGTGAATGAGGTCATTGCAATTGCCCAAGGCCACAGACTGTCAGGTGGCAGCCCAGGAATGCTGGATCTTCTCCAAACCTTTTGTTCCAAGTGACCTCCATCGAGGTCCATGTCTCCATCTGTAACACAAGTCTATCTGATGCAACTGTGGTTTAAAACAGAGATGAGTGGGGTTTGGGTATGAGAGATGGAGGGTGGAAGGCCAGCCTGTTACCAAGGTGACCCTGCCTAGAACCTCTCTGCTGCTTTTCCCAGGGTTGTCTCCAACACAGCCATGCCCACAGGGTCCTGCCCACTGCCAGAAGCAGTGTGATCCTGACTACTACATCAACGAAGACGGGAAGTGCACAGCCTGCGTGACCTGTTTGGCAGGTGAGAACCTAATCTCCCTGCCTGGAATGTGTCTCAGAGGGGAATCAGGGAGGCAGGAAGCATCAAGATCTGGTCTCCTGGTGCCTCAGTTTACCTCTCTGGATTTGAAGATTGATATCAGCAGCCACCTTTTGCATCCATACTTCTCAGAAAGACCTACTGTGCTTCCTGGAAGGAGAGCCGACATCTTCACAATGGCCCCGTGAAGGACCCTTTTCTTAACCCATTTCTATAGTGAGGAATCAGGGGATTCATAATGTGAAGGGACTTCCTGGAGCGTTCTGAGCAGTGCCCTGGCATCAAGACCTGCGTCCTTTCTTAACAAAGAAGGTGATGCTTCCAGGGTGCTTGAAACAGGTTCTTCTGATGGTGATTGCTTGTGTTTAGTGATAGGGTCTTTTCTCTTGGTTTTGTGTGAATCTGTGGGGATGGTTAGGTTGAAAGATGTGCTCAGATTTTTCTCAAAACCTAATAATCATAATTTTAAAAATCTTTCAGTGCCTTTTTAAAAATGTGTATTTTGTTTTGTTTATTGCATGCAAAGATTTTTCTAAAGGTTGTATTTTCTAATTGTGTGTATATGTGTGCATGTGTGTGTGCGCATATGTGTGTGCATTGTGTGTGCATATGTGTGTGTGCATGTGTGTGTGCATGTGTGTGCATGTGTGTGTGCATGTGTGTATTGTGTGTGCATGTGTATATGTGTGCATGTGTGTGTGCATATGTGCGTGTGTGCATGTGTGTGTGCATGTTTGTGTGTGTGCATGTGTGTGTATGTGTGTGTGCATGTGTATATGTGTGCATGTGTGTGTGTGTGTGTGCATGTGTGTGTGTGCATGTGTGTGTGTCTGTGTGTGTGCACGTGTGTGTGTGCGGTGTGTGTGTGTGCATGTGTGTGTGTGTGTGCATGTGTGTGTATGTGTGTGTGCATGTGTATATGTGTGCATGTGTGTGTATGTGTGTGTGCATGTGTGTATGTGTGCATGTGTGTGCATATGTGTGTGCATGTGTGTGTGTGCATGTGTGTGTGTGCATGTGTGTGTGTGCATGTGTGTGTGTGGGCATGTGTGTGTCCTTCTGTCTCCACATCCTGAGTAAGTACTGGGATCACAAGGGTGCACTGCCATGCCTAGCGTATGCAATGTTGGGGATAGTACTCAGGACTTCAGTCATACTAGGCGAGCAGTACTCTTAGCCACTGAGCCATCTCCCCAAACCCCCACCCCCATCCTTTTAAACATGGGTTCTGAGATGAAACTCAAGTCCTATGCTTGCACAGAAAGTGGTTTACCCCACAGCCACCTCCCTCAGAGGAGACCTTTTTATAGTCAGACTCCAGCACGGGATGAGCTGGTGTGGATATGTATGGCCAAGTTCATTCCTGACCCTGATTCAGCTGGGGTGCGCGTGGTATGGAATTTGGCCATGGACAGTGTGTCTGTGCCCAGAACAGTGCACTTCCTAAAACTCCCTGTGCTTCTCTTGTTTATCCTTCCATCCTCCTCACTATTGCAAACATTGATGGCTCTCCTGCCTCGATAGTTAAAACTTCATCTTCTGCAGCAAGTACACGAATTGCTTGTCACACAGAGACATGTACTTCAGCTCCTTCCATATCCTGGACATTGTGTGTGTGTGTGTGTGTGTGTGTGTGTGTGTGTGTGTGTGTGTGTGTGTGTTTATATATGCACACATGCATGTTGTATGTGTATGTGGAGGCCAGAGGCTGATGTCAGGAGTCTTCCTCAGTCATTCTTCATCTTCTTTTTTGAGACAGAGACTCTCACGGAACCTGGAGCTCACTGATTCAGTTCCATTGGCTAGCTAGCCAGCCCTAGGAGTCTTCCCATTTCTGTAACAGTCATGTAGGGTCCTTTCAGTTCAGTTTCTCACATGGGTTCTGGGGATATGAATTCAGGACCTTATGCTCGAAGAACAACTGCTTTACCCACTAAACCATCTCCCCAGCCCCACATGTATTTGTTTGTAATCTCTGTAGTAGTGTGCAGGTATATGGGCTGGAGGTGAAGGTCACCTTCATGCTGCTTTTTCATACACATCACAGAGGATGTGATGTGGAGAGGCACAGAGTGCCAGTTGTACAGTCTGACGGAGCGTCATGTGGTATCTTACCTTCATCCTGGATGGTCCCTGGATCCCCACCCTTGGCTTCCCTTTTCCCTTCCATGACCCTTTCTGTGTCCCTCAGGCCTCGTGGAGAAGGCTCCATGTTCTGGGAACTCTCCTCGAATCTGTGAGTGTCAGCCCGGCATGTACTGCTCCACGCCAGCTGTCAATTCCTGTGCCCGCTGTTCTGAAGAGAAGGTTGTCAAGTTCCCAGGTGAGTGTCCGTACCCACAACTCCTCCCCAGCTATTGTCGTACCTGCCACAGGCCCCCAATCCTCCCACCACTCTAGGACAGACAAATCAAAGCTTCTCTCCCTATGCTATGATGTGTCCAACATCTGGGGTTTCTGCTGGAGAGATCCTCTACTGGCGGAGGCCCAAGCCTAGTTAGAGGAGTCTGTGGGTTCATTTGAAGCTTGGGGTCAGGGACGAGTCTCTGGTGCTTCACAAGTAAGTAGGAAGCCTCAAGTCTCTGCCCTGGGCGTTTTCTGACAAATTAGAACTGGCTTCCCCGCTTCAGAACTGGACATTTTATAGGAGAGTGAGGTACTGAGACATTGGACAACAGATTCAAGGCAGAGAAATTATTTTGTTTTTGCATTTTTGTCCAGTTTGCACATGTGATATCAAGCCTTATCGTCTCCAAGCTTTTAATTTTTTGACAATACAAGGGAGGGGTTCATGGTCAGACGAAGGGATAAGAATCATGGATCCTCACTATTAAAAGTAATATTTAAGAGGCTGAGCTGAACTACGTAAGGAGACTCTGTTCTCATAAAAGGGGGTGCTGGTGTGCTTTCTAGAAGGGAGACACAGAGGTAGGGGTGGAGAAAGAACACCACAATCCCACAAACTCCTGGTAGAATGAACTGATGGTGAGGAGTGAAAATTACAGGCCCAGTGGGGACTTTTTTCTCTAACCGGTGTCTTTGGCATTTCTGGTTCCTGGCTTCATGGGCTTTTTCGAAATGCCTGAACCACAGAATGGTCTGTACTATGGGAACTGCCCCCTGCCTGCAATCAGCAAGATGGCTGAGGACTGGGCTGTAGCGAAGCTTTTCACCTGTGGATGAAGCCGGTTCCTTTAACTCTTTCTCCCTGCTCATATGATGATGAGATGTCTTGCCTGCCAGACAGGGCCAGGCGGTCTGGGTGGAGTTCCCAAGATTGCCACATGGGGGCAACAGAGGCCTGTCTCTTGAAGCCCTGCCTTTGACTTAATGCTTAAAATGCGGCAGGTCTAAATTACGATGTTCTCAGTGGGTTTCGAAGACCTAACGCGTAAGCGAAAATGAAGTGTATTTATGTTTATATTGATTACCAACTAAAAAAGATCGTTATGTTGTTAGATTATGACTTTTTGAGACCTGCTCTCATTTTATAGCCCAAAATATCTTGTAAGTCACTATGTGGCAAGACTGGATTCAAAACCACAGCAATCCCCCTGCCTCATCCTCCCAGGTTCAGATATTACATGTGTGAGCCGTGGGAGCATGTGTACATATGTGCATGGGCACACAAGTGTGTGTGCATGTGTGTGTGTGTGTGTGTGTGTGTGTGTGTGTGTGTGTGTGTGTGTTTATTGGGGACCGAACCCAATGCCTTACATGTCATGCAAGTACTATACCAATAAGCAGTACTCCTAGCACAAATTAAGACATTATTAAAATTAATTTTTTATTTTTTTATCTTTTGAGACAGAGTTCCTCTATTGCCCAGGTTGGATTTGAACTTCTGTCTTACTTCCTCAGATTCCTGACTGCTGGGATTACAGGCATGTGCCATTACACCCAGACTTATTTTTATTTTTATTTATTTTATGTATACGAGTGTTTTGCCTGCATGTATGTCTGTGTACCACATGCATCCCAGTGCCCAGAGAGGGGAGAAGAGGGTATCAGATTTCTTAGAACTGGAATTATGGAAGGTTGTGAGCCACTAAGTGGGGGCTGGGGATTGAACCCCATCCTCTGAAAAAGTATCCAGTGATCTTAACTACTAAGATATCTCTCAAGATACACACCCCTCCTTTTATTGAGACACAGTCTCATGATGTATGCTTTTGCCTGGCCTGAAACTCACTATGTAGACCAGGCTGGCCTAAAACAGAACTGCCCACCTCTCAAGTGCTGGGCTTAACGGTGTATGCCACTAACGTAGTGACACAGCACATTCTGTCAGTGGCCCTGCCATAGCCACCTGATCCCGTTCATCTCTGGAGCCCCTGTGGACTCTCCCAGAAAGCAGCTCTGTCCAGTTGTGAAAGGGGAGAGTAACTTCTGTCCCAGTACAGCTCACAGATAACCAACCACTCACTGTAGATTTCTCAGCAAGTACCAAGTGTTTGCAGGGCAGACTCCATCAGCCCCTTTACATAAGTGGGGAGTTTGATGCCCAGAGGTGGCAGTTGAGTAGCCAAGAACACAGAGAACATCCTCTTCTATCCAGGATTGGATGCTCAGCTGGGCCTTGTCAACTTCATCACACGGCTGACCTTGCCGTATTCACCTCCACTGAAGCCTTTGGAGGCTTCCTACCCATGTGGGTCACTCCCTCCATGATGAGATTGACACTGAGGTGTGGGAAAGTACGTGCTTTCAGTTGAGCGCTTACTGTTTATTACCTAGTATGACAGGCTTGTTTGCATGTGGTTGTTTATTTAAATAGCAGCCCAATGAAGACTGTTATGACCACTTGACTGTCCGGCATAGTAAAGAGGTGGTAGAGGTGGGGGGCAAACCCAGGAGTATCTGATGGCATCAGTGTGTGCCTGTGTGTGTGTATGTGTGTGTGTGTGTGTGTGTGTGTATTTGTGTATGTTTGTGCTTGTGTCTGTATGTCTTTGTGTTTCTATGTGCTTGCATATATGTGTCTCTGTGTGTTTGCATGTGTGAGTATATCTGTGTCTATGTGTGCCTGTGTGCACCTGTGTGTCTCTGTGTGTGTATTTATTTGTGTATGTTTGTGCTTGTGTCTGTGTGTGTCTCTCTATGTGTCTCTATGTACATGTGTCTCTGGGCATGTTTGTGTGTGTCTCTATGTGTCTCTGTGTGTATTTATTTGTGTATGTTTGTGTTTGTGTCTGTATGTGTCTCTGTGTGTCTCTATGTATATGTTTCTGTGTGTGCGTGTATCTGTGTCTATGTGTGCCTGTCTGTGTGTGACTGTGTGTCTGTCTGTGTGTCTCTCTGTGTGTCTGTGTGTCTTGTGTGTGTCTCTGTGTGTATTTATTTGTGTATGTCTGTGCATGTGTCTGTGTGTATGTCTCTGTGTGTATGTATTTGTCTCTTTGTGTGTGTTTGTATCTATTTTTGCCTGTCTTGGATATCTCTGTGCGTGTCTGGGTGTGTCTGTGCATTTCTCTGTGTGTGTCTATGTGTGTGCGCTACTGTGTATGTTTCTCTCTGTGTCTCTGTATATATGTATCTCTGGGGGCATTGTATGTGTCTCTGTGTGTGTGTCAGTGTGTGTCCGTGGGTTTCTGTATGTGAGGCATGTGTGTGTGTGTCATTGTGTGTCTGCGTATTTCTGTATGTGCGTGTGCGCATCTGTGAGCATCACTGACCAAGCCAAGTGAAGGGATAGCCCCTCACTCCAGAGTGAGCAGATGCTGCAAAAGCCAACATCTCTGTCTCTGGGTAGCCACTGTGTTCTCCTAGTACCTCATCCATGACTCTGCATGTGGTGGTGACTGTTCTGCTCCCGGGGACTCTGGGTTCCTCAGTGTCTGTCCTAAAGTCATTGCTGTCTCCTTTGCAGACACAGCAGAAAAGAACACTATCTGTGAGCTGCCCTCCCCAGGATCTGGCCCCAATGGCTCCAATCCAGACGACTGCAAAACACTTACTAGGTGACTCCTGGCCTCTTTCTGTTCCTGTCCAGGTGATCTTTGGATGGGCTACTCTGTTTCCATGACGCACAGGGTGCATGGGTGGGATCAGCCCAGGTTGGCAGGACCCTAGGGTGGCTCTCCACCAAGCCCGCCAGTCATCCGAGTCCCTGCTTTGTATGTCTATCCCTGCCTGGTGCCCATTAGAGACCCAGGTCTAAGGAACTTGGCTCTTGCTCTCAGCTCATAGCAGGGTGCATAGGGACCGAGTCAGGAGCCTTTCTCCATAGACACTAATCCCCCTTTCTCCATAGACACTAATCCCCAATCCCAGACCTTCCTGGTTTGTAAAGTCCTCAGACCTATGTTTGCCTTCTTCTCCAGCCATACCACTCCTCAGGCCATACCTACTCTAGAATCTCCAGCCAATGACAGTGCGAGGAGCTTGCTGCCAAAACAGGTCACGGACTTTGTGAACGAAGGTGCTACTAAGCTGGTGAAGGTTCCTGAGTCTTCCTCTTCCAAGGCAAGCAGGCCCAGTCCAGATCCAGGTACTGTTTCCTTGAAGCCACGCCAGTCTCCCAGGGGGTGCTGTCTGAGAAGGGGACCTAGGTATGCAGAAGACCTTGAGCTGCAGCCTTGCCCAGGGGGAACAGAAGAACATCTCCAGGATGCAGTTCCTGAGGCTGAGGCTCAGGGGCCAAAGGTTCTGAAAGGGCTATTTCATTCCCAGAATTTCTGAGTGCCCTGGATGCCAGGGACAGGTGTTAAGTGTTCCTGCCCTGTACTCAGGTTGCTAGTGACAGAACAGGCGGGTTCAGGCCATGACTCCCATGACCCCTAAAGGACCTCATGGTTCTCATAGCTGAGGACCCAGCTGCTGTTTCACCCCTCTGAGAAAGCGAACGGCCTGTGCTATACAGATTCACTGTGCTTGGTTCGTCCAAGCAGCTCTTGGAGGTGTGGAGTGTTTCCAGCTTGGAGCTTGGGAATTGTGCGCGCGTGTGTGTGTGTGTGTGTGTGTGTGTGTGTGTGTGTGTGTGTGCGCGCGCGTGCGCGCGCGTGTGTATGGATGTGTGTATACTGATCCTCATGGAGGCCAGAGGTCAACCTTTGGGAGCCTGTAGGAGCCGTCCACCTTGCTTTTTGAGACAGGGCCTTTCATCAGCCCAGGACTCAACTATTAACCTAGTCTGTCTGGCCAATGAGTCCTCCACTGGTCTTCCTCTCCCCAGCACTGGGGCTGTAAGTATGCTCTACCATGCTTGTCTTTGTATCTGGTTGCTGGCGTTGAACGTGGGTTCTCAGACCTGTGCAGTAAGCACCTTGCAGATGAAACCGTCTCCCAGTCTGAACACGAATGTAACACTTGTACACTTCCTGGTTTTGTTTGTTTAACAGTGATGGCTTGTGATTCCAGGGCTTCAAGCCCTTCCTTTGTGCTTGTGCTCCTCACAATTTCCACCAAGGCCTCTAGGGGACATGTTAGTTCCTATTCTGCCTTCGTGGGTAGTGGTTTTATTTATTTTTTTATTTTGTCTTTTTTTTTTTTTTGTATTTGGGTTTTGTTTCTCGTTTTATGCTTGTCTTGTGGGGATGGTTTTTGTTTTTTGGTTTTTTTTTTTTTTTTTTTTTTGTTTTAGAGAGAGGGTCTTGCTATATGGCACTAGCTGAGTCAGACTTCATTATGTAGCTCGGGTATCTTGGTTAGTCTGTTTGTCTGCTTTATACAAGCTATAGTCACTTGAAAAGAGGGAACCTCAATTGAGAAAATGCCCCCACCTGATTGGCATGTGAGCAAGCGATCCCTTGGGGCTTTTTTTTCCCCACCATGCCTGGCTGGTGTTTTTAAAACCCAAACCAATGAAAGCTGTAACTTTACTAGGTCTGATGATGCACGCCTTTAATCCCTGCGCTCAGGAGGCAAGGGCAGGTGGATCTCAGTGAGTGTGAGGTGAGCCTGGTCCACAGAGTTTCAGGACACCCAGGACTTTCCCATCTCAGCTACCCACTCAACCAACCAACCAAACACACACAAACAAAAGCCTATTACTTCATACGACCCGTGCAGAAAGTCAGTTGATTTTTTTTTTAAAATGTAATCCGTCTTAGTGTGCTTCCCCTTTCTGTGACAGGAACATCGTCTCTAAGCAGCTTTACAAGGGGAAGGGTTCTTTTTGGTTCTCAGTTGGGGAGATTCTTGTCTACAGCTGCTTGGTTCTGAGGCAGCTCATTTCCACAGAAGTCTTTCACCTCACGGTGGCCAGGATGCACAGAGAGGAAAAGGAGAGGTAGGGTCTCTTTCGCGGACATACTCCTGATGACCTGTCTCCCTTCCTCTGGGCTCCAGGTTCTGAAGCTCCACTGCCTCCCAGTAGCATGACAGACGGCTGGGATATTCACCAGAGTTCCTTTTCTTTCCTTCACACGTGTGCACATGTGTAGGCGTGTGAGTGTGTGTGTGTGTGTGTGTGTGTGTGTGTGTGTGTGCATGATACATGCACCATAGGGTCAGATAACAACTTGTGGGTGTCAATTAGTTGGTTCTTTCCTTCCACCCTATGGGTCCCAGGAATTCGACTAATGTCCTCATCACTTTAGTCACCTAAGGTCATTCCTGGCTGAGCCATCTTGCTGGCCTTTAAGCTTCTTTTAAATAAAAGCAGAAGCTGCTGGGCACCATCCCATGGTACCACAGCCTCTCCAGTGTTAGAGCACAACCCTGACAATCGTTGTCACCTGTAGCCTGGAATTGTGTGTTACGGAAGACCCCCCCCCCACTCACTACTTCCCACTACCTCCCACCTGCCTCCTACTGTCTCCCACTGCAGAGTGGATACTCAAACTCTCTGCACTGATTCTAATATGTCATCATCCCTACAGGTAATGCAGAGATGAATATGACCTTGAAGCTTCCAGCTCCAGGGACAGTCCCTGACATCAGTACTTCAGAAAACAGCATGGAGCCTGCCAGGTGACTCCTAACCCTCCTGTGGGCAGGGCAGAATGGCCTCTTGTCTTCTCAGGCAATGCCCAGGGAAGTCAGGGCTACACATGCAGGGGTGTCAGACCTAGAAGTCTCTGGTGGGGTTGAGGAGGAACATGGCTATGTCTGTCTCAACTGTGGCAGGAGTGTAAAGCCAGGGGGGTCTAGAGCTTCACAGCTGCCTCACAATGCCTGACAAGCCTGTGCAGATCTTTTGGGTTCCCCAGCTTCATCTTTACCTCGATAGAGAAAGAATCCTCCTTCATAGACACACCCTTTTTACATGGCAATTGTGACTGTCACCCTTGTCCTGGGTTTCCTTCGGTATAGTACTGCCTCCACCCTAAGCCTCTTGGTAGATGCCCGGACCAGCAGCAGGATGCAGCCTACATCTCCCTTGTCCACAGGAACACCGTTTCTGGATCCAGGTATTGATCACTCACTGTCCAAAGCAAGGGGCAGAGGGGTTTCCTTCCAGGGTTTTGGCCACGGGTGGATGTAGAAATAAAGATCAATCCCAACTTTCTGGCTTCTAGAATCGAGCCTGTCTTTTCCTAATACTATTTCATTCTTGGGACAGGACTTTTCTTTTTTTCATGACTTCATTCTGATGACTTATAGTGGCTACCGAAAATTCAGTTGTGAGGCTGGGAGTATGGCTCCCTTGGCTGAATATTTACCTAGAATACCCAACAGCCCTCAATTTGATCCTACGAGGGCTTAGTGCTGCATGTCTATAAAACCCAGGACTAAGAGGTAGACATAGGAAAAGTTCAGGGTTGGCTCAGTGAGGTGGCTCCCTTGCTTTCTGCCCTACCCAAGGAAGCAAATTCAATGACCTGAGCTTTGATCTGGAGAAACCACATAGAGGTGGAAGGACAGAATGTATTCTACAGAGTTGTTCTCTGAAAACACACACACACACACACACACACACACACACACACACACGAGGAAAATTCTTTCAGACAAAACAAAGAACTCTAGGTGTGGTGGCACATGCTTTCAATTCTAGCACTTAGGTGGCAGAGGCAGGCAGCTCTTTGTAAGTTCAGAGCCAGCTTGGTCTACATGTCAGGTTCCAGGCCAGTCAGGGCTACATAGTGAGATCCTGTCTCACAGTTGTTAAAGGTCACATTCTGCCATATAGCAAGTTGAAGGCCAGCCTGGGCTAGATGAAACCCTGTTTGAAAATTGCTGGGTGGTAATGGCACACACCTTTAATCCCAGAATTTGGGGGGCAGAGGCAGGTGGATCTCTGTAGTTCAAGGCCAGTTTGGTCTACAGAGTAGATTCCAGGACAACAGGACTACACAGAGAAACCCTGTCTTGAAAATCTAGAAAGAAAGAAAGAGAGAGAGAGAGAGAGAGAGAGAGAGAGAGAGAGAGAGAGAAGGAAGAAAAGAAAGAAAGAAAGAAAGAAAGAAAGAAAGAAAGAAAGGAAGGAAGGAAGGAAGGAAGGTAGGTTGAATAAGTTACTGAAAGACTTCATTCTCGGTTTCCTTGGATGTAAAATGTATAGCAAATTGGCACCCAGGGTTCTCATCATATAGCACAAGTATGGTCTTCACATCATGGACAATTGCTGTTCATGCTACGGAGATAAACGCCAGGCAATTGTTTTTAGGACTCGCAGTACTAGTTTTGGACACTTGGTGGCAATAGTTCTCAAGTTAACAGTTCCAGCAGTGCCATAGAAGATTCTGAGGGCTGGGGCTGTGACGTAGTTAGCAGAGTACTTGCTTAGCACTCTGGAGCCTGGACTCCATTCCCAGAGCCACATGAACCAGTGTGGTAGTACACACCTATAATCCCAGCGCAGAGGAGGTGGACGTAGGTAATACTGAGATCACACTCATCATTGGCTACACAACAAGTGTGACGCTACCCTGGATAATAACAATAATAACAAACAAAATGGACTTGAGCAATAACACCCGAGACATGTACCCAAATAGCAATTGAATAATTAAAATAATCAGAGTAGGGTGTGTAAGGGCGGGTTGCTTAAATGCATGGGCTTGGGCTAGGCTAGATTTAGTATACATTAAGTTTAGCATGCTTTAGGTTTAAATGCATTAGGTCCTGCATTTGATTAGTGTGTGTGTGTGTGTGTGTGTGTGTGTGTGTGTGTGTGTGTGTGTATAGAGACAGTGGGATCTAAAGTCACCTGGCATGAGTGGTGACTCTTGGGGTGACTTTGGACAAGATTCAGTCTTCCTCCTTTGGCTTTAAAAAAATATTCATTCACTCCTATGTATATGATGTTAATGCACACATGCCATGGTGCATGTGTGGAAGTTAGAGGGCAGCTTCTGTGGGCTTCTTTCCTTCTACCTGTCTGTGGGTTCTGGACATTGAACTCAGGTCAGCAGGCTTGCAGCAAGTGCTTTCCCCACTGAGCCATCCCACTAGCCCTCTTTGTTTTAATGGTTGAAAATGCTCTGTGCAGAGCTGACCTTGTGCCTGCCCTCAGGAGCTGATGGTCTCAGTGCCCTTAACCAGCCTTCACCCTCCCTATCCCACCTAGCTACAGCACTCAAACTTCTAGAGTTTTGTTAGCACTAACTGGCCTATAACTAGCTATTGTAGATCAGGCTAACTGGTCTACCTCCACCTCCCTAATCCTGGGATTATAGGCAGGCAACACTGTACCCAACTCATTCTGACTCTTGATGTCTCGATTTCTCATCCTCTCTAGTTTGTTTTTCTTGCTTTCTGAATTGCCAATTAGTTTCCTGGAGCCAGGTGAGAGAGGTAAGGTAAGGGCGGAATCCAACGGTCCCAGCTTCAGCAAGGTCCAGGAGCTGCTCACCTCAGTGGGGTCCATGTCCCAGGAGAAGTAGGAAGTGGGCTGCTCCTAGGGCTGTCCCGTGTGGTCCAGGGAAGGGTCCTGACTCCTAGCTATGCACAGAATACAGGATAGCACTGTGTTTCAGGGTCCATGCTCTTCTGGGTGGCCATGGTGGTGCTGCTGGTTGGCTCTGCCTCCTTCCTCCTGTGTTACTGGAAGGCCTGCAGGAGGCGGTTCCAGCAGAGTAAGTAACATGTGTCTTGGAGTCCTGGGGAAGATGGCTGCGTTAAACTGGCCTGGCCTGGGTGTTTGCCTTGTCTGTCCCTTCCCTCCCTGCTCACTCCCTAAGTCCCAATCCTGCTGTCTTTGCAGAGTTTCACCTGAACTATCTAGAGCAG
This sequence comes from Rattus rattus, assembly GCF_011064425.1. Classification (NCBI taxonomy): domain Eukaryota; kingdom Metazoa; phylum Chordata; class Mammalia; order Rodentia; family Muridae; genus Rattus; species Rattus rattus. Next base: position 13,542,204 of record NC_046154.1, read on the forward strand.
ACCTTCCAGCCCAAGATGGAGCAGACAGGTGAGTATCTAGCCATGAGAAGGGCCGTCTGGCAGGACCAGTGTAGGGCCTGGGACCTGGGCCAACTCGTTAAAAAAAGAAAAAAAAAGACATTGTCCAGCAAGGGGTGTTTTGAGTTGGAGAAGTTTCATAAGTACATGATTGTACCTCCTAAGCACTCCCCAAGCAAGGGGGTTTTTGTGTTTTGATGGTTTCAAGCTTGTTTCCATGAGCTGTCGGGCGGGCTTATTGAAACCGCTGTTTGCTTTCTTGACATTTTTCTAGTATTAGAGTTTCCATTGCCGTCAGTTAATTTTTTTCTGTTTCTCTCCAAACATTCGTGAGAACAGTCTTGTTATAATGAGAGAGAGAGAGAGAGAGAGAGAGAGAGAGAGAGAGAGAGAGAATCCAAAGAGGCCAGGCTCTCAGGGAACTGAGTGAGACTGGCCTCCGTATTGTGTTGGAGGCTAGTTTTGGACCTCTGGCTTCCCCTGGGTCCCTTGATGTTTGGATTTCCATGGCTGAGTGAGAGGAAGTGCTCACCTGGGTGACCACACAGGGTCCAGATGACTAACTATATTGTAGAAAAGGATAGTCGTGGCCGGCCTGGGCAGTGTGGGCCCGAGCAGGGTAGGCATGGCCTGGGCAGAGTGGGTATGGTCTGAGCAGAGTAGGTATGGCCTTGGCAGGGTGGGCCTGAGCAGTGTGGGGACGGCCTGGGCAGTGGGTGTCTCCTGGAGCAGTGGGTGGTAAAGGAGCATTTATTCATTTCTTGCTGGCCTCACGAACACATCTTCAGCACAGGCTTTGTCTGTCCTAGATCTTTCAAACTTCCAGACGAGTGTGACAGCTAGTAAGAGCAGACAGGCATCTGCGTTCTGACCCCACTCACTCCTCTGAAGTGAAGATTCTTGTTCCACTAGTGGTCTGTGAGCAGAAACCTAAGATCTGTGCTGGTGCAGTGAGGTGTCCGCCAACCATCACCTGAATTGACCCGCAAGTGCCCTTGGTACCTTTGCAAAGCAAGGGCATCATTTTATCCTGGGGTAGCCTTTTCAGCACACCTACCACTCTCTTCATTTCCCAGATGACTGTGTGAGGCACAGGAAGATGAGGTCAGCTGGCAAAGGTCACGTGCTGGGCAGACAGCAAGATGGGGACTTGTCGTTACTGTCACTGGAGTTTCCATGAACCCCTGAGATTTGTCAGCAGACAGCTTGGGCTGGGCATTGTAAGATGTTTAGCAACTTGCCAGATGCCAGGGTGCACCCCTCCTCAGCTGTGACAGAGCCCAGAGTGTCCTCGGGCGTTCGGCCCATCATTTTATCCCGTATTTAATTAACTTTCAGACAGGCTGGCCTCAAACTTGCTACACTGCTGAAGAGGACCTTGAACTTCCAATCCTCTTGACTTCAGCTTTTACCGGCTGAGAAAACAGATAGATGTTGTACTGCCATGCCCAGTTTATGCTTGGCTGGGGATTGAACTTACCAGTTCAATATATGCTGGCTTCAGACATGCTGGGCAAGCACTCTTCAATGAGACACATTCCCAGCCTTCCGTCCTTCCCTCTTAGCCCTTCATTTTAACATACATACGAAGACCTTGACTATTTTTTTAAAATTATTTTCAATGATGTGTATGTGGTGGGCAGGTATGGGTGTGTGGATGTGAATAAGAGTTACATGTGGTTGTGAGTGACTTGATATGGGTGCTGAGACCCTAGCTAGAGTCCTCTTGAGGAACAGTATGTGGTTTTTTTGGTTTTTGTTGTTGTTTGCTTTGGTTTGTTTTTTGCTTTGGTTTGGTTTGGTTTTTTTGAGGCAGAGTTTCTTTGTGTAGTCCTGGCTGTCCAGGAACTCACTTTGTAGACCAGGTTGGTCTTGAACTCACAGAAATCCACCTGCCCCTGCCTCCCAAGTGCTGGGATTAAAGTTGTGCACCACCCTTGCCTGGCTAAGCATGGCAGCCCCTGCCTTGCCGTTATCTCAGGAAGATGTAGGCTGAAAAGGATTGTTTTGCTCTGATTCGGTTTCAGATTTCCAAAAGTTGTGAACAGTACTAAAAGTGACTTTTACCAAAATAGTTTTTGGAATAACTTACCAGACTTGATTTCTTATCATCCTTGTGTGCCTCCCTGTGTATTTCATAATAACCAGGGCATTGCAGTAAGACCTTCAGAATCAAAGAATTCAGACTGTTCCATTACCAGCAATCAGAGCCCAGGCCAAGACTAGGTTGCTTGTTTCTTTTCTTTTTCCTTCCCTTCCCTTCCCTTCCCCTCCCTTCCCTTCCCTTCCCTTCTCTTTCCTTCCTTCTTTTCTTCCTTTCCTTCTTTCTTTTTTATTTTTTTTGAGACAGGGTTTCTCTGTGTAGCCCTGACTGTCCTGAAACTCACTCTGTAGACCAGACCAGCCTCAAACACACAGACCCACCTGCCTACAACTCCTGAACGCTAGAACTAAATGGGCCATCATACCTGGCCAGACTGGGTTTTTGCTGTGTCTCAATAACATAATATCATTGGCTTGGATCCCATGCTGCCATTGGTAACTAGGTCTGTGGGTCTCCTTTCAGTTGGATTAGTTCCCAGGTTCTTCCTTGGGTATCAAAGCCTTCACACTGGGGAGATTCATAAGCTGATCTGACCTGTGGTCCTGATCTTGGGTCCTGACCTCTAGTTTGGACCTCGAGAATGGACTTGGGCCATCAGTCTTTGGGATCTTTGGGGGAGCTTCCTGCCATGCTTTCATCTGTCATTCTCCTGGTACTGTGTGCTTAGAGCACTCTTACTAACCCATCAGCCAGGCCGCACCTTGATAATGCCTTGGTAATGACTAGCAAAGGAAGATTTTGAGACTTGTCTTTTGATCACAGTTTGTTTTTTTTTGTTAGTGTATGTCTATCCGTGTGCATTCACAGGTTTTGTTCATAATTTTAGTGTTGCCATCATTGTAGCAGAATCACTGTCCCAGAACTGGATAGTAGGAATCCCTCAGGACATGTCCTTTTGTGTTAGGGAATACCCTTTTGGTTTTGGTTTTGATTTTTTGAGACAGGGTCTCATGTAGCTTAGATGTCCTCAAGTATGTCATGGAGCTGAGAATAGCCTTGAACTTTTTATGTGTGGGCATGTTGTTGTTGTTGTTGTTGTTGTTGTTTTGTTTTGTTTTGTTTTCTGAGGTTTTGTTTTCGTTTTGCTTGTTTGTTTTGAGATAGGTTCTTACTAGGTAACCCTGGCTGGCATGATCTACCTGCCTCTGCTTCTCATGTGCTGGAACTCCAGATGTGTACCAACATGCTATTTTGAGGTGCTGGGGATTGTCCTTTCAGAAACCATTCCAGGCCTTCCAAGTCACCCCCTCCCCCCAGGGAGACTATTTACTAAGTCTACTGGTCCCAGTTGCAAACTTCTACATCAGAGCTGTCCTACCTCTCACAGCTCTACCATGGGACTGAAAGGGAGAGTTCAGGGGTAGAAGGAACCGAATGTTACATCTCTAGCACTCATGAATCTCCAAGGTTGGCCTTCAGAACAGATCAGTGAACATCCAACTGAGCCTGGGGCCACTGCTGTACAGTCTGTCCTGGACTTGGGCCCTGGGGTGAGGGATAGATTTACAAGGAGATTGTGATTATTCCAAAAAGCAAGGAAACCAACAAATGAGGGCAAGCAGGCTAACGCAATAGTTTTAGGGGAAGAGCCTTGGGCAATCTGAACTCTGCCCTTGGCAAGTTCTACTTTGGGTCTTTTCTCAGAGAATTCACAGGCTGTAACAGGGCAGGCTGTTGGCAGATGCTGGGGCCCTCTAGATTCTGCCTTCTACATTTTTTTTATTTAATTAACATATTGTTTGGCTTTTCAAGTCAGGGTTTGTCTGTGTAGCCCTCCCTATCCTGTAACTTGAACTCAAAGATTAGCCTACCAATGCTTCCCTCTGCATCTGGGATCAAAGATGTGTGCCGCCACTAACCAGTTTTAGATTCTGCTTTGCTTTTCTTTTCCTTTCTTTTCTTTCCTTTTTTTTTTTTTTTTTTACCTTGATGTTAGTACATGCTTGTTTCTGAGCGTTAGAATCTATACTTACTTTCTCCTGTCATAGAATGTCTAAGCTCTGATAGCACCTGGGGCTTCTTACAGGGGGGTCCTCAGCTCCTTGGTGATAATTTAGCTGGGAAAAATTCTAATGAGATTTCACTGTTTAGAAGAATTTGAGGATAAAAGGAACCTGTTCCTTCCATCTCTGACACTGTGCAGTCAGTCCCATCACAGTGCTGCAGAAGTTAGGACAGCCTCCAAGATGGAAGTTTCCGTAGGTGGAGAGATGGCTCCAGAAAAGAGGACCTTCTCAGCACCTCAAAATAGCGTAGTAGTACACACCTGGAGTCCCAGATCTTAGGAGACAGAGGCAGGTGATATGTACCTTTAATTCCAGCAGAGACAAATGAATCTTTGTGGATTCATACCAGCCAGAGCCACATAGTGAGATTTCAAAACCAGATGTGACAGTGCCATTTGTGGTATCAGCACTTGCAAGGTGAGAGATAGATCAGCAGTTCAACGTCATTCTCGGCCAAGTTTGAGGCCAGCATTTTACTCCTCTCCTCAAACTGAGGAAATAATGGAGCCCCAACATGGGCATGACCAAATGATTTTATTATTGACCTCGTACATTGAGGCAATACATAACCACAGTTAAATAAACAAACAGAAATGTATCGTTTCAACTTTTAATGGTTTAAAGTGTATGCGAGCATTGGCCTGCACGTATGTAACTGCAGCACAAGCATGGTGCCCACTGAGGCCAGAAGAGGGCATTGGATCCCTTGAAATGGGAGTTGCAGAGTTGTAAGCCTCCATGTGGATGCTGGGAACTGCATCCAGAGCCTCTGAAGAGCAGCCAGTGCTCTTTATATCTCAGTCAACCCCCCTGCTTCAATATATTGTGATTAAACAACAAAAGACACTCTTTTATTTCTTTACTTAGTTTTTTTTAAGGTGCTAGGGACCCTTCTTACATTCAGATATCTCCTTAAGCTCCCTTGTGATAGCTTCTTAGACTTCCTTTTGACCTAAATGGCCTTTGACAGCACTGGTCAGACATTTTGCAGGATTCCTCCTGCTGGGATATGTCTACAAGGGTTCTGGATTTGAAGAACACAGAGCCATGTTCTTCACACCCTGTTCTCCAGGTGGCTTATCACAGAAATCCTACTGTGTGTGTGTGTGTGTGTGTGTGTGTGTGTGTGTGTGTGTGTGAGAGAGAGAGAGAGAGAGAGAGAGAGAGAGAGAGAGAGAGAGAGAGAGAGAGAGAGAGAGAGAGAGAGTGTCCTGGCCTTCACACATAAGAAACAACTTCTCTACCACTAGTGCCTCCCTGACCCTCACCCCCTGCCCCACTTGCTGTTGTGAGATCTCTACTCTGTCTTCAGAAACCCCTCCAGAGTTAGCCAGGTCTGTCCCATTTCCCAGATTAAAAGGCTGAATCTTAGAGGAAGTAGAGCTAGTTTCCCTCCAATGAAGTATTTTGATGGATGGCTTAACGACACTATTGTTTGGCACTTGGCATCTTCCCAGTTTTGAAGTAATTATAAACACTCCTGTGTTTGTCTTCATTCGTGTGACTTCCTGAGGGTGTGGTCTGTATGGGGCAGGGAGGGGCCCTGATTCAAAGGCCACAAGGGTTTTAGCTAAAAGGCCCTGTAGGGAGATGATGCCTACTTAATGTTTCCCCTTCTAGCCTACAACTTCTTTTTCAAGACAGCACTTATTCTCTTGCTTCTTTGGCATGCACTTTTTTGTCTTCTCCAAGCTCCCACAACATCTTGGCACCACATGTCCGTTGGCTGATTGCAAAACTCAAGGTTGTTTCCAAAGGACAAAGATTTAGTTTCACTGATATCCTTCTTAAAATGACCACTTAGACCCTGTCTCACAAGACAAAAATTAGACAAATAAAATAAGCAAATCATGGGCTGACAAGATGGCTCAGGGCTTAAGAGCGTTGGCTGCTCTCCTAGAGGATTCAGATTCAATTCCTAGCACCCAAATGATGACACACAGTTGTCTGTAACTCCAGTTCCAGGGTATCCAGTGCCCTCTTTCAGTTTCCGTGGGTACTAGACGTGAATGTGGTACACACACACACGTGCAGGCAAAACACGCATTTAGTATAATAAAACATGTATACACGTCGTGTGTGTGTGTGTGTGTGTGTGTGTGTGTGTGTGTGTGTGTGAGTGTATCCCAAACCCACCAAACAAAACTCCCTGTGTCTCAAGCCAGAGAATATCCTGAAGTGTCAATGGCTTGGTCTTGGTGGTTAGTGGCCACCTCAAGAAAACAAGCCACAACTTCCTGAAGTGACTGCTGGGGACAGTGGTTGCCAGGTTCTATACGCAAGGCACATTTGCTAACCTGAGACTGAGCACCACTCTAGCCCATTTCCCTGCCAGACCTCTAAGGCTTCATCCCAAACTGCAGAGCGGCCGCATAACATTTCTGTTTGCTCATTGTTGGTGAATCTGCTGTGCATGCACCAATTAGGATTCAGAGTCAAGCCGCTAAACCGGAAAGCATGTTCTAGAAGCAGCTCAACAGGCATGCTGGCCTTTTCCGGCATTCGTGCCTTATCAGCATGAACCTGAATGGCATCGTAGGGTCCCTAACTGACCCCCCTGGGAGTCAGCAATAGCTCTGTCCCCCTACGGTATAGTGGGCCTGGGCTAGCTTGGGTTAGGTTGGACTTGATACTATGTGGCCACCTCCTCCTTTCTCAGGTAGCTGATGAGCTGTGGTTAAATGTCATCATGTATGTGGGTACCTGGTCTCTATTTATGACAGAAAGATACTAGAGTGAATGGCAGGGGTCGAGGTGAACAGAGAAGAATAATTCTGAGAATTATGGCCCAGGCATCTACAGAACCCTTGAGTTGGTGGTACAAAGAGTAATGAGGCAGACAGAACTGGAGTGTCCTGCAGAAGGGTTGCAGTTAGACTTATGGAAAGAAGGCCCCAGCTGAGGCCCTGCCTCAGAGGTTGGTTTCAGGCATGCCAGGGCTTCATCTTGAAATCGTCTAGGGGTTGGGGATTTAGCTCAGTGGTAGAGCGCTTGCCCAGCAAGCGCAAGGCCCTGGGTTCGGTCCCCAGCTCCAAAAAAAAAAAAAAAAAAAAAAAAAAAAAAAAGAAATTGTCTACTGCCAATCAAGGGCTTGAGTCCTGGAGAGGGCAAGGTTCCACCCCACTGAGATCCCAGGGTGCTGTCTGTTAACAGATAGGGAGTGGTGGAGGGATGTCGTACTATCTTTGGTGACATTGCTACTCTCTCTCTTTTTTTTTTTTTTTTTTTTTTAACAGATTCCTGTCCTACTGAAAAGCTAACTGTAAGTGTTATCTCCAACACCCACTCCAGCCTCTGTCCTTTGTTTTGACTACTTTCCTTACACACCTGTGGATTCAGGACTACCAGGGTCACAGAAGGACCACAGAGCTATCGTCTTCCCTGACATCCGGGGTTCCCAGTCAAGGAGCCAGGTGCCCAGGGTGTTGGCCTGGGGCGCCATGGTAGGGTTCAACCAGAGAGAGAGGACTCCACCCCACAGCAACCTCCAGCTCCTGGCTCAGCCCCAGGGGATTTCCAGCAGGGATTATAGACAACAGCTTGGTTTGGGCCACTTTGAGGTACCAAGTCTAGTCTGGAGGGAGGCTGTCTTCTTTCCTCTGGGAGTCTTGTTGGCCAAGCTGGATAATAGACACCAGCAGCACACACTTCCAAAGTTAGCTGTGTGCATTGAGCATTTACCATCTGCTAGGCACTCGTGCTCTCTCCTCTGCTGTCTCTTCTGGCTTTTACTGTGCAGCCAATGCTAACTATTTCCAGCTTGCTGGACACCTTTGTGGATGCTGGGAACCAAATCCTCGTTCTCTGGAAGAGCAGCCAGTGCCCTCAACCACAGAGTCATTTTTCCAGCCCAATGTTTATTTAATTTTTGAGACAAGATCTCATGTAGCTCAGGCTGGCTATAAATTCATTATGTAGCTGAGGGATGACCTTGAACTTCTGATCCTTCTTCCTTCACCAAGTGTTAAGATTAGAGGCATGCACCGTGTCAGGCTTAAAATCAGTGTGTGTGTGTGTGTGTGGGGTGGGTGTTGAAAGGAGGGGGTTCTTGTTCTGGGAAGCAAATCGGAGTGCTAGGCAAACCCTACAATCCTGAGCTATATCCCCGGTCCTGGGTTTCAAATTACTGTAAAAGAATAATCAAGATTCCATAGATTTATTCTCTGGGTCTCTCACCCTGGGTCCTTTGGAAGACTGCAGATGAATGTCACACACCAGGTTTCCCTTTGTACTTACTCATAAACGCGAGGAACCCAACCAACACATTCCTAAAGATGGCTCTCTTTTTAACGTGTTAGCATATGGTCAAAGGCTTCCCTCCCAGAAGTTGGGAAATGAAGAGGCACCAGGAGTTGGCCAGGCTGGAAGAGACTCCAGCGTGTAGATCCTTGGCTAGAAACTCACTAACCGTGTGTTATATATGACCCTGGCTGCGTTACTCCACTCCGCCAGGCATCAGTTTCTCCGTAAGACATGCACATCACTCTTAGGACTAGCCTAGCTATAGCAAGAGGGTGTGAACGACCGACCGTGGCTCAGCACAGCGTGAAGGCAACATGAGTTGACGGTGTGGCTCAGAGGGTAGAGCGCTTGCCTATCAGGCAGGAAACCCAGTGCTGGGGTCCCAGTCCTGCATACACTGGGTATGGTAGCATAATCTCAGTGTTTCAGAGATGAAAGCAAGAGGATCAGAGGTTCGAAGTCATCCTCAGGTGCATATCAAGTTTGAGGCCAGCCCGGGCTACAGAGACTGTCACAAAGACAAACCAAATAGTTGGGCGCACACCTTTAATGCCAGCACCCATGAAATAGAAACAGCTGGGTCTCTGTGAGTTCCTGGGCCAACCTGGTTTATATACAAAGTTCTAGATAAGCCAGGGCTCTATGGCGAGACATTTGCTCACTTAAAAAACAAGCAAACAAAAGCACACACGCAAAAAACAAACAAACACAAAAAAGCTGGATGTTCTTGGGAATGCTACACACGTGCCTTATGCTGCCAGGTAGCTCTCGGCAGCTTTAAAGAATGTTAGAAGCTTTTTCATTGGCTTCCCGGAGTTGGAGGAACCCTGCCTCAGCACTTACTCCTGTTCACAGCAGCTGCAGAGAAGTGGGTCAGTGACCGATCCCAGCGCTGGACACAAGTTGAGCCCCGTGAGCCCTCCAGCTGTAGAGACTGGTGCCAGTGTTGGAACCGCCTGCCTGGAGACCCTGCCGCTGCTGGATGACAGCATAGCTGGGAACTCTTTTGCTCCCAGAGAACCTCCAGAGCCGCGGGTATCCACCGAACACACCAACAACAGGATTGGTGAGTCCTGTTGGGAGATCCCGGTCTAATGGAGTGGACAGAAGGGAGATGGGTGCTGACGTCTGGATGGGGTTTGGGGACGTATGCATGAATTCCTTCCTACCACGCACTCTGCCCCGGGTCAAGCTTCTGTCCAGGAAGAAGGCCATTTCATGGGGACTGCTAGGGACATTCGCTAAGCGGGCATAGAGTGATGAGCCTAGTGTTTGTCATTCTTAAAGGGAAAGAGAATCTTTCCCCATCGCCTTAATACAGAGCCAGAAGGTCCAGAAGGAAGGAAGGCCAGTGACGTCAGACACTTATCTGGCAACATCTCTTCATGTCTGTCACAACTTCTGGGAATAATGACTTTACCCTTTTTCAAGACTGGGGAAACTGAGGCTTGGGGTAGAGGGATAGAGAGGTTTTTCTTACTGAATTGCCAAGACTCAGCCTGATGGGTCCCAGAACACTGATTTTTGTTCATCGCATTGATGGGTCTCAGTGAAAGCCTAGAGGCCAGCCCTGACCCTCCCGCATTTCTCCTGTCTGCTGCCCTCCGGCCAAGAAAACATCTGCTATGGCTCCTATGGGCCCTGCTTCCTTCTTTCCTTCCCCCACTCTGGAACATATATATTAGTGATTCTTTTCTTTTTCTTTTCTTTTCTTTTTTTCGGAGCTGGGGACCAAACCCAGCGCCTTGAGCTTGCTAGGCAAGTGCTCTACCACTGAGCTAAATCCCCAACCCCTATATTAGTGATTCTTAACCTGTGGGTTGAGACTCCTTTCATACCTCAATCTCCAAAAATATTTACATTGCTATAACAGCAGCCAAATTACAGTTATGAAGTAGCACTGGAAATAATGGTACGGTTGGGGGCCGCCACAGCACGAGGAGCTGTATTAAAGGGTCGTGACATTAGGAAGGCTGAGGACCACTGATGTATATTGTCCCCTTCACTCTCGGGATGGAGGGTGGGGTTCTTATTCCGGTGTTCAAGGATGGTCTCAGGCAGCTGCTCCATCACATCCGAGTCATCTATTCTCCCTCTTAGGCATGGTTTTCTGCATTTTCATCTCTCTCTCCTGCCTCCTCTCCCCTCCCCCTCTCCCTTCCCGTTTCTCCCTAAGCTGCTCTGCAGGGCTATTTCCTCACCTACAGCAGGTGGGCCCCCATCCTTTGAGCCTGGTTACCCCCTCATGTCCTGGGGGCAGTGCTCTCACACCATTTATTCTGAGCAAGCGATGCTCTCTGCTGAGTGTCCCAGTCCCCAGCTTCCAGGGCAGGTACTCCCTAGAGCATTGCTGGCTCTGACCTGACGGTAGAAGGGCATTGGTGAGGGTTCTTCCCATTTCCCTGCCAGTGTGTGGAGATGAGAGCTCTAGAGCTGTCTTTGTCTCAAAGAAATGTTTGCACCGAAGCAGCTTTCGGTTAAGTTCTATTTGAAAAGAATGTGTTTGGGAAAACACTGCCAAAGGCTCCTTCGGTTTTCCAAGGAGTCCTAATGGTTTTTGAATCCAAGATGACTGAAGGGCTTGGAATTTGGAAACAGGGCCAGAGCCTGCTCAGGGAGGGAGGTGGCAAGGGCTAGGGTTGGGGAAGGGCTGCTGAGGGAAGTCCTTAAGAGGTCCTCTGAGACACCAGAACTTAGGTGACTCATTTGTTCTCTTAGTGACACACCAGAAGAGCAGCCTCCCTCTCCAGTTTCCTACAAGGACAAATGGGTCTAAGCTTCCTCCTTCTCTGGCTGTGCCCCCTCTGCCTCACCTTTCCTTAACTTGATTAGGGTATTTCCCCTGCAGCTGGGGTGGGGGTGGGATGAAAGCAGCTGGGGATAGGTAGCCTGTGATGGTAAAGCCAGAGGATCAGGACCTGCATGAGAGAGCAGTAGCCTGTCTCTGGCCTTGCCTTCTTCTGCCCTCACAACACCTCCCCACCCCACCCCCACATTACTCTCCAAAACCTCATCTCTCTCTCTCTCTCTCCTCTCTCTCTCTCTCTCTCTCTCTCTCTCTCTCTCTCTCTCTCTCTCTCTCTCTCTCAGATATTTATTTATTTATTTATCTGGGGGAGGTGTCATGTGTCACATGGGCATATGGAGGTTAGAGGACCACTTGCATGTGTCAGTTCTCTCCTACCATCATGTGGGTCCCAGGGATCAAACTCAGTTCTTTACAAATGCCTTTACTGATGGAGCCATCTTGAAATACTTTTCATCAAAATAAATAAATACATTTATTTTGTGCGTATGCCCCTTCATGGATGTGGAGGTCAGAGGACAACTTGTGGGAGTCAGTTCTCTCCTTCAACTGTGTGAAGGGTCCCTCTCATAGCTAAAATCAGCTATGTTAGCCCATGTGAAAGGCACACACTCCCGGTATTTTATTTGCAAGCCGTAAACCTAGATTGGGCAGATTTAGAGCTGTTCTAACTAATTTCCCATATGTCCATTGTTACTTACTATTTTTCCTGGCCACGGGCTCATGGTCCAGGTCCTCTCATGGTGGCCTCCTCCATTCTCTGTGTCCTTTCTTCTTCCCTCTCTCTACCTACAAACCCCAACCAGGTAACTGGAAACCCACCTACTTCTACCTATTGCCCAATCACAGGCTTTAGCTTTCTATTGACCAATATTAACTCGGGGAGTAAGGTTACATATCTTCCTTTGGTATACATGAGGATCTCCTCATCCCTGAGGATCTCCTGGGGGGAGGGCAATCAGATTGTGGGGGCCATTATTTAGCATTTGAATACAAGCAGCATCCCACACAACCTCCTACAATAGTCTGTTCTTAAGTGGTCCCAGTACCTGACCTCTGGTCCCATCTGTCCTTTTTAGTACCAGGGATTGAACCTGGAGCCTTTTACATGCTAGGGGAGTGTTCTAATACTAGGTTATATCCCACTCACCTTTGTTTGTTTCAGTTTTTTAATTTTTAAATTTAAAAACTGTGCACGGGGTGTGTTTGAGTGCGTGCACACACGTGTGTACAGAGGCCAGAGGTTGACTTGGTTATCCTGATTATACTCCACCTTACATCTTGCAGGAGTCTCTCACTTGAACCCAGAGCTCACTGGTGCAATTAATCTAGCTAGCCAGCTTGGTCAGGGAGCCCCTGTCTCTGTCTCCCACATGCTGGGGCATACAGGATGCTGCCACACCCGCACAGCACTTATTTGGTTGTTGCGGATCTGAATTCTGGTCTTCGCACTTGTATAACCAGCACTTTTCCTGCTAGGTTATCTCCCCAGACTTTTTTCTGTTTCTGGATTGATGGGGTTTTTTGTTGTTGTTGTTTGTTTTGTTTTGTTTTGTTTGATTTAAAAACAAAAACAAAGAAAAACAAAAAACAAACAAACAAACCAAAAAACAGGGTCTCATTTAGCCCAGGCTAGCCTTGAACTTGCTTTACAGCCAAGGATGACCTTAAACTTCTGACCCTCCGGTCTTGTAGTTTTTGACGTTACAAGCTTGCAATACTGCGTGTGACCCCAGCTCCCCTGCTACATTTTCTTTGAATCAGATCCTTACTGAGTTACCCAGGCTGGCTTGAACTCACTCACTTTGTAGCCCAAGCTAGCTTTGCACTTGTCATCTTCTTGCCTTAGCTTCCCCAGATTTACAGGTTTGTGCTACCAGGCTCAGCCCGCCTTTCATCTTCCGCTAGTCCCTCAGATGAAAGTCCCAGCCAGCCTGGACGGAGGATGTGGGGTGGGGCCTGAGACCCTGCTCTCAGCTATGGAACCCATGGGACACACAGTTCGTCCCTTTCACTTGCCCTTCCCTCCTCTTGTTCTTACACTTCTCTCTTTCCTGGGTGTGTGAGAAACCAAAATAGAAGAGCTGGCATGGTGCAATGCTCTTGGGCATGCCGGAGCACTTGAGAATCTTCTGGGCTTCCTGAATCTGAGGGTGTAACCCAAAGGCAGGGGTCCATGTGCCCTCTGCGTCTACCCACCCCCACTCTTAAGTTCCCTTTTGAGCTTCCCCATTCTATCTGCAGAGTCCAGTGCAGGATCAGGCAGGGCGGTGCGGCCTTCAGCCTGAGGCCATAGGTGTCATGCCCAGTGAGTAGAGCCAATGCTTCTGGTGAATCTAGGTCTCTGCCTCCCAGCTGCAAAGACGGCTTTGTTTCTCCAAGGCTCCCTGACTCCCCGCATGGAAAGGCTGTTCCAGCAACACCCCAGCATCATCCGGTGTTGAAGACTAAGACTGTAGCATGTAGTAATATGGGGGGACTGGGTTATCCATCCACTTGACACTCGTGATCCACTCTGCCTCTGGCAGCAGGAGGTTTCAGGGCGCACAGAAACACGGAGCCCCTGGTTTCTGTTGCATATCATCAGGGCCCAGGTTTCTCAAGAACACGGCCGATCAGCCAAGGTTGCTTAAACTGCTGAAGCTCCTGGGACTTGGGACCTGGGACCCATCTGTCCCAAACAAGCAGGAGCACATCGGTCACCCAGCGTGCTTGTTTTAGGAATGTGGATGCAAGTAGAAAGGGCAGCCAGGTCTCTGGATGTTTCTTTGGAGGTGTCTCCTTACCTTACCTGCTGACCTGCAGTCATGCAGAGGATTTGATTAGTGATGGTGATGGTGATGGTGATGGTGATGGTGATGGTGATGGTGATGGTGATGGTGCTGGTCATGGTCATGGTCATGGTCATGGTCATGGTCATGGTCATGGTGAGGGATTATTTGTGGGAGTGCTGGGCCTCAGAGATGGTGCTTAAGAAGAGTCAGGGACATGTGTGGCTCTGCTGTGTCCCCTAGTGTTCTTACTATCTTGCTTTTCTTTACCTATTTCCTGGACTGACTGCATTCCCCTAACCCTAACCCTAACCCTAACCCTAACCCTAACCCTAACCCTAACCCTAACCCTAACCCTAAGTCCTTCCCTGCTCATCTCTGATGACATTGCCTAAGGAATCATAGGCCGCTCCATAAATACCTCTCTGTGTAACAGAGAGGCTGCCGTGTGTTCGTTCAAAGTCACCCAGCAGATGAGGTGGAGGCTGAGGTCCTGGTCTCTCCTCTCTCACCCATCCTTTTGCCTTACAGAGAAAATCTACATCATGAAGGCTGACACAGTGATTGTGGGCTCAGTAAAAACTGAAGTCCCTGAGGGCCGGGCTCCGGCAGGGTCTACGGAGTCTGAGTCGGAAGCTGAACTAGAAGTGGACCATACCCCCCATTACCCGGAGCAGGAGACAGAGCCACCTCTGGGCAGCTGCACGGAGGTCATGTTCTCCGTGGAAGAAGGAGGAAAAGAAGACCATGAGCCCACCACTGTCTCTGAGAAGTAACACCCAATGGTAGCGGGGGCTAGAGTACAGCTGAGTGTTCACTTTGAGATCAGGTTAATACCTGGGAAGCTACCACGGCTTGAACTGAAGCCCCGGCATCCAGGGGAGCCCAGAATGAAGCCTTCAGCTGCTACCAAGAACACTGGCCCCTGGACCCCAGCAGTGGGCACTCACCATCAGGCTGTTGTCTACTGGGGCAGAAGCTACAGGTTGGGTTCCAAGCCTCCTTGCCCACACCCCTGTGCCCTGCCTTCTCTCCTTGGGTCTCAAGTGATGGCTTTACTGACATGCTACCAGCCTTCAGCTGTACACATGGCTCCCTGGAACAGAACCAACACCTAATTGCTTCTACTCTTGAGGAAGAAGGAAGTTAAAGGATGAATGCTCATCATCACTGGCACAATGATAGCCTGTGCCCATCACACAGGGAGGGCGAAATGAGACCCTTCTGGCATGGCCTCCCTGTTCTGTGGACTCCCTCAGCAGCTGCAGTAATCCCACCCACTAAATGATGCTGGAGACTCTACTTTGCCCCAGGACTTCCTGTCATGTGGTGTTGGGAGTACTGTAGTCCTGGCCGTCCTTAACACAGTGTGCCTCTATTTGTTCTGCCCTGGAAATGAAGAAGCATTGTCCCTAAGCCACCAGGATCAGGCCTGACACCTAGGAGGTTGGAGCCTATCTTTGAAGGCACCCTGCTGCTCACGCTGCTTGTCGTACCCTGCGCCCACTCTGAGGAGGCCGTGCTGCTGAACTTACCTGAAGTTCCGCTTTTAATGTTTTGTTTTGTTTTTTTCCTTTCGAGGTACTGAGAATTGAACCCATGGCCTTGTGCATGCCAGGAAAAGGTTGCAGGGCTGATCAACCCCAGCCTAGCATTTCATACTAAGCACTAAAGCTGCTGTCACTCCCAGCCTGGCTCGCTCCCTGGCACCTGCGTACTCTTGAAACAAACGAGCAGCCAACTGGATGACACATCTGCTCTGTGGCAGCCAGGGGACTCTGGACTTACCCTTGGGCCAGGCAGGGAGAATTCTGTTTACTCACTAGCTGTTTGCTGTGTGGAGGAAGTTGGGACCCTGTCAAGAATCACGAGGGGAGTTTCTGAAACTGCTTGAATCTATGGGGAAAAGTTGGAGTGGCTGAGTACCACCAGAGGCGTTAAATCACAGTCTAGATACTAGCCAGAAGGGATGTGTGGGGGCTGGATAGTTGCCCATTTGTCTTGTGCAAGGACACAGTAGATATGTGGGCATGCATAGTGATCCCAAAGCCATGTCACAATGACCACATGGATGCCACACTTTTGGAAGATATTGCCCAACTTTTTCTTCTTCTTCTTCTTTTTCTAAAATAAGATCTTGTTCTATATCCTAGGATAGATTCGAACTTGATATGGCTGACCCTGAACCTGTGACCCTCCTATCTTAACTTCCCAAGGAAGGACAGGCTTCAGCCACTATGCCAGACTGCCACACATTTCAACGAAGTGACATATTCCCTTGCAAAAGTAGCCCTTCACACAATTTTTTGACCCTCTAAAAACCCCCTACAGACCTGTAAAAATTAATGGATTTGTGAGGCCGAAAACTGATCAGAGAGATGAGTTGTGGGAGGCCCTGAACACAAAGACTGTCAGGGGTCTGGTCTATTCTCTCTAGACAGGGCTGTTCTCTCTGTGCAAGGCACCCACAGCCAAGGGCAGGAGCCCATGACCAGCTGTGTGCCCATTAAATCTCTCCTTGTCCATCCGGGCAGTCCCTTCTTCCCTGTTCAAGGCCTGCCCTCCAAGGATGCTGGGAATAAAGGATCTCTGCTCACAAGACTGCCTTTGATATTTATAGGATGAATCCTGGACCTCTCCAGGGCTTTCTTTCCACAAGCAGATTTGGGCCATGCAACTTCAGAAAAGAGGAAACTCCATGTGACTGGAGGACCTGGGCGTCTATGGAACCCAGGTCTTCTATGGCTGAGCAGGAGAGGTTCCACCACCCTGCATACAGAGCAGGGCAGAACTTCAGCGACATGCAGCCAGCCCAGAGTTCCCCCTCTTTGGCACCTGTCCACTCCGTTACTTGGACTGTAGGCTACACTTGCACCTCACCTTCAGCCTGACCCTGAACCTGCTGCTTGTTGGCCATGCAGTCAGGCCAGGAGCCAGAGCTCTCCTGATGGGGAACTCCCTAGCTCTAGCTGTTCCGATGTTCAGAACAGTGAAGAATCGGGCCCCTGTTCTCAAGAGGGCTGCCCTGTGTGGTGAGGGACCTGCCCCCATCACTTCCTGAGCAGTTATCTGCACTTGGTGTCTAGTTCTTTGATGCCTTTGCTCTCCAAGGCAGCTGGTAGAATCTCCAGGACCTGGCACCGGTCTCTTCGACGGGACAAGAGGGCTGTCCCCCAAGTTGCCCCCTCTCCCTCTTGACTTCCTCCCCAACAGGGAGTCTGAAAGGACTGTGTCTTAGCCATCTCTACTGAGCAGTTGTTGCCCTGAACTGAGTATACATGAAACTGTATGGAGATAAGGGGAAGTCCCCAGCTGTAGTTTTCCTCACTGTCTCCTCTTCCAACTGGGGAACTGGTGCTCAGAGTCAGGATTAAACCTCAGTTCTCCCAGAGACCAACTAGGGCACTTGCTTGAGAAAGTGAAGGCCACCACCATCTGTTGCTATGACACAACGCTTGAGGCTGGGAAATTTATTAAGAAAGGTTATTCTGGCTTATGGTTCTGGCAGATAGGTAATCCACAATTGAGCAGCCTCATCTAGAGAGGCTCATTGACTCATGTGCTGGGGAAACTGGGGCAAAGAGGTAACACATGAGGTCAAACTGTTCTCACAGTAACTTTCAGTCCTCACACTCCTGAGGGACTCATGGAGTTTTGTGGACTATGAGCACCCTTAGTGACCAAGCCCTCCTGTGGTCCTCACCTCCCACCAGTGCTACAATGTCAGAGCTCAACATGACCTTCCAGGAATCTCATCATACTCTCCTCAGGGCTCTATTTTTCTCATCTGTGAAATTGGTATTGATATCAACTTGAGAAGGTTGTGGGCTTCCCAGAGATGCCACTCAAGATTAGTGACTGGTTTTTAGTCCATCCCAGTGGTCACTTGCCCAGAGTGACCCTTTCCTCTTACATATAAGAGTGTCCCTTCACAGAGGCCCTCAAGATGGTACACATAAGTTTCAGAGAAAAAAAATATTCTCAGTGATGGTTGGTTCTAAGACTTGTCCTCCAAAACCTACTTTTAGACTAGCCTGATACTTTGCCTCTCTTGGAGCCCCCATAATGGACTGGTCGCTTCTTGCTGACTGAGGTGTCCTGGGAACTCTTGAGTTTAGTCAGAGGTCGAGCTGTGTGTTAGACATCTAAAACTCTAGGTATTTATTTGAGGTTCCCTCCTAGTTCTAGTGCCTTCCAGAACACACTACATTCTATTCAAGATCATAATGGCCCTTTTCCAGAGGCACACACTCTGAGCCAAGCCCGGTGAGCAAAGAATTCCTGGCACACGGTTTTCCTCCCAGGAATCCTTCATGCAGCGGTGTGACTGGCTCAAGATCCAGTTCATGACGTGGTGGCACACATGCTAGTAAGGCAGAGACAGGTGCATCTCTGTGAGTTCTAGTCCAGCCTGGTCTACATAGTCACATAATCAGCTCTTGGATAGTCAGGGCTACATATAGAGACCCTGTCTCAAGCCCAGTCTGTGAATAAGGCTTATTCGGGCCCCAGGACAGAATATTTGCAATGAAGAGGTTGGGGACAGCTTCCCCACAGCGCTCGAGCTCCACTCAGTGAAATAAGCCAGCAAGGTTCAGAAGGCAAAAATAGGCCCTGAGGTGGAAAAGTTCCTGGACTTGAGATTCAGGAAGAAAACAGCCATACTGCAAGCCCAGCATGTGGGAAGAAAGGAGGTGGGTGGAGAGAAGCTTGGCCACGGAGGCCTGCTGAGCCATTACAGCTCATTTTGGGTGTATCAAAAGAGCAGTGTTCCATGCTTAGTTTTATGGTCTTGGGAGTACAATAAACATTTCAGACGGGAGTGACAAAAGCCAAACCACAGGAGCATCAAAAGTCCCAAGAGTGGATTTCAGAGGGAACTTAGGGAAGCTGGAACAGGAAGTAACTGAGCAGGCAGTCAGACAACATTCCTAGGTACTGCTGGGGAGCTACAGGAGGAGGGATCAGGGAAGTCAAGGTTCCTTTTTCTTCTGGGGGTCTTCCAAGCCTGGATGGAGAAGTCCAGGGAAGGCGTGGAGACCTCTGGGCATCGGTTCTCCTGTTGTCAGAGCACCACAGGACTTATCAGTAGCCCTGGCAAAGTGAGGGACACTTCGTTATGGGAGATAGTGGAGGTTATGGCCATGGGCAAGACAGGCCTCCAGGGTTCAGTTTGAGCTCAGCCAGTTCCCAGCCACGCAGTTTCACACTCTTGTAGCTGGCTTCCTGACTGACAGAATGGACTGAATCCTCACCTGGGAGGTGATGGGGATAAAGTGCCTAGCCAAGCTAGCAGTTCTCATGGTCACTATTAGCTGCCTTTTAAGAACCTTTGACGTCCCCAAGCCCTTCTTCAGTCTGTGTCTGTGCTTGCTGGGACCAGTCCTCACAGCTTAGCTGGGCTCTGGGTGGAGGCTCACTGTCCCACACTGGAACGTTTAAGACTTGGAGTCGATCCTCTCAACTCTGACTCCGGTTCCCTCCCTGGATCCAGGTGGCCTGGCTGTCTCTGTGGTGAGAAGTAAGGTTGTTTTGGATGTTATAAGCCGCTTTCAGGCAAGCTTCAGCTGGGAGTCACCACCTCTATGAGATGTCAACAAGGTCCATCACACTCTCCCTGCCTTGGTGGACTGGACCCTGAGGGACTTCATCTTTCCTTCTTTATTCTGTTTCATTTAGAGTGAGGGCACAGTGATGTGAGAATTAAGGAGGAGGTGGATTCGAGGTGTGTGTGTTGCACGTGAAGATGCAAGGTGTCCTTCTTTGTCTTTTTTATCCTGCCCCCTTGAGACAGGGACTCTCACTGAATCGAACGAGACTGGCAACTAGCAAGCCCCAGTGACCCTCCTGCCTCCACCCTTCTTAGCTCTGGGTTATGGTTGTATGTAGCCACATCCTGCTTTTTACATGGGTACTAGAGATTTGAACCCAGCCCGGTCTTTTTTATTATTATTATTATTATTATTATTATTATTATTATTATTATTATTAACTTGAGTATTTCTTATATACATTTCGAGTGTTATTCCCTTTCCCGGTTTCCAGGCAAACATCCCCCTCCACCCTCCCCTTCTTTATGGGTGTTCCCCTCCCAACCCTACCCCATTGCTGCCCTCTCCCCAACAGTCTAGTTCCCTGGGGGTTCAGTCTTAGCAGGACCAAGGGCTTCCCCTTCCACTGGTGCTCTTACTAGGATATTCATTGCTACCTATGAGGTCAGAGTCCAGGGTCAGGCCATGTATAGTCTTTAGGTAGTCAGCCCGATCTTTATGCTTGTTTATTAACTATTCTGTCTTAGTTAAGGTTTCTATCGCTGCTATGTAACAGCATGACCAGAAAGTAAGTTAGGAGGAAAGGGTTTATTTACCATACACTTCTTCATTACAGTTCATCATTGAAGGAAGCTTGGGCAGGAACTCAAACAAGGTAGGAACTTGGAGGCAGGAGCCAATGCAGAGGCCATGGATGAGTGCAGCTGACTGGCTTGCTCCTCTTGACTTGCTCAGCCTGTTTTCTTCTAAAACCCAGACCACCAACTCAGAGATGGCACCGCCCACAAACGGTTGGGCCCTCCCCCATCGACTACTAATTAGGAAAATGCCTTACTAGCTTGACTACAGCCTGATCTGGAAGCATTTTCTAATTGAGGTTTCCTCCTCTCTGATGAATTCTGCTTGTGTCAAGTTGATATAAACCTAACTGTTCATCACATATTCTTGCACATTTAGCCATCAGCCCGTGTTTTGTGCATGCGAGATAGGGATTTTATCAAAAGAGCTGCACTTCCAGACCCTTCTGTGATATTCCATCCCCTCTGATTATAGGGATGCCTTGGATCTTATAAATCCAGAGAGATGGGTCAGAGACTAGAGGTGATTGCTTACAAGCCTGGTAACTTGAATTCAATACCTAGGACCCATGTGGTAGAGGAGAACCAATTACACACACACACACACACACACACACACACCATTCAAAATAAATAAATGTAAACACATATATTTATAATTCTTACCAGCTACTCTTCTTTCTATTTTGAATAAGGTTGTATTATGCTGTCCAGGCTAGTCTTGAACTCCTGGACTCAAGTGTCAGTATTGGGATCACAAGTCCTGTGGTCTTCGAACATGGCATGCATCATGTTTGCCCTGTCACTAGCAAGTAGATTCAGGGCCTGGACCCCAAAGGCACAGGAAGACTTTAGAACATCCTGTGTGTCAGGCCTATTCATGTTAGCACTTTCCCTTAACTACTTTTAGGCTTTTGTGTGTATGGTATGCGTGTGTGTGTGTGTGTGTGTGTGTGTGTGTGTGTGTGTGTGTGTATGTGTGTATGTGTGTGTGTGCGCGCGCACGTCCACATGTGAGCTCTGGAGGTTGTGAGGTTGAAGATTTATCCTCTCTTTTCCTTCCCCTTTATTCTCAGAGGCAAGGTCTCTCAATCAAGCCCAGATCTCACAGATGTGGCTAATCTTGCTAGCTGGCTTGCTCTAGGGATTCGCTGCATTCCAAGGCTGAAGTTACAGGTGGGTTTTTATTCCCCCACGCCTTGCCAGTGTTTATTCGGAAGTCCCGCACACTGTGTGACAAGTGCTCTAACCAACAAGCCAGGTCTCCAACTCTGGATTCAAGTCTTTCTGTCTCAAGCATGTGCTTCGTAGTCCTCAGGGATGGCTTGAGCATCTGAGGGCCAATGCACACACAAAGGGGCAGAGATGAGCTTCACACTCCTTTGTCTGACTCAAGAACATTGGTGGCTCCATTCAGTTTCTTTTGAGAGGGGGCAATTGAGGCCCTCAGAGCTCCTGCATGGCCTTCTGAGCAGGTGACAGGATCTGGCACCTCCTAGGGTAGAACACCCTCTCCGGCAACCCCTGGTTGGCCAAACTGCAAGGAGCCTGATCAGGAAGTCAGAGTTGCAGACATATTACTCAAGAGTGAGATGTCACAGGTCGTGGTTTTTTATTTGGTAGCTTGGGAAATGCCTGGAGCTTCAACACACATCAGGGAAGGCCCCACCCTGGACAGAGACCCTCGGCAAATTCTGGACATTCACAAGATGAACCAGTGCCCTGTGGACCAGGGTCAGTCGTCAGATTTCCCTGAATGCCTGAGTCAGATAAAGGGGCCTCCAGCAACTCATACGTGTTATGAGGAGAGAGAGAACCAACTCCCTTCGAGGCTTCTACTCTCTCCCATAAACCTCCTCACAGGATGCTTGGAGTGGTGGCCGCAGATACTGCTATGCTGCTGGCGAGGAAACTGATGCTCAGAATAGAAGTTAAGTCACTTGGCCAACGATACATGGCTACTAAATGGTGCAGACAGGATTCAAACCCAGGTCACCTGGCCAGGACTCCAGTTCCCAGCCACTTGGCAATGATCAACTGTGGCTCAGGTCCCTTCTGGTTTTTTTTTTCAGTTGCTGCTTTATTTATTTTACTACTGTTGTAGAATTGGCTACCGGGAGCTAAGTCGAATGCTACACTGCCCAGTTTGCCTGGCCACATTGGAATGCTAAGCCCTAGACAACACATCCTGGCATCGAGGGGCCCAGAAAACATCCAAACAATGGTCGCTTCCTGGCTTCCACTTCCTTTCCAAAGCCAAGTGCTGGCCAAGTGCATCAAACCTTCAGTGGCTCCCTGGGGCCACAGTCTACTGGTCTGGCCCTCCTCAAACATGCCTGTTAGCTTCCATAGCTCTCTGTTTTAACTGTGTCTAAGCCCCAGCTGTGCCCTTGAGTCGCCAGCATGGGGGATACTTCCCCAAAATGAAGTGTCTGCTTAGTGCTGACATCCTCAACTTCATCAGCTCCCCTATTCCTTTCCCCTACAGAAGACCTTCCAGAACAAACAGCTCCCGCATCATAGCACTGACTGCTTAAGGAATGGAGGCCAAATCTCAGAAAACCAGAAAAAAAAAGTGATCTGTGTCAGAGAAGAATTTATTCTTAGTCACTGTCCTATTGCTGTGGAGAGACACCGTGACTAAGGCAACTCCTACAAAAGGAAGCATTTAACCGTTGGGGGGGATTGCTTACATTTCAGAGGTTTAGTCCATTATCATCATGGCAGGAAGTGTGGCAGCAGCCAGGCACAGTGCTGGAGAAGTAGCTGAGAGCTTTACACTTTGATCCACGGGCAACGAAAAGACAGACACACCGGGGATGGAATGAGTCTTGGAAACCTTAAAGCCTACTCCCAATGATACACCAATGAGACCTTACCTTCCAGTCTTTCCAAACAGGAAGCATGCAGATTTATGAGTCTATGGGGGGGGGGCACATTCTGATTCAAAGCACTATTCATTCACTCATTCAGTTGCTCAAGCTAGAGGCCTGCGTAGAAGACCTCTCGTGTATCAGGCAGGGAGCACTCGTGTATGAGACAGAGGACTGAGTGTTGAGGAGCACCGTGAGGATAGGGGATGGATAATGGCTGGATATGCAGGACAATTCTTTGAGTGTCAGAGCCCACCTGGGAAGGGAAGCCTGCAGTTGGGCTTTGACCTTAGGTGGCTTGGAGCTTTAGAGTCAAGTAGGTGGCACCCGTGGGTGGGGGTGGGGGTTGGGCTCTGCTCCCTCCTCTGTGGACTGCTTCTAATAAGCCTGCCTATACCATAAGGATGAACATCTTACTTTGTTAAATGAATATTTATCAAGCCCAAACGGCAGGGTCGTGATGTTGAGGGCATAGGCCATACCCTCGTGGACTGCCAAAAATCTGAGCTACCCTTATCTGGTGCAACTGATAGATAAGTTAAGTGATAGATAAGTTAACTGATAGATAAAGTGTGCGGTATAGGGGGAACCTCAGGGCAAGTCAAGGTCACAGTAGGACTTGAGGATGTGGCCCAAGTTACGGGGACGTGTTTTAGTTACTTTTCGCATTGCTGTGGCATAATACTTGGCCAAAGCACCTTAAGGAACGAGAGATTTACTTTAGCTCATGGTGAGGAAGACACGGAGGAGGGCGAGTCACGTCGGATCTGCAGTCATGAAACAGACGAATGCTGGTACTCTGCTTATCTTCCCCTTGTCATTCAGTCCAGGAGCCCAGCCTTTGGAATGGATCTGCCCACATATAGGGTGGGCGCTCCCAACCTCATTAACCCAATCTAGAAACTCCCTCACAGTCTCGCGCAGAGGTGTGCCTCCTGGATGATTCTAGGTCCTGTCAAGTCGGTGGTCACTATTAACCATCATAGGAGGTTAATCTGGAGAAGGGGGCGATAGAGTGGGAGGAGGAAGCGAGTGGTTGGCACGAGGACGAAGCACGGGCAGTGCACACACTGCCCCACTGC
This sequence comes from Rattus rattus, assembly GCF_011064425.1. NCBI lineage: Eukaryota > Metazoa > Chordata > Mammalia > Rodentia > Muridae > Rattus > Rattus rattus. The sequence continues at coordinate 13,566,455 of NC_046154.1, forward strand.
ATGTGCTTGTCCAGGTTGCTGAAGGGAAAGGGGGTGAGAGGATGTCCTATGTGCTCCAGCAAGAGAGGCAGGGGTGCCGAGTGCAGTCAGCCGGAAGTTGCAGTGGCCTTAGGAGGGGGACCAGGGGGGTTTCCTTCTAGCCTGCAGGGGAAAGCACAGCTGGCATTTCAGGAAACCCTTCCCTACAGCGTCATGTTTGAGTCTGCATTTATTTACTTACTTTTTTATAGCAGGGACTATAGACGTGAACCCATACACCGCAGCATCTGGTATCCGTGCTGTTAGGACTGGAACCCAGGCCTGCATGCATCCTGGGCAAGCACTCTGCCAACTGAGACACTTCTTCAGCCTTTCTGAATCTGCATTTGCCTGCCACCCCTGTTCGGCACTTGGGGCGGGGGTCAGAGGAAGATGAAGAGATCTGCCAACGGTCAAAGTCACATACCAGTAAATGGCCTGACTTAGGGCTTGATCCCAAGTCTAGGTTATGTCTAAACTCTTAGTCTTGCTTCCTTAAATAGTTTGCTCCCTTAATTTCATTATTCATTTTAGTTAATGCACAAAATATTGAGTATTGTTGCATTTTCATGCATGTATGCCACTGTATTTCCTAAAAGAGGCTCACTGGGAAGCTCCTTGGCAACCGAATTACCATGCGGTTCTAGAAACTAACGGTTCTTGGGTTCTCCTTTGGGACACAGGGCTGTATTTCAACTGAAAGCGAGCAAAGGGACACGGCTATTCTGCCTGGTATACAATTGGTGCTCAATATATGTTTGAGTCCTCAAGGCAGGCAGAACAGGCCTGGGGATCAGGGAAATGCTGAAGACAGATTTCTCCCTGGGGACCAATTAGAGACAGTGTGGTCACTGCCTCCTTGAGCAGGCAGAATCACTTTTGTTCCTTCCTTTGGCTATCTACAAGGAGCTGGTCCACACTGAGTCACTGTACTCCCCTCTAGCCGAGGCTACTGCAAGGTACAGACTCATAAACACATGATTGAGTGGAGATTGGGAAACTCAACCCAGGGAAAATCATCTCTTTCTTTTCTCTTCTGAGTAGAGGAAGGGAAGAGTGGTTGGGGGAAATTGCAGTCCATGACATGGAGACTCTGGGCTTACCTAGTGCCTTGCTAGGAGCACAGGTTCAGGCTCACTCTCAGGAGCCAAGCCTCTCAGAGCAGGAATGGGGAGACTGATTGCTGGCTCCTGAACTGAAACTAGAGTCTCCTGTGTCCATAAGCCCTTCCCCCCTCACCCCCAAATCTTCTGTCTGCTCTAGCTCTAAAATGAAGGCTTTGCAACTTAGAAATGAAGACACTCCGGACTGGCTCACTGGCTGGTAGTCCCCAGGGAGAGGCAGTGTGGTGATAGAGCCTGGAGGGAGGGGAGCAAGGCGGGCTGAGCTGAGCTACGCAAAAGCTTCATAACTGCAAGGCTCTATAACCTTTCCTTCTCAGACTACAGATGGGGAAATGGAGGCCCTGGGAACACTGAGGCTTGCTGAGGTTCACGTAAAAGCAGTGGCCACAGAGCCAGACGCTCCGTCCCTCAACCTCTCCCAAGGCATTGTTCACATCTGTCACTCAACCTCTCCCAAGCCACTGCTCCCGGAAGGTGCCATATTGTCTTGAGAATTTTTTCCCAGATGGAAACAGAAACAACATCTACCCCCGCCTTATAAGGAGTTCAACACAAAAGGAAGTATGATTTTTTACCAGAGTTCACGTTGGAGAACTACTGAGTTTATTGGGCTTCCTTACTAGCATGAATGAGCGGCTACTTACGAGAACCTGGATGACCCCGAAGCTTCCACACTAGAAACTTGTATGCCACAATGATGCTGGCTTCTCTACAACCCACAAAGGGAGCCACACAGATAATGGCTTCTCTATAACCCACAGAAGGAGCCACATGGATGGTGGCTTTTTCTACAAGCCATAGATAGACTCCCTCTTAATTAACATTCTCCAGTCTGTGTACTCCAGGCACATGAAGTTATGGCAGATTTTGGTGGCTGGAAACTCAAATGAGAGTCCAATGATCCTCCTCAGTCCCTCTATCTATGAAGCGATGTTCACAGTCAACAAGATAGATCATGAAGGACCCTCTTGAGAAGTGTTGCTGATTTGATGAAGATGGTGGCTATTTTGTTCCGATGTCTGAGTTTCTATATCCTATCTGTTCTATATCCCATAAGGTCAGGTGTCCTGAAGAAACTTAAGTTCTCTGTCTGTGAACTAGAGCCTCTTTGGAGTGCCTGGTGCAACATAAGAAGCAGCCACTGCCTGGCAAACTATACTGCGCAGACAGGCTTATAAAGAGATTTTTCTCTGTATCAGGTGCTCATGCTCTACTGCCTGTGTGGACTCATGGGAGTTGGTTAAAATAAAAGATAAGATTATGAAACCCTGCTGTTCGGCTGTTCTGGGGCTGCTGCAGATGTCACCTGGGAGCCTGGATGTGAAAGGTGTATTTGTCAGGGACAGGTATGATCTCTTGGCCCCATCCACATCCAAATGGCTAGAGAGGAAAGAAAACCATGGGAAGGTCTGAAGAGAGCAAGCATGGCGAGCTGTGCTTATGGATGGAGTAAATCTGTTCTCCCCCAAACTCACCTGTAATTCAGTGAAGTCTTCATTCAGATATGTCTACATTTATTTATTATCCGAGTGTGTGTGTGTGTGTGTGTGTGTGTGTGTGTTTGCGCGTGCACGCGCGCACACTCACATAAGTGCACATCTTCTGTGTGGAAGTCAGAGAACTTTATAGAGCTAGTTCTTTCGATCCACAGCATTCTTTCTGAGGACTGAACTCAGGTCGTTAGGCATGGCATAAAGTGCCTTTACCTGCAGAGCCATTTCAGTGGCTATGATGTCACTGGCCATGAACTCTCAGCTGGTGTTTGGGAAATCATCGGGGGTGGAACCAATGAACGGCTGATGGTGCGTTATCCATGTGTGCATGGACAGGGGACAGATGAGGACATGAGGTGTGCTGCTTTGTCACTCTCTGTCTTCTTTCCTTGACACAGGGTCTCTCACCAAATCTGGAGCTAGATGGGCAGCCAGCAAGCCCCAGAACTACTCTTGTCTCTGTCCTCTACAGCACTAGGGTTACGGGAATATATGACCAAACCTCTTTTCTTATGTGGGTGCTGGTAACTTGAACTCAAGTCTTCATGCTTGTACAGCAAACACTCTTAATGATGGCCTCTCATCAGCTATTATTATATTAATTATTAACTATTATTATTTCTGGGGGGGGGAAATCTTCCCTTAAGCCAATTAAGAAAAAGAGTAGCACACAAAGAGAATTCACCTCGTCTATTAAACGTTCTTCAAGAGTCTACCAACAACAATGTGGAACAGGTTTAGAAATAACAAGACTGAAAGAGGAGATGCGCTCTTCTAGCAACTGACCCACAGACTTGCAATACATGATGGAAGGATGGAATGTTTGGTTGGTAGCATAAGAAAGGCAGGCAGACAGAAATAAAAGTTAGGCGCACATACACACACACACACACACACACACACACACACACACACACACACACAGACTAACATTTTATGGGGAGGGATTTAGCTCAGTGGTTTTAAATAGAGGCCTTTTCCGAAAAAAAAAAATTACATTTATGTATATATGTATGTATTTATTGGTATGTGTGTTTCGGGGGTGGGGTACATGAACAACTTTCAGGAGTTGGTTCTTTCCACCCTGTGAGTCCTGGCGATCCAATTCAGGCTTTATGGCACAAACTTTTACTTCTGAAGCTGCATCAGCTGTCCAATTAAGGGGTGTTTAAACAATGAGGGGAAAGCCCGAATAAAGGCAGCAAGCCCATACCAGAATGGGGGAGGTCTTTATGGTATCTGAAAATGACGAGGGATAAATATCTAGAAGATACAAGGAATTAGAGCAGATCTACAAGAAGACAGGAAATAATAACGATCGGATGAAAGGATGTTGAAAAGCAGTTCAGAGAAGGGGAAACCCGGATGACTCAGCAGCAGCGAAGAGGTGCTTAGACCCACGAACTTCAGAGAAATGCAAATGAGGTACTAGCGGGTTCCACTCCACACCCACTGAACTGGCCCGAGTCAGAAAGCTGGCTAGCGGGGAGTTCAGGGGAAAACGTGCCAAATAGGAACTCTCTGGCCTTACTAGTGGGTGTGACCATGTGGGCGGCACAGAGGAATCGGGCAGTGTTAGGGAAATAGGTACACATGTACCCAGTAGTCTGTGGTCCCACAGCCTACTCCGGAGACACTCCAACACTCATAAGCCACACCAGACTTATTTACAAGAATGGAGAGATTTCAGCAGTAGGAATCCTAGTTGAGGTGGGATGGGGAACAGAGTTTGAGAGAAAATAGACTTGGGGGGAGTATAGCTCAGTGGTAGAGTGCATAACATGCAGGAGGCTGGAGCTTAGGCTAAACACACGCATAGAGAGACAGAGAAACAGACAGACACACAGAGAGAAAGGGAGGGAGGGAAGGAGAGAGGGAGGGAAGGAGAGAGAGAGGGAGAGAGAGAGAGAAAGAGAGAGAGGACAGACAGACAGACAGACAGACATACAGACAGACAGACAGATAGACATTGTATGGCAGGATCCGAATAATATAATTCACTCTACACTCTAGACCAGAGAGCCAATGAGCAAGTCATCAAGAGAATATGAAAAATTGTAAGCAGACCAGCCACAGACTTAGGAAACACAAGAAAACACAGCAGAGGGCAGAGAGGCCATTTATAGATTGATGCAGGGAAACTGAGGCCAGAATTGATTGTGTATGTGTATTGTGTGTGGGGGCAGCCGTTGCTTGTCCTAGAGTCTCTATCTAGAAACCTGTGGCCCATGAAATGGGACCAGCATCTCCCCGTGTCCCTCAGACACAGAGGGAGAGACGAGCAAGATGTGGAAGGGCAGAGGGTGTAGGTGGTTTGGAGAGAGACAGAGAAGATGGGGGAAAGTGGGTGTGGAGTTAGAGGAGTGAGGGCAGGAGGACTTGCCCTAAAAAGGGTTCTCTTAGACTTCAGGTGAGAGGGGTCAGGTTGGGGGGCTGGGGGGGGCAACGGGGGGGGCAGACAAGGGGGTGGGGGGAGTGATGCAGAATTGAGAGAAATTTGAAGATAAAGGGGGCTGGGCTGGAGGTATGAAGCAGGTCCTTTCCTAGGGTTTACAGAGCCTGGGTTCTAGTCCAATCACAGAGGAGGAGGGAGAGGGGGAGAGGGAAGGGAGGGGGAAGAGAAGGAGGGGGAGGGGGAGGGGGACGATAAATGAGAACTGGAGATGCTCAACAGCACTCACGAAGCCCTGGGTCCCATTCCTAACATGGCATGAATGGACACCTGGTGAACACCTATAATCCCAGGACAAAGGACTGGAGGCAGGAGGATTGGAGTTCAAGATCCTCCTTAGCTACAGAATATGCTTGAGGCCAGCCTAGGCTGCATAAGACAGAAAGAAAGTTTAAGGGCTGGAGAGATAGCTCAGCAGTTAAGAGCGCTAGCTGCTGTTCCAGAGGTCCCGAGTTCAACTCCCAGAATCCACATGGCAGTTCACAACTGTCTGTAACTCCAGTTCCAGGGGATCCCACACCCTCACACAGATATAGGTTCAAGCAAAACACCAATGAACATGCAATAAAGATAAAATAATACATTATAAAAGAAGGGATTTTTTAAAATTTAAAAGAGGAGAGGGGAAAGGAGAAAAGAATAGCTATAAATGGAAACACAGAAGTGAAAGGGCACTGCAGATGTGGGTCCTGGGAGTCTAGAGTTCACCGTGAAAATGAAAATGTGCACCACCTCCCTCCGGCAGCCCTGCTCTCTAGGTTTACCCAGGGAAACAGTCTCCCGTGCCTTTGACAAGACTCTGTTTAGCAGGACAAGAGATGAAGCACTGCATATCCCCCAAAAATCCACAAAAGGGGAAGAGGGGAAGAAAGGGATAGACCTCGAGGCGAGGACGCAACGCCACACACCAAGTGAAAAAGAAGAGAGTTAGAACCAAACTTGTGGGCGTTCCCATCCCAAAGTCGTGGCTGTCTAAGGGCGGGACCAGGCTCCTGCTGTTTGGGTTTGTGTGGGCGAATTTGCATGCAAATGAAACACAGTCTCCCTTCCGCAGCTCGTGGAAGCAGGTCCGGGAGCCCCTTCTACAGATATTCATACCTATGGATGTTCACATTCAGAATCCCTACTCTTCCGGTATACTTAAACCACGCATGCTCGGGTACCTTATGTAAAAGGGAGTAATACTTTTGGGTAACACACACGCACTTGCCTGTAGACTTTGAGCCAGCTTTATATGGTGTGTCTCACCCCTTTGTGAGTTTAGAGAATAAACAATAATATCAAGATACAAGGTCTGTGTGTGTTCAATACGCACACTTCATGTTTTTTATCTCGCTTGCTTTCTAGAACATGTCTGATCCCTGGTTAAGTAAACCCCGGGATATGGAGCCCACAGATCTGAGGGCTCACTGAAATCCTCTGTGTTATTTTTCATACTAAGGCAGAAAATAGTTGAGAGAAACATCAAACTCAAAGCAGTTGTCCTCCCTGGGAAGGAATTGCATGAGTGAGAACCATAGCTCGGAGGCAAAGACGTCTAGTTTAACGATGAAGTGAAAGAGTTTGAAATAAGGGGCTGGAGAGATGTCTCAGCGTTAGTTAGTTAGTTAGCGTGAGTGTTTGCCGCTCTTTCAGAGGACTTGAGTTCATTTTCTAGCACCCACAGCGGCGACACCTATAACATCAGCCAGCCCTAGAGGTGTGTGTGTGTGTGTGTGTGTGTGTGTGTGTGTGTGTGTGTGTGTGTGTGTGTAAATGTGTGTGGGGGAATGTAAAGGCCCAAGGTAGATATAGGATGTGTTTTCCTCAGCCATTCTTCACTAGATCTGGCTAGCTGGCTAGCTAGCTTACCCCAGGGGTCCTGTTGTTCCTACCTCTCACATGCTGGGAGTACAGTTTGGCTACCACATCCACACAGCATTTTATGGGTGCTAAGGAATCTGAATTCTACTGCTCAAGCTCTTGTGGCAAACACTTTACCCACTGAGCTCTATCTCCCTATTTATTTATTCCTCTTTAAAAGGCATTTACTGATCATGCATTTAAAGGCCATATAGCACACCCTTATACAATGTACAGTAATCTGTTCGTCAGGGGCCAGCCCAGCAGAGGCTCTTAGATAATGGTTTATCAATAATTACTGGTCAAACAGCTGTTTTTTGGAGACCGGGAAAAGACAACTCAGATAGAGATTTTTGTATGCCTCCTCGCAAGCTTCCCCCAGTTGACTGGGTTCTCTTTGAGGCCCAGAGGTGGGAAGATTTGTGTGCCTGAGCTCTCCTTTGCTGCATAAGGAGATGAGAATGGAGACAGCGGTTTTTTTGGGGTCAATACCCCAACTCCCAGCATGAACGAACAGTGTAGCCCAAGATATGCATGTTGTGTGTGTGTGTGCGTGCGTGCGTGCGTGCGTGCGTGTGTGTGTGTGTGTGTGCGGCGTGTGTGTGTGTGTGTGTGTGTGTGTGTGTGTGTGTGTGTGTGTGTCTGGGGGTACAGGTGGGAGGACAACCCGGGTAGGCAGTTGTGAGTCTGTGGCTGATACAGGCACAGTTTCCTGCTCGTGATTTTAGTCTGTGACTCACTGAGGGGCTGGCCCAGAACACTCAAGGTGTAGAGATAAGCACAGGCAGCAGTCGGGCAATAAAGGTCCTGGCTGGGACCACTGAGAAGGAAGAGCAAGACATCCTCTTGCCTAGAAGCAGCCATATACAACCGGGCTCCTAGAGGCCATGTTGGAAAGAGCTTGCTTTGTGAATATCAGAGATTCTCTCTCTTAGTAGAAGCTGCCCCTCCCAGCATCCCTCAAGCCACTCTTTGCTGCATCCCAACTCTCTGGTGGTTTCTTCAGTCTGAGGTGTATATGTGGTCTCATTGAAAAAAGGAAAAGAAAAGAAAGTTAGGGGCTGGAGGGACGGCTCAGCAGTTAAGAGCACTGACTGCTCTTCCAGAGGTCCTGAGTTCAATTCCCAGCACCCACATGGTGGCTCACAGCCATCTGTAATGAGATCTGATGCCCTCTTCTGGTGTATCTGAAGACAGTTACAGTATACTCATATACATAAAATAAGTAAATCTTTAAAAAAAAAAAGTCAGGTCATCAAGGGTCTGAGAGGACGGTACAGCGAAGACTTGCCATGCAGGTATTCAAGCATGAGACCCATGTCTGCACCCATTGGGGTAAGGGGCGCTTAAAAAGCATAATGTATACTGTAGTCTTCCTGAAATAGACTCAGGAGGTAGAGATAGGATCTGTGGAGCATATGCTAACCAGATCACCCAAACAGGTGAGCTCTGGACCTCAAAGTATTGAGAATTGAGAAACGCACTTGACATTAATTTCTGGTCTCAATGACCATGTATGTGCCTCTGTGTGTGCACATGCACACACCACACACACACACACACACACACACACACACACACACATACCAGTGTTGCAGAAGGCTTTCTTCCTAGAAAACAATGCAGCTGTGCCAAAAAGAGTCCACCACTGCAAGGTCAATGGGCATTTCCCTTGAAGAGAAGGGGGTGGGGAGGGCTATTGGATCCTCACCTGAATTTCCAGCCACTCCTCCAAGTTCACAGTTCTATCCAGCTCGCTCCTGGGGGCCTTGGTATGTCCCTGGAAGTACTAGAGTACTTGGCTGTGAAAGACTATAAAAGGGACTCTATGCAGCTCTGTGGACGACACTAACCTTGCCGTGTGAAGACTTTCCAATGTGGCTGCCTTGGAGTCACCGTGCTCTCCGTAGGAAAGTTCAACAAACTCATTGGTTCCCCCAGGGTGCACTTGGTTAGAATCATGCTTTGGTTTATCATTAGAACCTTATGAGGAGGGGGGGTAGGCCAACACAGGAACACCACATGAACAAGGAAAAAAAAAATCAGGGGTTGCAGGCACTGGGGCTTTGGTGATACAATTTCTGGCTTATTCTCTCTGGGTGCATACAGGTGGGCATGTCAAGGGCGGAAACCTGTGCTGGCTGAAGCTGGACTGCTTCCTACCAGAGGTTTGCCAGGCCACCTGGCACACAATAAGTGCTCAGGTAGTAGCCTGGGCACCCCTGCTTTCCTTGCCTCTCAAAGGTGAGTCTTCTGTTTGCAGAATCAGCTATGTCAGCTTGTTGGGGTATGAGATGACAGGGTTGGGGCTGTCCTGGGAAGTGGGGAGGGACCAGATTTAGATGTTCAATCTGTGGCCCCTAAGCAAGCCATCATCCTATCTCTGCTGATTGATATAAGAAAAACAGGACCTTTTCTGTACTAAAAGGCTGATGGGCTAAGAGGTGCATCATGGATTAGACTGGATTCCAACCCCGATATATACTCATTCATTCATGTTCCCCACTTGGTGTTTTGAGACAAGGTTTCTCTATATAGCCCTGGCTGTCCTGATGTTCACTATATACATCAAGCTGGCCTTGAACTCTCTGAGCTCTTCCTCCCTAGTGCTGGAATAGAACGCATGCACTACCATATTCGGTTAACATTAATCTCTTTATTGTCTCTTGTGTATACTTAGCAGAAGTCCTCCCTCACTTGCACTTTATTGAGATGTTCCTATTGTGTGTTTCCTAGGCACCAAGGGAATAACCAGGACGGGATGGTGTACCTGTGTCCTCGAGGAGGGTATAATGCAACAGAGTGCACAGTTACTAGGCTGTATAGAAGCTCCTTGGCTTCAAAGGTAACTTATCTGCATTTGAATCTATGGTACTTCCTCCTCGCTGTGAAATGTCCCACAAAACATCATCTCTCCCTAGCAAGACCATGTGTACCGGCAGACATACGTTGCCAACCCCGAGTGGCCTTCCAGTAACTACTGGTTTCACAATCACTGTGCATTATTAATTGTGAACAGCAAGTGATCCCTGGTGAAGATTTGCAACCTGCACAGGTGCTAAATTAGCTCTCAGGGATGGGGAGGGAGCAGTGGTCAGGCTGTACTATTTCCACAGAGTGACATCTGATCCTATATGAAGTCGTAACTAGCATTTAAACATGTCATCAGGGGAGAGCTACTGTGATTGGTATTGGTGGCTTTATAAGAAAAGGAGAAACACACACACACACACACACACACACACACACACACACACACACACACCCCATTCGTATTTACTCCTTATCTCTTACTGTGTAGATTTTCGATAACAAGGCTATCGTCAATGGTGGCCCCTTGATCTTGGGCGAGAAGCATGGGAGCAAGCCATCACATATGAGGTATGTGATGCCACAGAATACAGACTAAAATAGGAACTAACCTATGGTCCCCCACATGGATGGGGTCCTTTGGTGGCATTGTTCCCTCGCTGGAGAGAATGAGTGAATTGGACTCACTGGGCAGGATCCAGGTCCAGGGCAGACCACTGACTCTTGGCTTCTGACAGGTGATACTTCATTCCTGGCTTTCAGCTTTCTCAGATGGACCAGAGCACCCCACCCTCATGTCTTCCCCAGGAGGCTTAGAGACCAGAGCTCTCCCATCCTGCTCAGTGGCTGCCTCTCTTCAGGGTTAAAGTTGTGGGCTGCCTCTCAGAAACATGTGGGATCCAGGTGATTTCCCAGACTCCTGACCAGTAGGTGGGATTTTCCATCCTCCCAAGGGTCACTTCCCAGTTTCTCCCCAGCACCTAAAAGTACCTTCCTTGAGGTGGCCCTCACAAGGGCCAGTGGCTACAGGTCTCTCAGAATCTATCAACCTACAGTGAGTGAGTGAGTGTGTGTATGTGTGTGCGCGCGCGTGCGTGTGTGCGCGCGCACGCACGCGCGCGCGCGCATGAGGAGGGGCAGAATAGTTGCCTGTCTCCCTGCCCACCCTACCTCTTCAAATACTCTATATGCAGGGCTGTAGGGATACACAGTGTCTTTGGGGCTGCCACTCAGATGGCAGCTACAGTGAGCTCGCTGATGAGGTCAGTTCTAGGAAGCAAGACTTTCTGGATGGCTTTCTCCCTCAATTTCTGTTTACCTATTAGCCAAGGGAACTCAGAAGGAGAGGGCTGGTCTTATCTAGGGATCCAAGTATGTTTAAGGAACAAATGAAAAAAAAAAAAAGGGCTGTACCTATGCAAGGCCGGTTATACTGTGCCTCTACACTCCGAGTAAGCAGACACAGGCTGCGTGGTATAGGAGCCATATTATATAGCTCATGTTAACGAGCTCCACGAAAAAGTGCAAACATTTACATGTAGTTACCTGGCTCTAGAGTCTAAATGACCTAAAAGGCTTTGGTTCCCCTGAGAGTAGGAAGTCCGGTGAGATCTAGGACAGGTTGGTGGAGGCAGATCAGCTGAGGGGAGACCCAATCTGGAACCGAGTCACGAATATGGTGGGTACCTGTCTTCAGCGCCAGTCTCATCCCCACCACTGGAAGAGTGTCTCGAAGGGGAAAGGGTGATGGAGAGAGACTGAGTCACTCCAGGAAGAGATACCGAAGAAAGAGGCCTAGAGCTACCAGGGAATCATAGGTGGAGATGTCCAGCGAGAGTAGAGGACTTGTGTAAAGGGGCGTGTCCTCAAGGCGTGGCCCCGCCCATTCCCGCCCGCCCCCACCCCCTGGTCTGCCCTAGCTCCTGGCCTGGGGGTTTCGCTTTCAGTCACCAGCTAGAGCGCAGCCGAGGCACGAGAGCTCCAGGCGCAAGAGCCGGAGCTACCGCCGCCCCTATGGCGCCCGCCGCCCTCTGGGTCGCGCTGGTCGTCGAACTGCAGCTGTGGGCCACCGGGCACACAGTGCCCGCCAAGGTGGGTGACTCTTGGTATCATGGGGGACAGCTGCGCCTCACAAAGTGCCCATCTTAGCTACTGCTTAATTCCGGGACAGCACGAGAGGCCATCCCATCCCCAACAGGCGCCACGCGCCTCTAGGAACCCACTGGGGACCCGAAGACTGGCCGGTTGGGAGCCTGGGATGGTACTCGGTTCCCGACAAACTCATGTTCCAGAAATACCCTGTGGCTCTCTCTGAGAGCTTGGTCAGGGCTCGGGTAACACCCAGCCAGGCTCAGGAACACCTTTCAGCCTTGCGAAGTCCCTTCTGTCCCGCGGTCTCGAGGTGGGAAGGACCGAAGTCCCTTCTGTCCCGCGGTCTCGAGGCGGGAAGGACCGGGGCCACTGCCCCGCTGTTTGAGAGGGTTGCGTCTTCTGAAGACTTCCTTCTCTGCGGCATGGTTTGCCTATTTCTTAGAAACACTGGGATTGCTAGATGTCGCCGGGGCCAGGAGTCTAAGTAGGCGCCTAATATAAGAGACCGTTGGGGAGTGAGTCACTTACCCAGATTGCTCCCAAGGAGCTGCGTGCTGTGTTCAGGGGCCATTTCAGAATGTTCTCTGAGTACTGGCAGAGAGGGCAGCTACCCAGAGAACCTCTAGAAAATGGAAAGATTAAAGATCCCAGTATCCGGTATTCACGACACTCACACAGGAACAGGGTTACGTCTACAGAGTGGTCTATGTATTTTTTTCTTCCTCCTTCCTATCTTCATTGATTGTAAGAGAGGGCAAAGAAAGCAGACTTCTAGTAAGGAAAAGTGAAGCCCAGAGTAATTACCTTTTCTGAAGGGCGTAGAGGGAGCTTGCTGCACTGATAAGTCTTTGCTTTGCTCTGTGTACACTTTCTGTCTCCTGAGTCCACCCGGATGGACAGGGTATGCTTACCTGACTGCAGGGGAGCAGAGTGGAAGGTGGCTTCTGTAGTGTCCGGAGGTGATTCAATGGCCCCAGACCCTTTGCTCTTCTCAGGATGGAAAGGAACAGACTCGGTGGATGTAGGTCCTCAGGGAGGTTGAGTCAAGGATGGACCCTGGATCAGGACCGTCCCAGTTCTGAGGTCTGAGTGTGACTGTGCATGGTTGTGGTCACCAGCCCGAATGGGGATTGTGCTCACACTCCAAGGAAGGACAGGTCTTTGGGCACTGAGCTGGGCCCTTGTGGGATCCAGGTGGAATGATGGTGTCACTGAAGGTGTTTCCCTCACACTTCCTTCCCTGCCTGACCAGTCCCAGGTCAGCTTAGACCTTCTGCTACTATTGCTGTGGACTCTTAGCTAGTCTACCTCTGCTCCAACTCCTAAAAATCCTCCTTTGACAGAGAGACCTTGCTCAAGCCTAGACACCCATGACTGGGAAGTCTTTGTGGCTCCTAGTGATAGAGGCAGAAGCCTTCCTTACCTTCCAGGTATTCCAGGACAGATGGAGACATCTGTACTGCCTGCTCCTATGAACCTGTGTTCTGTGCAGCTGATGACTAGGTGTCTGCCATTGGGCATGTATGAACCCAGCACACACGTTTTCTGCTTTAAGCCTTTTGTAAATAAACCAGTTCTCCAGAAAGGCCTGCACACATCCCCCGACTTAGACGATGACCTGCTCTATAGAGCACGGATTCCATGCTATTTTTTTTTTCTCTGTGTGTCTCTACGTCTCATCCACCTCAAGGGTAGGAGGGGCCCGGAGCTAAGAACTGTGCAAGCCTTCTCATGATTGATTCCACAGTAGCTCCTGGTTTGGGACACTCAAGTGCCAGATACTGTCTTGGGGACTTTGTCACAGATTGGCAGTGAAACTTCCCTTCTAGCTGTTTCTACAAGGTGGGGACCATTGCTCCACTGAAAGGTGTGGGAATGAGTGACAAGCTGTGGTGTTTGCCAGAACCACAGAACTGGGAGGTGATGGATGAGGTGAGATTTGAAGACAAGGCTCTGGCCTGACTCCTAACATTCTTTCTCCAGACCTTCCCTTACCTGTTTCCCCACTTCTCCCTCTATTACGGGACCCAGAGCTGTGATGTGTAGTGGGACTGCGCAGCAGAGAGATTCTTGAGAACAATTTGAGTAGGTTCCAGGGGAAGCAAACTCTCCTTACCCTTCACCTATTCGGTCTTCCACTTATTTGGCAAATAAACGCATGTGAAGCAGGGTAGGTGAGAACTTGTTCTGGTCTTACTTAAACTGGTGGGCATGGCTCCCCAGCCCTGGGAGTCTCAGAGCTAAGGAGCTGCTTGCTGCTTGAGCCGGAGTCCGTAGTATCCCAGGCTGGCCCTGGAGTGAATCGGGTGCCTGAAGTTCTGCTCTTTCCTTCTTTCCTCCTATCTGTCTTTTGTTTGCTGACTGACATCCTTCTGGGGCATCTGTATTGTGACTGAGGATGTGGTTTGGTATTGGGCTGTTCAGATGGCAGCGAGCAGGGGGGCCAGGTACCCTGATGTAGTGCCATCAACTCTCCTGTGTACTCGTCCATACATGCTCACATACTGCCATACTGCCCACTGCCCAGCTCTAGGGAACTACATCCAGAACCCCAGGACCAGAAGGTCACACACTTCATAGACTCAGGTTTTGCTCTGAACTGCCCTTGGCAACATGGGTTACATTAGCTTTTGTTAACTCCCCACACCCATTCCCATTCATGGTAATAGAGAATTTGCTTGGCTTTTTTTTTTTTTTAATTATGGTGTCTTCTGTAGCTCAGGCTCGCCTTCAGATCACTATGTTGTCTAGGATGACCTTGAAGTCCAGATCTTCTTTGAACATTTCCAGTGCTGGGATTACAGCTGTGTGCCATCAATACCGGACTTCTGTGGGTCTGGACGTGTGTCCCCTGCATGTTAGGTGGCACTTTATCAGCTGGGCTCCATCCTGAGGGCTTCTCTGGCATTCTTGGGTTGAACAATAGCCTGGACTATTGTCTTGGTGCCTGGCCTAATGACTTCCTGAAGCATTTGTCTAGGGCTGGGTGACACTTTGACACCTTGTGGCACTTGCTACCCAACACTAGTCAGGGTAGCTTTGTAGGGAAAGGGGAGAGTTCACTCAGGGTGTCTTTGTGGGGAGGAAGGGAGATGTTTGCCACCATGCCTGGTATACGTGTTGCATTTCTTGATGCTCTTGCTGACAACTTAATTACAGCACTCAAGGTGGTATAGACGGATTGTCAATTCAAGGCCACCCTTGGGTACATGGGGAGTTTGAGATAACCCTGGGCTTCATGAAACCGTCTCAAAAGAAAAAAAAAAGAACCCAAAACATTTGGCTAAATGTCAGAGGTATTTGGCTGACCTTTGTAGTGACTCGTGGCCCCATTTTGCAGCCAAATGTGACAGGTTGGTGGGTAGATCCAGGTTCTGGTGGCCTGCCTCTTTCAAAGTGTCTCTAGGCTTCTCCCCACTGCTGTAGCTGTGGGGAGCTGGAGACCGTCTTGCTAAATAGCTCACACTTCCTACCTCTACCCACACTGGGTTATGATTAGGCCGTCCCAAAGGTGGTGGCTCCGGACCCTGGAGGGGGCAAGGAGGGAAATTGAGGTTGGCACTAGGAGAGGTCCCAGTGAGCAGAAGTGAGGTGCACATGCTGTACCCCCAGTTTCATACACTGTGAGGCACCAGCTCTCTTGATCAGGACCCAAGGCCTGAGTCACACAGATGTGAACCTACAGCCTTCCTCTGCTGCCCAGAGGCTGTGTGATCAGAGCCTCTCTCCTTCCTCTGCACAGTGGAAACATACTCCTGGTAGTGGCTAGAACTATGGCTTTAAAGTCACTGGTATCTGTTTGAGCCAGGTAGCCTGTCCTGATTTGGTTATATGCACTGTTCACAGCTAAGAGGGGCTCAGACCCCCATCAATCAAAGTCATAGGTCCCCAAAGCTTAGGCAATAGATATCCAGTTGCCTCAAGTTCCTTCTTGACTGAATTTGCTACTTAGCACCCCAAAACCAACTTCCTTCCTGCTGTCTTTTCCTGCTGTACTTCCTGCCCCATTCCCCTGGCTGGGCCACTCAGATCACTTGCCTGACTGGGGTCTGGGACCCCATGTAGTAGCAAAAGCTATATGATCAGAGAGTCACCATCTCACTCTTTCAGTGGCGGGTGCTAAATGTCATTTGGGGATGATGAGGAGTATGCCTGATGAAGTTGGACGGAGCACAGAAGTCTCTAGCTCTGTGTATGTCAACCTGTGAGTCTCGACCCCTTAGGCATCGTGGGGGCCACCTAAGACCATCCTATATCAGATATTTACATTATAAATTATAGCAATAGCAAAATTACTAAAGTGGCAACAAAAATAACTTTATGGTTGGGCCTCACCACAGCATGAGGAATGGTATTGAAAGGTCACAGAGTTAGGAAGGTTGAGAGCCACTGTTCTAGCTCATCCCTACATGTCAGTAGATCCCAAGCTCTCTCTTCCACCTCTTCCATTTGCATTTGTGTGTGTGTGTGTGTGTGTGTGAGAGAGAGAGAGAGAGACAGAGAGACAGAGAGAGAGACAGAGAGAGACAAAGAGACAGAGAGAGACAGAGAGAGAGACAGAGAGACAGAGACAGAGGAAGATTCTGTTTACTTAAGACCCAAGACAGGAAAGCCATCTTCTGAACTGAAGCTGTCCATTTCCCTACACCCAAGTGACTTCTAAGACAGTACAACTTGAAGAAAGATCACAGCCTGAGTGTTGGTAGAGCAGAGTTCAGTGGCTTGCTGTGTGTCCTTGCTTGGGTTATTTAACCTCTCTGAGCCTAAACCTTCTAGCAGCACTAGTCTCAGTGTTCTCCCAGAAGGGGTGGGGCTGGCAGCTGCTGAAGTCTTTTCTCCTTCCTTCCTTCCTTCCTTCCTTCCTTCCTTCCTTCCTTCCTCCCTCCCTCTTCCCTTCCCTCCCTCCTTCCTTTCTTCTATCCCTCTCTCCCTCCCTCCTTATGTATGTATGTATGTATGTATGTATGTATGTATGTATGCATGCATGTATGTATGTATGTATGTATGCATGCATGTATGTATGTATGAGTGGTGTGCCTGAACGTGTGTAGGGATGTTTGCCTGTATGTAGGTGCACGTCTGTGCCTGAATTGATATCAGATGTCTTCCTCGATCACTCTGCAGTTTATTTAATTGAGGTGGACCCCTCACTGAACCTGGAGCTGATCTAGCTAGCTGACTTGTTCTGGGATCTCTGACTCTGCCCACCCTGTGCTGGGTTTATCATTAGCTGCCTTGTTGATGTGTTTTCTGAGGGTCCCAACTTTATTTCTCAGCCTTAAAGTTTTTTTTATCCCCGGAGCCTTCTCTCTAGCCCTTCCTTCTCGCTTTATTCCCGTGTGTTCTCACTAGAATTTCCCTGTCCCAGGCCCCATTGGCATCAAGATTTAATGGCTGTCTTTCAGCTTGCTGGAAGCTGGAGTGCTGATGTTCCAGGCAGGTCTGGAAGTCTTGGGTTTCCTGCTCCTGTCCCTTAGTGCCTTTGATATGCCAACAGTGAGGCATGCCCCCGGATGCTGAGGAAGTCAGACTTGTGTAACAGTGAGCAGGACCAGCTGGTAGCCTCCAAGCTCAAGGAGGTCCAAGTGGCAAGGGTGTTTCCTCAAAGAAGCTTTTTTTGTCACCCATTAGAGGGGACACTATTTGGTGCTGATTCTGGCCTTATAGTGTGTCTCTTTGTCTTGGGATGCAGGGCAGGGCCTTTGGGGCTTGGGGCCTATCCCTCATGTGGGACAGGGGTTCTGCATCTCCGGGACCTAACCCTCTGATGCCCGAACACATCTTTTCCCATCACGGGACCTCGTGATGTCATAGCTGACAGTGACACCATTGTGGTTTGGACTGCTTGGCTGTGAGCCAGGGTAGAGGAAGTCAGAGTAGCTTACCAGCAGGAGGTTGGGGAAGAGAGTGTCTTCACACCCCTAGTGTGAGCAGTGCTAGGGCTCCAGTGGGAAGGTAGCTGGTGTGCGTTCCAACCTGTTGCTCTATCTGACCCTTGCCAGCTTGAATGAGACAAGGGCAGACTGCCTGACGTCTCTAAGGTCTTCCACACCCATCCTGTTTCTTGTTGTGGTTTGTTCTTTTGAAACAGGGTCTTGCTTTGTAGTTTTTGGTTGGCCTGGGAACTTGATTTGTAGGCCAGGCAGGCCTTGAACTCATAGAGGTCCACATGTCTCTGGTTCCCCAGTGTTACGATTAAATGTTTGTGCTACTACGCCAGGCTCCGTTGGAGGGGGCAGGTTTGTGGGTGCTATGTTGTTCCTCATTTAAGAAGGCCTGCTCCCAGCCCACACGTTCAGTGTGGGAGGCTGTAAGAGGTCATGCAGCCTGAGTGAGTAGCAGTGCTCTCCTGTTTAAAATGGAAAGTGACAGCATCTAGTGACCTGCTCGGGGGTTCTGGGTCCTTGAGAGGCCTAGGGAACCATCACTGTTCTCTTTGGGAGCCTGGGCCTGGGTTGACCCAGGCCCTCTGTCAAGATGCAGGGAAGACTCCTCACACCAGCACCCATGGTGTTTGTCAGGGAGGCCAGTGCAGGTTGTCTGGTGTTGGCCTTAGGACCATAGTGACCTGCAGTTCAGAAAACTGAGTCAGTCTGAAGCTGGAAGCTGAGTGGGAAGGGACTTGGGGGTAGTCTTGCAAGCCATGTACAAAGACATTTTTTTTTTGTCCTCTGAGGACAGTGCAGAGGCTGTGGATCCTGAATTCTGAAGTCTGGTATGACTTCTGCTTTGGGCCGGAGTTGGGCCTCTAGTTCCCTTCCCCATTCTGAATTTCCATTGCTCCCAGTCCGACCTCTCAGAGCCAGCATTGGAATCGAGGCCCGCAGCTGTTAGAAGGTGGGTGGGAAGCTCAGTAGCTTGGAACGGAGGATGGAGTATAACATAACTCTGGACTAGACAGTGGATCTGTGAGGAAAGGCTCTGGAATGTTGACTGAAATTGCAGAACCCCTGCCAATGCCCTAGCTTTGGCCTGTTCCTGGCCTCCCGCTGCAGTCCGGCTTCTGTCTACAGCTCACAGAGCCAAGGTTCCTAATGAGGCTGTGGCCAGATGCTTGCTCTCAGGCTGCCTGTGCCTCTGGCCATGAGCCTGGGTCCTGCTGCTTCCTGCTTTCTCTGGCAGGAGTCCAGTCCTCTCCACTCTTTGCCCCTCAGGCCTCTACTCTTGCCTCTCCGTGGCTTGGTCCTGTGGTCACATTCTCTGCTGGACTTGTCACCCATTTGATTCTCCCTACATTCTGCCCTCCTGCAAGAACTCCCAGGGAACATTCCTGGCCTTGAGTCCCGGAGCATGGAAGACCGGAAATGAGTGGATACCAGGTGGAGGCTGGAGGGACTGGAAGCAGGCTAGACCCTTTAGCTGGGCAGGAACTTTGCTAGAATCAACAAAGACTCAGGAGGCTTTATGTCTGTGGACAGTTTGTAAAAGAAGTAATACCAAACGCATTAAACAGCTGTCGGGCCGGGTGTGGTGGATTGCATATGCAACCCCGTGGGAGGTGGAAGCAGGAAGATGGAGAGAGTTCCAGGCCAGTCCTGTCTCAAAAAAAAAAAAACAAACAAAAAAAAAACAAAAAAAAAAAAAAAAAAAAAAAAAAAAAAAAAAAAAAAAAAAAACAAAAAAAAACAAAAAAAAAAAAACAAAACAAAAAAAAAACAAACAAACAAAAAACCCAACGTAATTCTGCAGGAATTTGCAAAACACCTTATTGTATTTTATCTTATGTAATTTTTTTGGTATCAGACCCAGGCAATATGTACTGTTGTCAGGTTCTACAGAGGAGAAGGGGAAATAATCTTTGTTCATTTGAAAGTACAACGAACAGGGCTGGTGCTGGGGAGATGGCTCAGCAGTGAGGGGCACCAGCTGCTTTTACAGAAGACCTTGGTTTGATGCCCAGCACTGACACAGTGGCTCATTACCATCTGGAACTCTATTTCTTGGGGTACTGATATCCTGGGGTACCAGGCACACACATGTATTCAAGGAAAACATGCATACACATAAAATTAAAAACAATAGCAACAACAGTAAGTGGGCTAGGGAAGTGGTTTCGAGGTCACTGCTCTTGCAGAACCCAGGGTTCTGCTCCCAGCACCTACAGGGCAATTAACTGTCTGTAACGCCAGTTCCAGGGGATTGGTAGCCCATGCTGGTCTCTTCAGGAACCAGACACACACACCATGCACAGACAAACATGTAGGCAAGCCATTCAGACACATAAAAATACATTTATCTTTCTAAATGTTAACAATGTAAAATGTAACAATGTAAATGCAAAAATGTAACAAATATAAAAACAAAAGTGCAAGAAACAGACGGGGGAGGGGGGATGCAATTGTGCAAGAAAGAAGTCATGTGTAATAAATTAATAACCCAACTGATGGATTAAAAAAAAGCAAGCCCCAAAGAAAAATAATTCCTTCAAGATGCCTGCTAATTAGGGACATAGTCTGAGTTCAAAGTCAGACTTCCATATTGTTGTCTGTTGTCAACTAACGCACTCTTCCCACAAGAACATGAGGCAACAAGGAGCTACCCATAGTTTGGAGAAAAGGAGGTGGCCTGGAGCAGAGAGTAGGTGAGTTGATTTTCTGGCCTCAGTGTGAAGATTTGGAAAGGCTGGAGTCAGGGAGGCTCACTAGAAGGCTGTGATGATGACTCTGGTGAGGTAAGGAGGACCAAAGAGGTGGGGAGAGGGCTGAGAGAAGGCTGAATGTCAGGACATATTTTCCCCTGTGTCCCCGTCTTTTGTAGAGGTTTACTGCTCAGCCTGAGCTGGTTGGCCTGCTTTGGTCATTTAATTGGCTGACCTTGAAATCACTCTGTATCAGAGGATGAACTTCTGATCCTCAGGGCCCTCTACGTCCATTGCTGGAATTACAGATGTGCACCACCATACCTGTTTCCTTTTTTTTTTTTTTTTTTTTTTTTTTTTTAATGCAGTGCTAGGCATGGACCCTGGACCTTCATGCATGTTAGTCATCCTCTCTACCAACTGATCTGCAACCCAGCCTTCTCTGGGTCAAGGTCAGCCATAGGAACAGCCTTGCCATAATCACCCTGGTCACCCACTCTGACTGGAGTGGACTTGAAACTGGGCTGAGGTCTGTGATGTCTCCTGAGACAAGGCCTGTGAAGAGCTGGGTATGCACATGGCTCGGGGAGCTGTCTAAAGAGTCCAGGCATCGGTAATCAACAAAAGCAAAAGATCTAATGTCAGAGTGGGTCTGATGCACTGAAAGCAAGAAGCCCTTCCATTTTCAGCCAGTCAGGCAGCAGGCCACGACTCTTGCCAGAGGAAATGAAGGAGCCAGGCCTTCTCGTGGTCCTATTGCTCCCCCAGCCAAAGCCCAGCTTCCATGCATAGGCTGCAGAGTCACACTTTGGCTACCACCCACATGGGATGGTGGTTGGTTGAGGCCACCATGGACTGTGATCTGAATGCTGTCCTTCAGTTTCTGGGCACATTGCCTTGTCCATTTCTTGACCAGTTCCTCTGTGCGCCAAACAGAGCTCAGTGAATAGGAAATTAGAACTTTTGCTTGTGTCGATTAGCATTACATCAATTTATTCGACGTCTATCCCAACCATGTGCACCACCTGGTTCTTCACAGTCACCAGCTTGGTTAATCAAGACACTTCATATGGTGGGCATGGCTCCATTCCCATTTTGTAGAAGCCAAAACCACGCAGAAGAATGAGAGGGGAGGAGTCAAACCAGGTTCTAGCTCAAGGAGAGATCACAGTAGAGTGTCAGGGAAGATACAAGGAGAACAAAGAGTTAGCTCTTTGTTAAATATGCCCTAGGTTATCACAGGAGCCTGCTAGAGACATCTGTGACTTCCATGTGGGGTTCGGAGGTTTATATGAGAGAGATGGTGGTGGGGTGTGTCTGAAGAAGCTGAGGGGTCCGCTCTGCAGAAAGTGTGGTCAGAGGTAGCAGGATGGGTCAGGGTATGGATGAGAAGTGTGGAGAGTCAGATGCTCTGCCTCGGGTAGCATATGCTGGAGAAGTTTTGTTGCAGCCTAAGGGCATCTGAAAAAGGAAGGCCAGTCCTGGAAGTAGGAAGGTGGCTTAGGTCTATCTGCAAAGGGACATGTACTAGACACCAACAGTGAAGAGACTAGTTGCCCGGGTGATGAGGAAAGCCAGTCGGAGATAGAGAAAGCTGTATCAAAGGGCCTCAGGGTGTTAGCAGAGAGGATGGTGCCTTCTCTGTCTCTGAATCAAGTATTATTTGGGGGCAGAGCCCTTGGCATATAGCCTGAGCCTGGCCTTAAGAACCGGATCCCAGTGTGGGTTTCCTGTCTGCTGCAGCTCACTTCTAAAGCACATCACAGCCAGCAGTTCGGGGGAGGGATGTGTCAGCCCTGGGCCATCTACCTGTGATGTGGTTGGTCCTTCCTGACGCCAGTGCTCTTTGTTTCCATGATGGTTGGCAGGCCTGGCTGCCTAGGCCTTGCTTGCATCGCGGTGACAGCCTTGCTGTACCGCCACAGCCCGTGGGGCTCTATAAACCTCCAAGATCAAGACTTAAATGCACCCCCCAACACCTACCATGCAAATGATGTGGCCTCTCTAGTGCTTGAAGATAGTTTCCAACTGAGTGGAGGGTCCTTAGGCAGACACCTCTGCCTGTCCCCAACAGCTGTCTCATTGGGTGAGATGTGGTGGCCCTTTTGCCTGGAAGCATCAGCCAGCTCTTCATCACTCTGCAAAGCAAAACAAAATCATAGGGCATGAAATATCTCAGACGGTAAAACAGGCAACCACACGCTTGGAATCACAGTGCTGGGGGCTTAGAGATAAGCAGATCCCCAGGTTCACTGAGTCTAGCCAAATTGGGAAGCCCCAGGCCAATGAGAGACTTTGTCTTGAAACCAAGGTAGACAGTGCACTAAGAAGAGCTGACATCTAGCGCGCGCGCGCCACACACACACACACACACACACACACACACACACACACACAGCATGTCCTTGCGCATACTTGCACATGTGTACCTGCATAGACACAGAGAGGTAACATGTTCATGTTCACCCTTCCCGTATAACCCATACGTGCATGTGCACCCAAACATACACAAACAGTGGTGCGTACACAACTCTATTCACACACACACAGACACACACACATCACAGGTTATAAAATTGTCAGAGCCATGGAGGCTGATCCAGCTGTGATGAGTTCCCAGTCTGCACCCGCGCTGTGTCTCCTGGATCCTTCATTTCTGCATTGTGAAATGGGCTTCGTTTTAGTTCCTTTTTTTTTTAATTTTTGTGAAGAGACACCATGACTAAGGCAATTGATAAAAGAAAGCATTTAGTTGGGGGCTTGCTTACAGTTTCAGAGGGTGAATCCATGGGTGTCATGGCGGGGAGCATGGCAGACAGGCATGCGTGGTGCTGCGACTGTAGCTGAGAGCTTACATCTGATTCTCAAGCAGGAGGCCGAAGGAGGGAGAAAAGGAGGGACGCCTTCTGGCATGCGCTTTTGAAACCTTGAAGCCCAGCCCCCCATGTCATACCTTCTTCAACAAAGCCACACCTCCAAATCCTTCCCAAAATGGTTCCAACTAGACTCATAGCTTTCAAATGTATGAGTTTATGGGAGCCATTCTCATCCAAAGCACCAAAGGCTTATACTGACCTCAATGGGTTGGTTCCAGGGAAAAGGTGGGGAAATTCGTGTGAGTGTCCCCAGAATGGCACCTCACACAGTAGGTATTTCTACTGGGTATATGCTGTGTTACAGGTATAAGCCTTACTGATCTTTCTAGCTTATATAAATGGTGGTGCCAGTGAGTACATCCTCTTTACCACAAGCTGGGAGCTCTTCCCTGCTACCGTCCCAGTCTTGCTCTATACCTGCCTCAGTGATAGATCCTTGTCTAGGGCCTTGCCATCTAGCATACATTCACCTTGCAATCTGTCCATCTCTACATTCATCCATCTATTCATCCATCCTTCCATCCACCTGTCCCATCAACCTACCCAATCATCATTTCATCCGTCCATCTACCCATCCTTTCATCCATTCACCCACCTATCCTTTCATTCATCCATCCACCCACTCACCCACCCATCCACTCACCCACCCATCCATCCATCCATCCATCCATCCATTCCATCCATCCATCCATCCCTCCATCCATTCATTCATCTTTCCATTCCTCCTCCCCTCCCTCCATTTCTGTATCCATCCATCCATCCATCCATCCATCCATCCATCCCTTCCTCCAGTTTTTCATCCATCCATTTATCCATCTATCCATTTCTTTATCCATCTTGATCCACGTATCCTCTTTTTCAGGTACAGTAGTAGGTGGTTCATTCCTACCGTAGGTTTCCAGTTCTGACCTGCACCCTTGTTTGCTTTTTGTTTTGTCTTGTTGTTCATATGTTTGTTTCAGACAGAGCTTCTCTATGTAACCCTGGCTGTTCCTAGAACTCTCTACATAGACCAGGTTAGCCTCGAACCCACAGAGGTCCTCCGACCTCTGCTTCCTGAGTGCTGGAATTAAAGTTATGTGCCACTCCACTACTCCCTGCTGGAGGCTTTATCTTTTGAGCAACTGGCTCGCATAAACATGCTGACAGCATTAAGTGCAGTTGGGTTCATTTCCTCATTTCTCAGTGTCGAATCTCCATGGACCCGGGGGGGTGAGGGTGGGGGGGTGAATCTAAGTGTCTCCAGTTTAGAGCAAAAGATTAGTCCTCCCCAGCCTTGTGAATCTCAGGACTTGTTGTGAGTCGACCCACTGCCCCTGTTCCCAACCCCATCCCACAACAGTCCCTGTAATGGCCCCGAGACCCAGCCTCCAGGACTGCTTTGGGACTCTGGGTAGCTCCCGGTGCAGGAGTGACCTTTTGTTCTGCATTGTGCAGGGGCTTTCTGTTCCTCATTGTTTAGTCCTGACAGAGATTGTGGCTTTTTTCCCCTCTGTCCAAGAGAATAAACAGGGCCTGGACTTTGTTGAGGGAGGCGTGGGCCCCTTTGCAAGCTGCTGGGGCTGGAGTCACACATAGCAGCAGGAAAAAAAAGCACCAGAGAGTTTATTCGTAGTGAAGCTGGGGACAAGGAGGCCCCCCTTCTGTTCATGGGCAGGTCAATGAGACAGTCCAACTTGGCTGAGGCAAGGCCCTTTCCCGTCAGGCCCTCTGCGTCTGGCAGGGAGTTGTTCCTAACCAAAGCAGTGATTCTTTGGGTCACTGGAAGCTGCCCATGCCACAGATGATTAGCACCACCCAGGGGATAAACCCCAGGGCTGGCAGGAATAGGGTTCCCATAAGATCCATGCCACCTACAGCCCCTGTATGTGTGGACTGGGAGGTCGATATTTGAGGACGTAGAAGGAGGCAAAGAGAAGGTTCTTAGTTAATGAGATAATGTTTCCATGGGAAGGCTACTCTGGGACTTTTGTTTGGGACGCTCAGACCTTCTGTGTCAGTTAGCATTCTGTGGAGTGATGGGTACGAATGAGCTATGACACTGATTTCTGGGGTTCAGGGACCCCCTAAGTCTGCTGTGAGTGCCTTCCTTGCTTCCTTCTCCCAACTGACCTTACTTTCTCCATAGGATGAGATGATCAGGCCAGGTTGAACACAGCAAAGGAGTCTCTAATCCCCAGGAAGAGTCCTTTCTTATTTTTCCTTTCTTCTTTATGAGCGGTATGGCTCCCTAGCCCAGAGATTCCCCTACCCCCCATATGTGAAAGGATCAGCCAGCCATTGGTGTACCCTTGACTTTGAGCACAGTCAGTGAGGCCTCAGACAGGGTGGAACACCCTTATAGTGTGTGCTCAGACCCAACTGACTGTTTTGTCATGAAATGGAAGGGGGAATGTGCCAGGGCAGTGTGTGTAGGCATGTGCTTGGATGTGTGTTCAACTGTCCAGAAGGAGCTGCAGTGTCTTTTCAGACTGGGTACCCAGCAAGGTTCTATGACTTTCCTCACCCATCTGTCTGCATGACCTTCCTGAAAATGATTGCCCTGGTGGGGGAACTCAGAGATAGGCCAGGACAGCAGATGTGTCTATGTTCAGGCTTCTTGGCCCTAGTGCCCAGGGGGAGGACCTTGCCCCCAAGGAAATGACATTAGAATTACTACCCTACTCATGGTAGCAACTGTTGATCACTCTTTTTTGTCTGGTTCTGGGTAGGATAACTCATACTGCAGCCTAAGGGGTCCCCCATCTGGGGTTACTGGGTGAGTATGAAGACAAGGCAGGGGGCTGCATTGGGCTGCTTATCCAGATCACAGCGTGGGCAGTTGTCTGAAGAGGGATGTACTCTGACGGCATGTGTCTGTGGACTTTGGCCACAGGGAGCATGAGACAGCTAGGACATTGTGGCAGGACCAGGAGAGCTAAAGACTGTCCACAGCAGGGAACCCCAGTCCCTTGAGTCATGACTTCTGGCAGCTTTTAGCTGTTATCATCGAGTGACTGAGCAAAGAAAAACATGGTAGGCTCAGAGGTCACTCGCTGCACAGCACTAGGCAAGGTAGCTCGATGCTGTCCAGACACAGATGGGGATGGGGAGGGGGAAGACAAAACCACTGCCCAGAGATCATATATAGACTATATAGCCCTAGCCTATATAGTCTATACAGACCAGATGAGCCTAGTAGTAAAGTCTGCATCATCTCTGATTGGCTCGTTTACAGCTGCTTTTCAAAGAGACTGATCTGTGCCTTTGCTGTGCTAATTGTTGGATGTTTTATGTATCTCTCTTGCTCCCACTGAGTTGAGTGAGGAACCAACGTCCAGGGCGATGGAGACACTTGCCTAAGACCATACAGCTGTGTGGGGGGGGAAGAATAAGAAAACAAATCCATGCCTTTATCTGAGGAGTCAGGGGATTCGTCAGGATTCCAGGTTTTAATAAAGGTTCATTGAACTCCTGTTAACCACATGATAGAAGCTTCTGGTGTAACGAAGAGTATGAACCAGCCCTCAACTTTAACCTAGAACCACCCCCTGGTCATTTCCAGGTGACGTCAGCAGGAGCTGCAAGGGCGTTGGGCGTGTGTTCACACCCTCTTTGCTCTTGTAGATCTACTCCCGTGTTTGCTTATGAGTTCACGCTTGTGCAGAAGCGGCTAATTCATGCCTGTCCCTAGAGGCTCAAATTGCCATTCCACCTTTTGGAAGGAAGGCTGGGGCTTAGGCAGGTCTCCCGGGTCCTGGGACAGATCCAGTGGTGACAGTTGCTGCTACCGTACACTTCCCAGGGCCACTTGGAGGTCTGAGGGAGGGCCTTGTGTTTCTCCCCATTGGTTCTGTGCCATGTGGGTGCTGTTTTTTCTCCCTCCTCCCCATCTGTCTGTCTTTTATAATTATTTTTTTTAAAAAAAAATGTGAGTATGTGAACCACATGCATGCAAGAAAATCTCTGTCACTGGCTTAAATGGGTAACCTGCCCTCTTTGTGCCCCAGTTTCCTTTCTATACACTGATCAGAGTCCATTTTGACTGGTTGTCAGAGAACTTAAGGCAGGAATACACCCATCTCAGGTCCAGGCTCTGGAAGCAGAGCCTGAGGCCTGGCCTCTTGTGACAGGAGAAGGCTCTCAAGCAAGAGGGTGGGGTGGCAGGATGTGGCAGCAAGGTCACATGGTTGCCAGCCAAAACCTATGGGTGTTGGGCCTGGTTTGACACCAAGGTATTACCTCTTAGTTGAAGACTTGTCAGCCAGTGCTGAGGCTCTTCTCCTCAGAAGAGGAGTCTGAGCATGGCCAGGAGACCCCACTGGTTCAAACCTTCCAAGCCCATGGGTGTAAGGCACCACTGGTGTGAGGAGGTGCACAGGTTTGTCTCCATCCTTTATTAACTTCCTGAGGCAGCTCCGCCATGGCCCGTATCAGAAGCTTGGCTCTAGAGGTGGCGTGGCCACTGTCTCTGCCCTCTGGGTCATCAGTGTCAGCATGCGAACATGTGTGTGTACACCCGTGTGCACGGATGTGAGTTCAAGGACACACGGTACCATTTCAGAACGATGACTTGAAGGTCAGAATGGGCCATGTCTGTGTTCGCAGAGAGCCCTGAGGAGGAGGAATAGCCTACATTAGGCTCAGGAGAGTCGAGGGTACTTTCTGGGAGAAGGAAGACCTCAGCCAGAAGGACAGAAGGGACAGATGGGCAGATATCCTAAAAAGAGCCGCTTTATGTGGAGGTCCTTGTCACAGTGAACCAAACCACTGTCTAAAAAAAACTATATCTTCTCGGAGCCTTGCTGGGGCTCACCCAGCAGGAGGGAGGCCCTAAAGTAACCCTTTCCCTGGCCCAGGACCTCCTTCTGCAGACACAAGTGTGCCATGCTAAAAAGGGTGGACAAGAACGGAAAAAGCCTGGAGTCTACTTCCTTAAGCCTTCCTCATCCTCCAACTCAAGAACCCATCCATGAGGCCTGGTGACAGGAGCCTAGGGTCATGCTGATGACTGCCTCCCTTGTTGCCTTACAGGTTGTCTTGACGCCCTACAAGCCAGAACCTGGGAACCAGTGCCGGAACTCACAGGAGTACTATGACAAGAAGGCTCAGATGTGCTGTGCTAAGTGTCCCCCTGGTGAGAGGCAGCTGCTGGGGTTTGTGGAGGTGGTGCTGTGGAGGGAATGCTTGTCCAGGAATCAGGGCCTTAAATTCTCATTGGGCTGCTTCTAGGGACATGCATTCTAGGGCTCATGAGTGAGTTATCTTGCCCTGGGCTTTTGCACGTGCTGTCCCCTCCACTGAGCACTCTTCTCGGTGCCTTCTGGTTCATGCCTACCTATGCATGTTATGCGGTTCCCATGTCCAGGAAGCCTGCTCCAAACTGCAATGATGGCCTGGTTCTTCTCATAGCCCCACTGTGTGCTCCTCTAAAGTAGTGACTGTAGCTTGGTCGCTCTGGAATTCCCAGAACACGACTGGCCTTTATTGGTTCCCTGTACATAATTATCAAGTAAATGGATGTATAGCTATATCATAGATGGTGGACCTGAGCCCTGGCCCCACTGGGGAGGACTGAGTAGCTGCCCGCCCCCCAGTGCTGAGTCAAGAGTATGCACTCACTTAAGTAGTATTCATAGGGCACCTACTGTGTGCTCAATCTGCTGGGATTGTAACAGAATGCCGAGCAGACATTCCTCATCCTTATCCTCATGGAGTCTACTACATTTCCTTTTTTTTAAAGTAAGGTTTCTTTATTTTTATTTTACACGATTGGTGTTTTGCCTGCATGTATGTCTGTGTACCACATTTCATACAAGGGCCTTTGGAGGTCAGAAGAGGGCATTCGATTCTTGGTAATGGTAGCACAGATGGTTGGTTAGTAACTCTGTGTGTGCTGAGCATCAAACCCAGTCCTGTGGAAGAGCAGCCAGTGCTGTGCACTGCTGAGCCATCTCACCATCCCCGACTTCTTCTGACAGACAAATTAAGAGATATATGGTGCTGTCTGCTCACAGTAGGTGTTGTGGTAGAGAGAAGGCTGTGATGGAGACAGAGAAGGATGGCTGCTTCAGATGAGGCTGGGTGGGTCCAGGAAGGTCTCTCTGAGCCCTGTAAAGAGGACAAAGGAAAGCCACACAAACTGGGGGTTCAGCAGGCCAGGAAGTAAGGTAAAGCCTTAAAACAGGGGCCTGTTTAGTGAGCTCAGAGAACCTAGAGGCTGAGATGTGTTGCCCAGAGTGAAGTAAGAGAGTGACGGGAGATGTGGGTCAAGGGTGAGATGGCTGGGTGTATAAAGGCACTGTCTATGCAAGCCTGAGGATCTGAAGCAATGTCGGAAGGAGCAAACAGATCACACACACACACAGACACACACACACACACACACACACAGACACACACACACACACACAGACACACACACAGACACACACACACACACACAGACACACACACACAACACACACACACACAGACACACACACACACACACACACACACACACACACACACACACACACACAGACACACACACACACACACACACACAGACACACACACACACACCACCACCCCCACCCCCACCACCACCATCATAATAATAAAAATAATATATATTTGATTGAGCAAGATCATTGTGAAGAATTCAGATTTCGTTGACTGGAGGCTTTGAGTCCCGTGCTTGAGACCCAGTGGGCAGGATCGCAGGAGCATGTGTACTTGTCATCCTCCACAGTCACTTTGAGAGACCCCAGGGGATAGTGGCTTTTCTATTGACTAGCCGTCTTTAAGAAGTAACAAGCTTAGACGGGCAGGAACAGGTGAGAGGAGCTGGGTTCAGAAGAGAAAGCAAACATCTTAAAGGTTTGCCCTATTATTCTTCCACCCCACCCCCCAGACTTTTAGGAACCCCCTACCCTTGGCCCTGACAGGCTATCACGTGTGACACCCTTATAGCCACTTGTATTTCGTACACAGACATAGAGAATTCAAACCAGCTATCAAGAAGACAGGAGCTGACATACCAATTCTCCCTAAAGTATTCTCGACTGATAATAGGCTTTTCTGGTGGTGGTGTTTCAGCTCCCTGGAGAGAGCAGAGGGATGATAGGTTCAGAGGTAGAGAAATGGCTAAGGCAACCAGACATGCTTCATCCCAAGGGCTTCCTGTCAAGGGTTCGGAACCCTGGGATTGAAGGTCTCCACAGAGACCTGTCTTCTGCTCAGACCTCTGGTCCTTGCTTCCTCAGGCCAGTATGCAAAACACTTCTGCAACAAGACTTCAGACACCGTGTGTGCGGACTGTGCGGCAGGCATGTTCACCCAGGTCTGGAACCAGCTGCATACATGCCTGAGCTGCAGTTCTTCCTGTAGTGAGGGTGAGTGGCCTGAGCGGCGTGATCCCAACATCTTCCCTGGTCCTCAAGCAAGTAAGGTGGATGGGGGATTACCCTGGGTCACTCGTTTTCATCTTCCAGGACGTGAGTGGTAGGGGACTGCACTTTACCACATGTATGTATTTAGGTGATTGGGACCTGGGACTTCATGCAGGTGATACAAACACCTTTTAACAGAGCCACATCAATCCCCAGACTTTTTTTTTTTTTTTAAATTAAAGATTTATTGACTTACTCACTTTTTTGGTTTTTCAGGACAGCATTTCTCTGTGTAGCCTTGGGGATTAAACATAGTGATAGCGCTCTATCACTAAGCTACATCCTTCTAGAACCATCTGCCTTTGAGTCAGAATCTTGCTAGATAGCTCAGGCTGGCTTTGAACTTATGGACTGCCTACCTCAGCTTCCTGAGTAGCTGGGATTAGAGGCTTGCACTCCCAGACACAGCTTTCAGTTCAGGTGTTTAGTTTGGTTGAGTTTTGTTGTTCTTGTTTGGTTGTTTGGTTAGTTTGGTTTTTACAAGATAGGGTTTCTTTGTGTAGTCTTGGCTGTCCTGAAACTGAATTAGATCTGTAAGCCAGGCTGGCCTTGAACTCATAGAGCTCCACCTGCCTCTGCCTCCTGAGTGCTGGGATTGAGATGTGTGCCACTACTGCTTGGCTGTTTCGTTTGTTTGAGTTTTTGTTGTTGTTGTTTTTTTTTTTGTTTTGCTAAATGTCCCAGGTTGGCCTAGAACTTTCTATAAGGCCCAGGTTAATTTTAAACTTAAAATCTGCCTTAGTTTCCCCAGTGTTGAGATTACACACCTTGCCTGGCCACTTCCAGATGACATTTTCTTTCTAGATCCTACCAAATCTTCATTTGGTCTCTGAGGTGGATGGTGGGGAAGTGAGGTCAGAGTTGAGGATATAGAGCCTAGAGGAACAGATGTATATTCACTCTGTGGTCGAGTCCTGAGCGCAGACAACAACCAGAGAGGCAAGGCAGCCAGGGGTCCTTTGGGCCTGTGCTGAGGGACCTACCAGCTCTGGCAGGAAGGGCGGAATGGGTGAGTGGAAGTAGAGATGACCCTGGCTGTCCTTCCATCCTCTAGACCAGGTGGAGACCCACAACTGCACTAAAGAGCAGAACCGAGTGTGTGCTTGCAACGCTGACAGTTACTGTGCCTTGAAATTGCATTCTGGGAACTGTCGACAGTGCATGAAGCTGAGCAAGTGTGGCCCTGGCTTCGGAGTGGCCCGTTCAAGTAAGGACCCTTCTTCCTCTCCCCGAGGAAAGGATTTGAACATCCCTGAGAGGTCATAGGCACCTATCTCTAAGCCTTACCTCAAAGCTCTCCAGTGGCTGCCATGTGTGGTGCATATCTCCTGGAACCACTGTTTACGCCAAGCCCTGAGCTGGTGGGAAATCAGGTAGGACAGGAAGGTAACACTGGAGAGCAGGCCCACGTATGTGTATGGGCTTTACGTGTGTTCGTGCATGTATGTGCGTGTGTGTGTCTATTGCATGTGCACGTGTACAGATGTGTGTGTCTATTTCATGTGCATGTGTACAGATGTGTGTGTGTTTGTATTGCATGTTCATGTGTACAGACGTGTGTGTGTGTGTGTGTGTGTGTGTGTGTGTGTGTGTTTTAGTATTTTAAGGTAGAGAATTACAAACAGGCCTCCCTTGTGGCCCCACTGTTAAGAGACTCCCCACCTGACTGCACAAAGTGTTCATTTTGTTGACAAGCTCTGGATTTTCTCTTCAAGGAACCTCAAATGGAAACGTGATATGCAGTGCCTGTGCCCCAGGGACGTTCTCTGACACCACATCATCCACAGATGTGTGCAGGCCCCACCGCACGTGAGTGTTGATTCCCTGACTTCTGAAGGAGCAGGGAGGGCGATCCCTGGATGACTGGGTCCCAGGATATAGGACAGCTTGTCATTCTTTGTCTCTGGGACAGACAGTGGATGACACAAGCAGGGGCCTGACACAGAGGCGAGAGTGGATAGTGACAGTAGGTGGAAGGTGGGGTGTATGTGAGGGGTTTGTCCTTAGACCCGGCTCCCTGGAATGAGCTCACTGTCTTCTGTGGTCTCCTGATTGCAATCTTCCTCCCTCAGTTGTAGCATCCTGGCTATTCCTGGAAATGCAAGCACAGATGCAGTCTGTGCATCCGAGTCCCCAACTCCAAGCGCTGTTCCAAGGACAATCTCCGTATCTCAGCCAGAGCCCACAAGATCCCAGCCCATGGATCAAGAGCCAGGGCCTAGCCAAACTCCACACATCCCTGTGTCCTTGGGTTCAACTCCCATCATTGAACCAAGCATCACGGGTGGCATCTCTCTTCCAATTGGTAAGTCCCCAGTCTCAAGAGTGACCCAGACAGACTTGGAAGTGCACAGCTACTGGGGAGGCTGAGACAGGAAAATTGCAAGTTCAAGGCCAACCTGGGCTATAGAGTCAATCTCGGCTTAGTGAGACCCTGTCTCAAAATAGTACTTTTGATGGGAGCTGAGGATGTAGCCCATTGGAAGAGTGCTTGACTAGCCTGGGTTTAAATTCGCAACAAAAATAAATTGAAATATAAAAGGGGAGAAGCTTTCTCCCACCACCCGCTCTCTGCCTCTCTTGCTTCTGGAAGCCTCCCTTTGGGTGGAACTGGGAGCCTGGTCTCTATCTTTCAGAGCAGATACAAGTGTAGAGGATTTGGGTCTCCAACAACATCATGTTGTCATAGTGAATCCCTGTGTGGCATGAAGACGAACATAAGTTCTGGTTGCTAGTCTGATGAACTCATTTGTCTCACAAGACTATGGAGTGTTGGTGTCTCTGGCTTCCCTCTCCAGCCCTCTGGTTTTATGTGGTTCACAGATATGATCTTTGGTTTGACCCTGAACTTGAGGACCTAAGGCTGGACTTGTTCCCAGCACCAGTCACCCTGGCACCTTTGTTTCTGAATACCCTGTCTTCTTCCCAGGTCTGATCGTTGGACTGACAACTCTGGGTCTGCTGATGTTAGGACTGGCGAACTGCTTCATCCTGGTGCAGAGGAAAAGTAAGGTTCTGGTCCCTTCCTGTTTCCAGCCCTGCACCCCACCCTAACACTTTTTTGGGTACTGTGGATGGTGGCTTAGTGAAGAGCTCTGCGTGACCATAGAGTCAAGTGGATCTGGAGAGTGTAGCCTCTTGTTCTCCAGGAGCTTGGAGCCTGGGGAAGAAAGTACATATCTATATGAGTATGGGCTCATCTGTGGATCTTACCTGTCAGGCAGCTACTCCCTGGGCTGGGTCCACTCTACTGGCTTTACCCGAGCCATGCTGTGCCCTTTAAGATAGATGTATGGAAGGAGTCCTGCCTCTGACTTGTTCCTCTCTCTTCATTGTAGAGAAGCCCTCCTGCCTACAACGAGAAGCCATGGTGGTGAGTATCTCTGTGCCCTCCTCCTCCTCCTCCTTCTCCTCTTCTTCCTCCTCTTCCTCCTCCTTCTCCTCCTCCTCCTCCTTCCTCCTCCTCCTCCTCCTCCTCCTCTTCCTCCTCCTCCTCCTCCTCCTCCTCCTCCTCCTCCTCCTCCCTCCTCCTCCTCCTCCTCCTCCTCCTCCTCCTTTCTTCCAGTTCCTTTTCTAGGTATCATAAGCACCATCATATAAGCAGGATTGAATGGGTATGGTGGTGCAGGCCTGGAGTCCCAGTAGTTGGGGACAGGTAGAGGCTGGAGGATCAGGAATATAAATACTCCCTCAGAGCCAGCTGATATTCAGCTACATTCCAACTGGGAAGAAACAGGCAAACTGTCCCCTAGCTGGGCATAGCCAGTCTCTTTCCCTGTGCTATGTCCAACTCCTCACTGGTCCTATGAGTAAGGCACCTTGGTTCCTCATTATGTAGATGAGGAAATGTAAGCTTAACAGCTACAGACACTCTCGAAAGGTTGTGGTGTGTTCTGGTGGTCAAACCCTCTGAGCAGGTGGATATGGCTGACACATCCAAAGCTGTCTCAGGCTGGCTTCTCCTAGCAGGCCTTGCTCGCCAAGATTGGTTGCTAGGAGTTGGAGAACCTTGTCCAGTCCTGTGCCCTGTCAGCTACCTGCCTCAGGGCCTTACTTGGGAGGAGACCAGTAGATGGTGTCCTCATGTGCTAGAGTGAGGCTGTCAGGCAGGAGCAGTAGTGACTCAGCTCCTGCTCTGAATGCTGGGGAAAGTAGGGGTTATTTGGACAAACAGCATTTGAATTCATCCACACCTCCCCCAGTCATGCACATGTCTCATGTTTAGTCACCAGGAGTTAATGGTGGTGGTGGAGGAGGAGGAGGAGGAGGAGGAAGAGGAGGAAGAGGAGGAGGAGGAGGAGGAGGAACACGCCAGCACTGTCTGAGGGCTTATAAACTCTTCCAGCCTGGCTCTGACACAAGCTGTGCGGTTATTGAGACCAACTTTGGAGTCTGGGATACATGGCCCAGACACTCAAGTACTTGTCCTGAAGTGGCACAGCTAATGGGTGTGGTCTGGAGCACAAACTTAGGACTCTGTCTCACTAGCATGCAATTATGTGCTTCTCTCAGTCATGCCCACATGGACTTGCACAGATAGACACCCTTAGCTCAGAGGCCTACAGAAGCCAGCCATACCTCTCTGCCAGTCCCAGCTCCATATGACAGGATCAGACCCAGAACCATAGGAGGCGTCAGGCAAGCTCAGGTTTTTGGTGCTCCCTCAGTGGGGTTCCAGCCAGAGTCACATGACTGTGATAGCGTCTGTACGTGAACACTGCCGCTTGTGGCTTTGAAGCGGGAGCTAGCTGTGACCTTTGGGGAGGAAGGGAGGATTCTGTTCTGTCTGGCTCTAGCCACAAGCAGAGAGGGGGAGGCCCAGCCAGAAAAGCTCCTTCTGTAGGGCTGGTGTGGTGTGACATTTATGAGTGCCTCGGCAGAGTTATGAGGTAAGGCTGGGGCCAAGGTGAGGCTGAATTCAGAATGTTTTCTGTCTCTTCTAGACTGGGGTACCTAGCTGGCAGGACCCCAGGGGAGGCATGCGCTCACATCCTAGACTGGGCTTACTTACTGTGGCCATCAGCCAGCTCCATAATTCTGAGCTCCAGAGTCACCTCCTGTGGGCTTTTGTGGCCTCATGGGGACAGTTTGTATAAGATCCTTCCAGTCCAGAGTCAGAAGCTGTGAACTGGGCAGGAAACAAGACCTCAAGGCCACATGTCAATGACATACCTGGACGTCTAAGAAGCCATAGCAATGGTGGGCAGGGCCCAGAGATGGAGGTTTCAGTGACTTTCTAGAGAGCACCAGCCACAGGAAAGATAGCCCAACGATTGCTTTGGCTTAGATTACCCCTGGCATTGTGCCTCCCTGGAAAAGTGTGGCCACTTTTCCAACTGCTGTTGACAGACAATGGCCTTGGAATGGTATTTTTGGATGCCCTTAGCATAAGTTACTATGAACAGGGAATTTGTCTTAAGCCTCCAGAGCCGAACCCCAGACACCCAGAGTAGACATGCTGGATTTTAGCTCGACTGCATTGTATCCAAACCATGACCTCAGGCAAAAAAATTCCATTTCCACCTGCAGAGCTAGGATAGTGCGAGGCTATACTGTCTCGAAGAGCTGAGACCGATGTGACTCAGACACACTATTTGGCACATACAGAGTTAGAAGCCACGGGGAAGCCACAGAACAGCTTCTAGGTGAACCGTAGAATGGGGCAGCTGAGAAGGCCAGGGAGCAACCCTGAGAGTGGCCCCGAGGAAAGGGCCCCATGAGCTGGGGTGATTCATTGAGCAGAAGCAATGAAGAGGAAAGGTGTTGAGCTTTGAGGACCAAGTCTGGCCTCTAGGACAGCTACTCAGACCCACCCGAGATCAGGAAGGCTGCCCTTTGCAGAACAATGGTGGTGGCTCAGATGCACCAAACTTGTTTATTTATGAATGCTAAAACTTGCACTTTAGATTTGGGGCATTATTTTTTTTTTAAGACAAGGACTCACATAGCCTGTATTGGCCCTGAACACTAACTGAGGATGGCTTTGAACTTCTGATCTTCCTACCTCAATCTCCCCAGTGTGGGGTTACAGACATAGACCACCACACCCTGCTTATATGATACCGGGGAATGAACCGCTGAGCTCTGGCCAGAGTCTTTAGTCCCTTCTGTTCTTGCAGAAAGCATGAGTTCAGTTCTCAGCACCCATGTCGGATGGTTCGCAACCACCTTGCAACCATCTGCTCCAGGGGGTGTGATGCCCCTTTCTGTCCTCCAAAGACAACTGAACACTCATGTACCTACCCATACTGAGACAGAAATGTGTACACACAATCTTTCCATTTCCTTATGTGGACTGAGATTGAAAAACCTTTGGTGTCCTGTGTGGAAACGTGTGGCGTGGGCAGAAATGTGCAAGCTGTGGCGTGTGGGTGACAGGGGAGACGGGAGAGCAAAGGCGCCCGCCGGCAGTTGGATTTACAGCCTCCCTTTTCCTCCCAGCCTCATCTGCCTGATGACAAATCCCAGGATGCAGTAGGCCTTGAACAGCAGCACCTGTTGACCACAGCGCCCAGTTCCAGCAGCAGCTCCCTGGAGAGCTCAGCCAGCGCTGGGGACAGGAGAGCGCCCCCTGGGGGTCATCCCCAAGCAAGAGTCACAGCGGAGGCCCAAGGGTCTCAGGAAGCCTGTGCCGGCTCCAGGAGTTCAGGTGAGAGGCAGGAACCAGCTGTCTTCTGTGTAGATAGCTGTCCCTCCGTCTACTGATTGAAAATAACCCAAGAGGAAAATGCCTTTAATACCTAGTGGCCATGATAACTGAGAGGTTCTGATTCACTGCCCAGTCAGTGTCTTGGGAGAGGATGCTATTGCCTTTCACCAGTTCTGAAGAGGCCCACAGTGTTAAGCACAGTTTCCATGCTCCCGCCAACGTCAGGTTGCAAAACCTTAAGTCAGACTACTGTAGGTAAAGTCAGGTTCATGTCTATCCCTTGCCTAATCTCTGCTGCTGTCCTGGAGCTGCCCTGGGGAGCCACCCTTGGCTACTCCTGGCTGATGTCCTAGTCCTGGCTCAAGTGCGGTCCAGTCAGTTTAGACATCTAGGTTCAGCCCCAGCTGTGTTGGTTATCTCACTAGCTCATTCTACTGCAGACACCCCCACTTTGTCTTTCAAGTCTCCCCTATCAGATGGGGAGTAATCCTGAACCCCTCCACGTTGTCATCCCTGGTTGGTTTGGCCTTTGTTTAGGGATCCCCAAGGCCATACCTCCTTTCCACAGGATTATCTGCCTTCCGTCCTTCAGAGGCCTATGTGATTCTCAAAAGCCACATCCTGCTTACATCCCTAGGTCTGTTTGCTTGCTTTTGAGACAAGGTTTCTCTGTGTAGCCCAGGCTCTCCTGGAACTTGCTTTGTAGACCAGGCTGACCTTGAACTCATAGCTCCACCTGCCTTTGCCTCCCGAGTACTGGGATTAAAGGCATACGCCACCGTGCCGTCTTTGACCTGCCCAGTTCTATAAGCTAATGTTGGAGGTGTGTTTCACTAGTCATCGTCCCGGGTGCCTTACCTGAACCAAACCTGCCTATCAGCACTAAGACATAGTTACCATTACCACCCCATTTTC
The DNA here is from genome assembly GCF_011064425.1 of Rattus rattus. Lineage (NCBI taxonomy): Eukaryota > Metazoa > Chordata > Mammalia > Rodentia > Muridae > Rattus > Rattus rattus. The sequence continues at coordinate 13,604,719 of NC_046154.1, forward strand.
CAGGTGAGGAAATTGAGGCCCAGAAAGGTCAATGATCTTGCTAAGAGCACACAGCTAGTGTACCCAAGCTCCAGGGGTCAGTTCTGCACTGTGAGCTTCAGAGCCTTGGAACTGGGAGATGAATGAAAGAAACCATTCTTTTGGGGGGTCTTTAAAAATATTTTATGTCTATGGGTATTTTACGTGCATATATGTCTGTGCACCATTGGTGTGTATGGTGACTGTAGAGACCAGAAGAAGGTGTCAGGTCCCCTGGAACTGGAGTTACAGATGGTGTTAGGAATCTAACCCAAGTCCTCTGAAAGAGCACCAAGTGCTCTTAGCTGCCGAGCTGCCTCTCTAGACCTGTTCTTCTGGGGCTCTACTCACTGTAGCTCACTGATGGTCCCTTTGGGCCAGAGGCACAATACGTGAGCCTGTTGCATTGACTCAGTCTGCATCTTGCCCTATATATAATCTATAATAGACCCACTATTGGTATCTCTTGGGCCTACACCGGTGGATTTCCCAAGAACCCTGAGACTTCCTTTGGTTTGTTTCATAATGGAAATTTCAAGGCTACAGGCCTTTGTCCCTCTGCCCCGGCAGCACTGGCTCGTGGGGCAATAGGAAGTAAACATGAACTCGAACGTGGTCATTCACCCGGAGCAACCCAATGGCCCTGGGGCCATGAGAATCCAAGGAAGCTCCTAATTCCCATTTCTTCCTCTGGTGATGAGCCCTGCACCTCCTTAGCATGTCAGAGAGAGACTGTGGCTTTGTGCCCACATTGGCACCTGACAGGGGATTGACAGCCAAGACCACACTGCCTCCCACACCCCGCCTCCTCTGACACCCACATTCTGTTGCTTCCCTGACTGCCACGCCCTGTGCTTGTTCATACCTAGGCGAGCTTCTCTGCCTGTAGCACCCCTGCTGCCTCCCTGCCCACAGGAGTCCCCTGTCTGCTTTGCGTTTTTTTGCCATCAGAGCCTCAGCCTCACCAGCACGTGGTGACGTGTCAGGGCCCCTCGGTACAATCTGAGGATTCCCTGAGCCCAGGCTGGAACAGAGCAGTGGCTCTCGACATTCGTTCAGTGAAGAGATGTTTTCAAATAGAAACACGAATCCATCTTCCATGGCTTGCCTCCTCCCGTGGTGGTCCATCGTGGCTTCTCCCTTGGTCCCTGAGGATATCTATCCCCTTTCTCCTCTGACATCTTCCCCCTCCTCTTTCTTCTCCCAGCTGTTCTGTACCACCTCCTCCTTTTTCATCAACACCTCCCTCTACCGTGGGAGCCTGTAAACCCCAGAACCGTGCCCCGCTCACCCCCACAATGTCTTGTTCATGACGTGCAAAGGTCATGGTGACTTCAGATGATGTTTGGGTGCTGATGAGGTCTAGAGTAGAGGTTTCTTTGTGGTCTCTTGATTCCAGTTCTCCCTCGGCTGCTCTGAATAGATGGGTTGGCTCTGTCCTAACCCAAGCAACTTTGAGTCCCAATTTCTGGGAAGCAGGAGCCAGGATGAATAGACAGCTGCCGCCGCTATGGACTCAGTAGGTTCTGCAGGTCTAGAGGCAGGAGCAGGAGCAACTGACGTGCAGCTGACACTGGGAGTAATATATGTCTACCCTCTGCTAGCCTGGCATTCATTCCTCACCAACTTAGGAAACTTAGAAGCCCACAGAGGCCAGGCGGGATGGTGGATGGACTGTCCCTGATATCCCTTCTGACCGTGCTGTCTGCTTCTCTATATCCCAGTGGTAGGGACCAAACTCCTTGGGTATGGTAGGTGAGCTTTAAAATGCCAACCCCTGAATTTTAAGCATTGTCAGTCAGTTCACTTACAACGCTATCATCATCACAATCAAAATGTGCCTGGGCTGGTTTTGATCCATGTAGCATTTGTCCTCTCAGTGGGAATGTTCTTTACAGATTAGGCCATGGGCAATCTTCTATAACTGCTCCCTGTGCACATCCTAGGTTCTTTGTTCCGATGTGCGCATGTGCGCATACGTACACCCACACATACACACACACACACATTCTCTCTCTCTCTCTCACTCTCACACACACACACACACACATTCTCACTCTCTCACACACACACACACATTCTCTCTCTCTCACACACACACACAGACACAGACACACACACATATCTCTCTCACACACATATTCTCTCTGTCTCTCTCTGTCTCTCTCTCTGTCTCCTCTCTCTCTCTCTGTCTCTCTCTCTCTCTGTCTCTCTCTCTCTCTCTCTCTCTCTCTCTCTCTCTCACACACACACACACACACACACACACACACATACAGGTGTGCTAATAAATCCTTGTGTCCATGTGGAAGCTAGAAGGTAACCTCAGGTGACACCCTTAGGAACTCCATCTACCTCCTTTAAGACAGTCTCTCCTTGGCTTGGAGTCCACCAGTTAGATTTGGTTGGTTGGCCTGGAAACCCCCAGAACTCTCCCATTCTCTGCCTCCCAAGCACTGGTTACAAGTGTGTGCCACCATGCCCAGCCTCTTTATGTGGGGTCTTGGGGAGACTGAATTTAGGTCCTTAAGCTTGCAAGACAACCTCTTCACTAACTGAGCCATAGCCTTGACCCAGGCTTTTGTTCTTGGAGTACTTTTGCCTGCTTTAGATAATCGTCTCTGGTTAGCAGCGGGGAGAGATGGGCTGGGCAGTTGGAAAGTGAGCAAACAGAGGCACATAAGGGTGATGCATCTGCCTTCGTAGTCGAGGTGAGCTAGGATCTTTGGTTAGCCTCTTGGTCCTTGGCCTGTTGCTCTTGCCCACAATCTTGCCCCCTGCCCCTGGGATGACAAGAGGCAAGCTGCAAAGACTCCAAGATCCCACTGACACCTTACCCTCCCATCTTGTACTTCACAGATTCTTCCCATGGCAGCCACGGGACCCATGTCAACGTCACCTGCATCGTGAACGTCTGTAGCAGCTCTGACCACAGCTCTCAGTGCTCTTCCCAAGCCAGCACCACAGTGGGAGACCCAGATGCTAACCCTTCAGGGTCTCCAAAGGATGAGCAGGTCCCCTTTTCCCAGGAGGAGTGTCCCTCTCAGTCCCAGTGGGAGACCACAGAGACACTGCAGAACCATGACAAGCCCTTTCCCCTTGGTGTGCCTGATGTGGGTATGAAGCCCAACCAACCAGGCTGGTATGACCAGATTGCTGTCAAAGTGCCTTGACCCATGACAGGGGCAACACCCTGTAAATGGACCCCCCTAGGCCCTGAACCCATGGAACTTCATGACTTTTTCTGAGCCCGTTTCCTTTAGTGGCCTCTACAGTTCCAGTTGCAGGTCAACTGAGGGCTGAGGCAGCTAGAGTGGTCAAAAACAGCCTTGGTGTTTCATGGGGACAGTCCCAGGAAGCCCTTGTTCTTCTGTGACCCTCTGGATCTCCTGGGCGCTCTGGCTGATTCTTGTTTCTGAGAGGCCCCAGAATTTTCCCTTCTAAGGAGCTAACATCCTCTTCCATATGCTTTGAGAAAGGATAGCACAGCTCTTCAGCCTGAATGCTGACACTGCAGGGCAGTGTCTGAGGTAAGTAGGAGGAAGTAGTCCCCTGGTAGGGCACAGAGGCCCTTCAGATTAGTGCAAGACTCTTAGGAAGAACCCTCTCCCAACACACCGAAATCCTGATGCCCCAACAGGCAGGATTGCTCTGTTGTAGGGTGCTGGGGCTGTGGCTCAGTAGTCCAGTGTGCTTTTTGCATGCCCTGGGTTTGATCCGCAGTACTCAAAAAGTACGCAGACAGTAGACAGAAGTCAGCACAGGCTACACGCCGCTGTGTGGTTTTTATCCTCTGCCTTTGACTTTTACTCCAGTGGGCACACAGAAGCCTGGAACTCCTCCTCCTGGCCTTCTAATGAACCGTTCCAAGGCCATACCTTCTTTCAGGGAATCTCAGGGACTGTAGAGTTCCCAGGCCCCTGCAGCCACCTGTCTCTTCCTACCTCAGCCTGGAGCACTCTGTCTAATTCCCCAACCGCTTGGTACTGTACTCGCTGTGACCCAGGTGCATGTCCGGGTTATGCACTGTGAGTTGGAACAGCCAATGGCATCAGTTGAAGGGACCACGCAGAAACAGCTGAAGCCAGCTATTTTGCCAAAGGATTCATGCTCATTTTCTAATCGACCTGCTCCCCTAGCATGCCTGGAGGGGAAGAGTTCAGGAGACTTCTGAAGACAGAAGAAGTTGAGCCTCAGGTGCTTGGATGCCATGCTCACAGATTCCACAGGATATGAACTTGTTAGAGGAGCCCAGTTGTTACCATGGAGACTTAAATAGCTCAGCACTCTGGAATCAAGATATTGGACACTTGGGACAGACTTGTTAGGTCTCTGTAGCATCGGACTGGAGAAGCGAAGGGACACGTCTGCCCCCTGGTGGCCAGTCCTGGGATGGCCTCGGGCCGCCTAGGCAACAAAAAGAATGAATTGGAAAAGACTGCTTCTGGGTGCAGCCTCAACTCCTGTGCTTGTGTGGATCCCTACATGGTGTGTGTGTGTGTGTGCTAAGGAGTATTTGCCCTGTATGCTGGACAGAATTCCTGCTTATAAATGCTTTTCGTTGCTGTTTTGCACACTGATCCCTGGTTGTGTCTGGCAACTGGCTTGGGATTTTTCTGTGGTCCTGCGGGCTCACCTCTAATGTGTGAAGGAGAGATAGTTAGGTGGATCCAGGAGGTCCATGTAGTGAAGAGCTCTGGAGCCACCCCAACCCCCACCCCACTTTTACAGCCACGCTTGCAGAGAACCCGGCTGTCTCCCTCTTGTAGCCTGTGGATGCTGAGGAAACATCCAGGCAAGGGGTCTCCAGGTGTGTCCCTAACGCCTGCTCTAAGTCTGGCCTCCTCATTGTGTTATGGGAAGAAGGGTTCTGTCATCTAGGAAGCCCACACCACGGGTCTGAACAATGCTGTACCAGCTTGGACCAACTCCGGGCTCTGTGAGCAGAGGAGCGGGTCAGGGAAGAGTTCGAGTACCGACCTCTGGCACATTCCTAATGGATGGGCAGTCCAGAATCTCCCTCCTTCAGTGTGTGTGTGTGTGTGTGTGTGTGTGTGTGTGTGTGTGTGTGTGTGTGTGTGTGTGTTGGGGCTGGAGGTCTGTGTTGGTGTGTATGCATGTTTGCATATATCTGTGTGTCCCTGCGTGTGTGTTGTGTATGTGTATGCATGCTTGCATGTATGCGTGTGCCTGTGCGTGGAGACCAGAGGTTGACTTACTTTGGGTGTTTTGATCACTCTCCATCTAATGTACTGGGGCAGGGCTCTCATCTACACCCAGAGCTTGCACATTTGCTAGTCGAGCTTGCTTCAGGGATCCCCTGTCTGTGCCTCTGGAGTGCTCAGACTGTCATACCTGCCCGGCATTGACATGGATACCAGAGATCTGAATTGTGATCCTTACACTTGTGTACCTGGCATTTCATCCACTAAGATATCTCTCCAAGGGCTCCCCCTTCCCATTTAATAAATTGGTTTTGGACCGGCAAGATGGCTCAGTGGGTAAGGCAGTTTGCTGAAAAGCCTGATGACCTGAGTTGGATCCCTAGGACCATCAGGCAGAAGAAGAGAACTGACTCCTGCAAGTTGTCCTTGTCCTCTGGCTACCACCCCATACATATGCTTCTGCACTTGTGTGCATGCACAGTCTTTCACACACACACACACACACACACACACACACACACACACACACACGAGTCACACACAATAAATGTAATACAATTTTTAAATAAATTGACTTTATTTTTTATCATTGCTTTTGGTTATCTGTTGGTTTGTAGATGGGGTTTTGGTATATACCCAGTCTGGCTACATACTCCAGGCAATGAACTTGGAGATTCTCCTGCCTCAGTTTCCAGAGTGCAGAGTTATAGGCATGCGTAACCATGGCAAGACCCTTGGCATTACATTTTGTTTTCTTGATGTTATTTTTCCCTCTTCTGGGGGAAAGTCTCATATATTCCAGGCTGGTATTAACCTTGTCTAAAGATGACCTTGACTTTTGTATCCTCTTGCCTCTACTTCCCAAGCATTGGGATGACAAGTGTATTCACACTGTGATTTATGAGGTGCTGGGGATTGAACCCCAGGGGGCCTCATGCATGCTAGGCAAACACAATCAAAATACATGCCCAACCCCAAACTTCACTTTTAAGCTGTGATTTATTAACGTTATTGAGCAGACAGCTTGAACATGATTCTGTAAACCTTGAGGAACCCTGCACTCTGCTTTGCCAATGCTCTATTTACTAAAGAATAATTATAGAGTTCAAGATCTCAAAGCAGCAGTTCTCCACCTGGGGGTATGACCTCTTGGGTATCCCATATCAGATATTTACATTATGATTTATAACAGTAGCAGAATTACAGTTTTGAAGTAGCAACAAAATGCTCTTCTTGAGGCAGGGTTTCTCTGTGTAGTTCACTCTACAGACTAGGCTGGCCTTGAACTCAGAGATCCACCTGCCTCTGCCTCCTGAGTGCTAGGATTAAATGTGTATGCCATCATGCCAAGTGCAATGAAATAATTGTATTGTTGGGTCACCTAAACATGAGAAACTGTATTAAAGGGTCATAGCATTAGGGAGAACTACTGTCCCAAAAGATAATGGAGATTGGTAATAGCATTTTTAAAAAAGATTAATTTTTTTTACTCTGTGTGTACACGTGTGTGTGTGTGTGTGTGTGTGTGTGTGTGTGTGTGTGTGTGTGTGTGTGTCTCAAAGAGGTCAGAATAGGGTGTTGAATCCTCTAGAACTGGTGTTACAGACAATTGTGCCAAATGGGTGTTGGGTTTTCTGGAAGGGTAGCAAGTGCTGTTACTAACTGTTGAGCCATCTCTCTAGCCATAATGTACTCTTTTTTTATTAAAAACTTTAGCATTCTGCCAGGTGTGGTTCCTGACTTCAATCCCAGCACTTAGGAAGCGGAGGCAATTGGATCTCTATGATTTAGAGGCCAGACTTGTCTACACAGTGAGTTCCAGGCCACTCCAGACTATGTGCTGAGACCCCAACTCCAAATACATCTAGCGTTCTTGAGGCCAGATAGCTGGCTTGGTGGGTAAAGAGCCTTTCTGCGGATGCGGACAGCCTGTGTTCTGTCTCACATCCCGCGTGATGGAAGGACAGAGCTGACTGACCCACACACATGCATAATAAACATAGTTAAAAATAATTTTTTTAATGTAGTATTCTTGGCTCCAACTGGAGCTCTGTTGGTGAAGTGTTTGCCTAGCATGGGTTCAATCCCCACCATTGCATTTACTGTGTATCCTGTGATTCCAGCACTGGGAGGGCAGAGGCAAAAGAATCAAAAGTCAGTCATCCTTGGTTACATGCCAGTGCAAAGACAGCTCAGGGTACATGAGAACTTGACTCCGAAAGGAGGAGGAGGAAGAGAGAAGGAAAAAAGAAAAGAAAAAAAGACAACACTAGTATTGTTCTTTTGGGGAGACCTTTTACAGGTCATCTGCAAGTTAGTGTAAGTCTTGTTTTTAAACATTGCAACATTGTATTAAAGCCAGAAGCACAAATACATTAATTACTATTCTCTTTGCAATGAGGAAATACACGAGAAAAGCAACCCAAGGAAGAAAGCTTTTAGTTTTTTTCCTTTGGTTTTGATTTTGGGGTTTTGGCTTGTGGTTTGGGAGTCCAGGCCATCATGGAGAGGAAGGCGAGTGCTGGGGTCCAGCCTCGACACAGGATCGGGGTTCTCAACTGGAAGCAGGGATATCTGGAAGGCGCATAATAAATATACACAGACTACTCTTTGGGTACAAACTTACAGGCAATTTCAAGGCTTGAAAGTCTCTCTCTCTCTCTCTCTCTTGCAACTTGAGGGTACATGAACTGCATTCTCTTGCACACTCTGCTTTTTTTTTTTATTGCGGTTTTCTTTTCTCAAACTCCCACACTCATGCACACCTCTGTTCATTACCCTTTCATTCTCTCACACACTCTTCATACACACCTCACACATATCTCACACACACCACATGCACTCTCCTTTCACGCATACATACAATCTTCATACACACCTCACATTCTCTCTTCACTCACTCTTCACATGCTCTCCTCATGCTCTCTCACTCGCTCTCACATTTGTTCTCAGACTCGCTCTCTCATTCGCTCCCTCATGTGCTCTCTCATTTACTCTTCACATGCTCTCTCTCTCATGCTCTCTTCACATGCTCTCTCATTCATTCTTCACATGTTCTTCTCATGCTCTCTTCACATGTTCTCTCTCATGCTCTCTTCACATGCTCTCTCTCATTCATTCTTCACATGTTCTCTCTCATTCTCTCTTCACATGTTCTTTCTCATTCTCTTCAGCTTTTCTCTTACCCCAGTCTTTTATTGATAATTCAAAAATAGGTAGAAAAAAAGACATTGTATAATCATTACCAAATCAAATTCAAAAGAATAACCACATCCCACAAAGAACTAAGAATTACAATTGTTCCCCAAAGTTTCAAGTTTCCCCTATTCCCAGGCCTGTGGCCAAAATAATAATAATTGTAAACTTATCATTATTTAAACTTTAACTTTTAACTTATTATACTTCAGAGCTCAAAGCTCCGAGGTCAGCTCCTTGCATTTTCCTGGGAAGCTCTAATGATAAATGACATAGGCAAAGCTGCCAGGCAGTGGCCAGAAAGAATCAAGTTAACCCTTAACTCAGTGGTTCCGCTAGCTTTCTGTTCCTTGCACACAATGACTCTCGTAAGAGTCACAGTATTTAGACTTAATTTACTAGTATATAATTTTATATATTCTATACTTCCTTATCCAGGAATCACTCTCATATGTTATGTAAAACTTATTTCCTAACTTCAATAACTTTTTCATTTCTTAGGGTCCCAATGTTGGCTCTAATTCATTTTCTAATAATTTCTTTAAAATTTCTTTGCAAGTCAAGCATTAATCTGGAACTACCATTGTGCAGTTATTACATTGTTTCCAAGATGAGACTACACAGCATGCACCTGGGCCATCAGGGCTGTGCTGTGCTGTGCCCCTATGCCTCAATTTCCAATTGCTTAAGAATCATAACATTGGGGTTGGGATTTAGCTCAGTGGTAGAGCGCTTGCCTAGCAAGCGCAAGGCCCTGGGTTCGGTCCCCAGCTCCGAAAAATAGAAAAGAAAAAAAAAAAAAAAGAATCATAACATCAAGGAACATCTAGTTTCACAGAATTCACCAGAGCAGAAGAAGAAATAGATAGGAAAGTCAGATATAATAGAATAATTGCACACCAAGGCCAACTGGAAGGCAGTCATGCACAAATGAAATCTATGCAGTCGTTGTCCAGGGCTAAGGTTAGGAGAAATGGGAACAACCAGTTTTTACAAAGAGCTTCTGCGGGCTACTGAGCTGTCTCCATCCCGGCCTACTGCAGGCAGACTCTTATTTCAGATGGCAGGTCCCCTGGAGGGATGTGTCTCCTGCTTCTCAGGGTCCCAGATGCCACCCTACTTTACAAGGAGCTGCCACGGGCTTCTGAGTGGCCGGCCACACTGCGCCTGGAATCAGGAAGCAGAGGGACAAATGCCGCTCAGCTTACGTCTTTTCATTTAGTTCAGTCTGCGGACCTTAGCTCTTAGAGCAGTGGTTCTCAACCTGTGGGGTTTGACTGCTTTAGAAGTGGCATTCGAGATACCCAACATATCAGATATTTACATCACTAAGGCTCATAATGGTAACAAAATTACAGTTGCTACTTTTAGCAACAAAATAATTTTAGAGCTGGGGGAGGGTCACCTAAAAGGCTGTGGCATTAGGAAGGGTAAGAACCACTGCCTTAGAGGGCCACACTTCACTTTTCTGTTAAATACCCTAGAAGTGTGTTTCCAGAGCCGCTCTGGACAGTCAAGTTTGACCGTGAAAATTAACTGCAGAACCACTCACTTCCTTATTGATTTGCAGATATTATGCAAAAAGGAAAAAAAAAAAAAGCTCATGAACCCTTCTGTTAAGGTTGGAGGTTAAGACGGGATCTTACTATATAATCGTGGCTGGCCTGAAACTAAGCACACCAGATTGGCCTTGAACTCATTGAGATCTGTCTGCCTCAGCCTCCACAGTGCCGGCACAAAAGGCATGTGCCACCCTACCTAGAACTTTGTGAATTCTTTGTGGAAACTCTGGCACTGAGCATTGAAATACCAAGGGTGTGGGTGTAGCTTACTTGCAGAGCATTCGTCTGCATTCTGAGAGGAAAAAAAAAGCAAGAGAAGAAAGGAAAAAGAAATAATGACTCAACCATTGATAGGACGTTTGAGACCCAGTTTTGTCCTCAGGATCACAGAGAAGCTCGATGGGCTAGCTCTAGAGCCTTGTCAAGTGGGTCAGAGCACATGGAGCACAGGGCTAGTGAGGAACGTGATCCCACCGCCTGCTCTGAGTGCCGTCTGAACCTAGCCCAAGGCATTTTAAAGTATGCTTCATGCTTTCACAGCAAGCTACCTAGGCAAGAAGAGGAACTCCATTTAAAAGCAAGCACTTGGTCCCCAGCTCCGGAAAAAAAAAAAATAACCAAAAAAAAAAGCAAGCACTTGGGGGAGGGGGGCTCGAGAGTTACTTCATCCGTTAGGAGTACTGGCTGTTCTTCCAGAGGACTGGGGTTCAATTTTTTTTTTTTTTTTTGGTTCTTTTTTTCGGAGCTGGGGACCGAACCCAGGGCCTTGCGCTTCCTAGGTAAGCGCTCTACCACTGAGCTAAATCCCCAGCCCTGGGGTTCAATTTTTGGTGGGCTCAGAACCATCCGTAACTAGTTCCTGAGGATCTGATGTTATTGTGCTGGCCCCCTTTTAAAATCGATTTTGTCAGGATATTTTATCACAACAACAGAAAAGAAAGAAAGACAAGTAAATGCGCTGGACGCATCCTGGGCTGGGTTCTTTCTCAACAAGGTCCACGTCCCTGCCAGAGACATGCCTCCTGCCAGAAGCTAAAGTCACCTCTGGTTGGTAATATGTTCCACCACTGTGGACACATTGTGGTGACTCACGGCCACCTGGAACTCTAGTTTCAGGCGCTATGCCACCCTCTGCTGGTCTCCAAGGGCACTGTGTGCACGTGGTCCACACACATGCAGGCAAGCATTTATACCCATAAAATAAAAAGAAATAGATAAATTGCTAGAGAAAGGAGCATAGACTGGGAGTGGGTGGGAACGAGGAACTGTTCTCAACCACGGTCACAGAGAAGCCAAGGAAATGGGCCCAGGTGCGGGCAGGGGGAGGGGCATTGTGTATTGTGCGTCCCGCTGTTTAGCAAAGGTGTGCGCTGCTGCCCAGCCTAACGACTTGAGTTCCATGCTCAAGACCCACATGGTGGAGAGAACCGACTCCCACTGTCCACCTTCATGTTCAAAGACAGCGGTGTTAAGACGCGCATGGTGGTGCACACCTGTAGTCCCAGCATTTGGCGGTGGAGGCAGGAGGAGCAAGAGTTCAAGGTCATCCTTGGCTACATATCGAGTTTGAGACCAGACCGAATTGTATCAGATCTTGTCTCGATACAGACAGACAAACAAACCAAAACCAACAAAAATTCAGACAGTGGCGTAATATTTTCTGCATTTACCTTCTCTCTACCTCTCAACGATAGAGACACCTATGTTTACACTGAACAAACCAAGATAGTCCCAGGAAGTGTCCCCCATCTTAGGATCCTGAAAAGTAACATGGTTTCAGGATCTCTTGGAGGGAGAATCCATTAGCCACTATCCCCCAGCCCCCGCACCCACTTCACTGTCCAGATAGATTCTTTCACTCCATCTCCTCTCAACCTGGCCCTGGCTCTGTCCCGCCCTCCTCTTTAGGTGGGTAACCTGACTGGTTGTTTCACTGACAAAATAACGGAGCTCCTAAGCCCCGCCCCCATACCCCGCACCTGGGCCCATTTCCTTGGCTTCTCTGTGACTATGGTTGAGAGCAGTTCCCTATTCCCATCCACTCTCGGTCTATGCTTCTTTCTCTCTCAAATATCTATTTCTTTTTATTTGAAGGGTGTGAATGTTTGCCTGCAGGTGTGTGTGGACCATGTGCACACAGGGCCTTGGAGACCAGCAGAGGGTGGCATATCTCTTGGAACTGGAGTTACAGGTGGCTGTGAGTCACCATAGCGGGGCTGAGAATTGAATCCGGGTCTTCTGCAAGAGTAGCCAATGCTCTAACTGCAGAGCTATCTCTTCGGTCCGTGGCACCTCTTATTTATTTGTTTGCTTATTCACTTTACATACTGATCACTCCCCCCTCTCCCCTTCCATAGTTTGTCCCTCCTCCCCCCATTCCTGTCCCTTTCTCCTTCTGCTCTGAGGAAGTGGAGACACCCCACACACCCCCCTTCCTCCTGGCATCTCTTGAACCAAACATATTGTTTCAGGGACTCCGTCTTTCCTCCTTCAGCATCAGCCTCCCTGTCTCCACTTTCCCCTGTTTTCCCTGTCTGCTTACAGACACAATGACCTTTTTGTCCCTTTTGCAAAACAACATCCCACCTCTCACCAGAAAAACAGAAAAATAACAGTAGTTGGTGAAATGTGAGAGAGCGAAAGCCAGCGCCCTGTGGGTGGGCTGTAAAACAGGGCAGCTGCTGGGACCAGATGGTGTAGAAGTCTCTCAGAAAGCTAGACATATGTGACGAGCCCTGGATTCCACCACAGGCACTGAACATAAACCAAACAGGATGATCAGGTGATCCAGAAATTGCTCTTCTGGATATGCACCCAGAAGCATTGCAAACCACACGCTTGAATGGGTAGGCATTTGATGGAACATGGCCACTCACTACGGCGTTTTCCACAAGTAAGAGATGGAGGTGAGAGGTACACCACCAGCGATAGACACAAATAAAATGTGTCTATAAATTAATTAATTAATTAATTATAATAATAAATTTATTATTAACAAATAATGTGCACAAATAAAATGCACACAATGGGGCTATTCTCCCTTAAGAATTCTGGAGATGGTCCAGCAGTTCAGAGTGCATACTGCTCTTACAGAGAACCCAAGTTCAATTCCCAGCACCCCTGTGAACACACCAGATGGATTGAAACCATCCATTACTGCATCCCAGCTCCAGGGGATCCAACACCTCCAGTCTCCATGGGTACATTCATTCATGTTCACATTCTGTACACATAACTTAAATGAATAAAAATCAGACCCACGTAGGGTGGCATTTGCCTTTAATCTCAATCCTCGAGGGGCAGAGGTATGTAGAGTTTGAGGCCAGCTTGATCTATGGAGTGAATTCAAGCTAGGCAGAATCACATGGTGGGATCTTGACTCAAAAACAAATACAAAAACAAACAAACAAACAAACAAAAAATAGTGAGATACTGTCTCAAAAAAAAAGAAAGAGAAAGAAAATATATATGTTTGTGTATATGTTAGAATAAATCTAAAGTAAAATAAAACAGAGAAATCGATAGAGGAAGACCCCTGATATCAAACTCTGACTTCCGCGTGCACATGTGCACGCACACAGATCCGTATAAACACACGATGCACATGATGTATGTGTGTATGGAATCTGGAGGTATGGCTCAGTCTGCAAAGTGCTTACTGAGTATGTATGAGGGCCCGAGTCCATACTCAGTACTCACATTAAAAAACGAAATAAAATTTGGGCTAGAGAGACGGCTCAGTGGTCAGGAGCACTGACTGCTCTTGCGGAGGACGTGGGTTTGATTCCCAGCACTCACGTGGCAGCTCACAGCCAACCGTAACCCCAGTCTCAGGGGACCCAATACTCTCTTCAGATCTCTACAGGTGCCGCGTGCACATAGTGCACACACATACATCCAGGTGAAACATTCGTGCAAATAAAATAATAAATTAAAAAGCATTTGCACGGGTGAAGATGTTTCATAGACACAGGTATATATTTGTGTGTGCGTGGGCGTGTGTGTGTGTGTGTGTGTGTGTGTGAACAAATGGAAGGAATTAGGATATGCACTGTTGGGAATGAGCCTGAGGGTAATGCAAGTGAACAAAGGTAGTCACGTAATCTCTGTGACGCCCTTTCCATGAGGGATGCAGAAGAGTCAAACTTGTAGACAGATAGCTGAATGCTAGTTCCTGGGGACAGAATTTCAGTCTCCTAAGGTAGAAAGAGTTGGGGAGATGGACAATAGAGCGGGTGGCACGACAGTGTGAATGGTTAATGGGGGCAAGGGTGTGGCTCAGGTGGTAAAGTGCTTGCCTAGAAAGCACCAAGCCCTGAGTTCCAACCGTACCCGGAGTGTGGTAGTGCGCACCTGCAATCTCGGCCTCCCGGAAGCACATGCAGGAGGATCAGAAGTTCCGGGTCATCCTCCGCAACATAGCGAGTTGGAGAGCAGCTTGGATCATGATACTGTCTCAAGAAATCAAAGTACAATAAAATACTATCGGCAGTTCTGGTCAAAGGAGACTTGCCACGTTCTCAATTGACTTTGCTTTCTGGGCTCTGGGGTGTGACAAGTACTAAAACAGCTAGCTGCCTAGGAAGCAGGTAGAAACAAAACCGGTTATCAGACAAATAAAGTTTTGTTGGATACAAGAGACAGAGGAATGAGGGTACCCTTTGGGATGAGTGGTCAAGGAAAGGACTGGAAAAGAGGCCAAAGGGAGGGAAGGACGGAGGGAGGGACCAGGGTCGTCTTCCTTCTTGCCTGCGTCCTGGGAAACTGCCCTCTGCGCCCTTTGCTGTGAGTCTGGCTTTAGCAGGAGGAGAGAGAAGCCAGTCCTATATACTCTCCTCCTTAAGTACCCTCTGGTAGCTTCTACCTGTCAATATCAGCCATAGAAGTTGTTCCCTTCATTATGTGTGTATGACAAAATCCTACACGCATGCCGGGATCCTGATTCATACCAAAGAAATAATTTCCGGGGCGACTAGATAGCTCAGAAGTTAAAGATGCTTTGCGCTCGACCCCTAGAACTCATGGTGAAAGGAGAGAACCAACTACCATAAGTTGTTCTCTGACCTTTACCCTCTCACCGTGGCACATGTAAATAAATGTAAAAAAAATCCAGAGGGCTGAAGAGACGGATCGGCCGTTAAGAGTAGCTCTTGCAGAGAGTCAGCATCAGCATCAGAGAGTCAGGTGTCAGCATCCACGTCAAGCGGTTCCCAACTGCCTGTGCCTGCAGCGTCAGGGGTTCGATGCCCTCTTCAGACCTCCACAGGTTCAGGCAGACACTCATATATATGACCACACACAGGTACACATAAATAAAAATAATAAACTACATCTCTTTATTATTTTTTTTCTTTTTTTTTTTTTCCGGAGCTGGGGACCGGAACCCAGGGCAAGCGCTCTACCACTGAGCTAAATCCCCAACCTCTTTATTATTTTTTTTAAACGAAGAACTTCAGAATGAGTTAGTATGAAACAAAGTCGGGGATCATTTACTTACTGGGTTTCTGATGTTCCTGCCTCCAGCTCTTGAATGCCGAGAGATTTCAGGCATAGACCACCAGTTACATTTACATTGGGGAATTAAACCCAGGGCTTCTTGTCTGCTAGGAAAGTGCCAGCTGAGATACGGCCTTGGCAAGATAGGGTTTCACTCTGTAGCTTAGACTGAACTAGAACTCTCTGTATAGGCCAGGCTGACCTCCAATTCACAGCCATGCCCCTACCTCAGCCTCCTTAGTACGATAATTACGGGCAGCAGCTGCCGCATCTGGAGTTGCTGGATTTAAATTACGTTTTACTGATTCGTGGGGGGTGGTGCACATGTGCCACGGCACTAGAGTGGCCTGTTATGCAACAACTTTAGGGAACTGGTTCTGTTCTTTCATCATATGGGTCCTGGGCATTGAGCTCAGGATGTCAGGCTAGGTGGTAGACACCTTTACTTGATGAGCCAGCTGTCTGTCCAGACGAGAGCTGGGGTATATTAAGCACATACTCTAAGGAGGCAGATCCAGAGCACAGGGTTTCAGAAAGAGTTGCCCTTGACAATGTGTGTGTGTGTGTGTGTGTGTGTATGATATTTTGTTATTTCTGAAGTCACATTGTTCAAAGGATATAATTCACAACCAGACTCAAAGATTGAGTAGCGTTTAAAATTAAAGTTACAATACTCGAGCTGGGTTGATTATGTGCCTTATTGTGTAGCGCTTCTTCCTGTAAATGAAATTTTAAAATGGTTTATGAGGTCTGTTGCTGCAGTCTAAGGGTGAGGGAGGAGTCCTGATGAGGTGAGACTCAAAGACCACACGCATTTTGGCACTCAGTATAGGTTGTAAAGCTTTTGCACGCTCTTGTTGAGGTAACAGTCAACAAAGAGAGGGTTGTCTCTGTGCAGGTGGTCCTATAAGGTGTGTGCGTGTGTGCGTGTACGTGTGTGTGGTGTGCACACGTGTGTGCGTGCAGTACAGAAGGGATACTGGGAACCCTGATCCATTCCTTTCCACCTTACTCTCCACCTTGAGACAGTCTGTCCCCTGGAGGTCGGCTAGCAGTCAGCAAGCTGAAGCAATTCTCTTGTCTCTGTCCCCTCCCTGACAGCTCTAAGGTTTCAGTTTACTAGGGTTACAGCCACATCTGGCCTTCTACATGAGTTCTGGAGATTTGAACGTGGGACTTCATGCTCACACAGCCAGTTCTTTAACCCACTGAACCATCTATCTAGCCCCTTATAGCGATATTGACCGACGGGTGAAATCCTTGACTCTCAGTCTAGGTAAGAAATGCAAACCAGATCCTCAGGTGAGGGCCCCCTCCCATTTCCATGCTGCTTTAGTTTCCCACCCTCTTCTTTCCTTATAGCGGTGGTTCTCAACCTTCCTAATGCTGGGACCCTTTTAATCCAGTGCCTCATGTTGGGGTGACCCCTAACCATATAATTACACTCCTGCAATCCTAGCACAGGAAAGATCAGATATTCAAGATCATTCTTGGTTACACAATGAGTTTGAGGACAGCCTGGGTTACTTACACACACACACACACACACACACACACACACATACACACATACACACACACACACAGAGAGAGAGAGAGAGAGAGACAGACAGACAGACAGACACACACACACACACAGAGACACACAGACACAGACACAGACACAGACACAGACACAGACACAGACACAGACACAGACACAGATACAGACACAGACACAGAGAACTGAGAGACTTCCCCTTCAAACACTGGGCATTGAATATAGACTAAGGATGGAGTCTCAGGGACCTAGCTATGACTCACCATTCCAGACAAGTGTGAAAGCATCAGATAGTTAAGTACAAGAAGGTGCAAATTGGAGCAACTGAGGCAGCCATCTGGCTGAACTCGCCAATAACACACCAGGTGCATCCCTGTTTTTCACAACAGAGCAAGCAGTCTGGCTAAGGAAGGCAGGGAGTGTCTGTTTGTTCTTTATTTTTTTGTAGCTCACCCTATCACTTCTCAGGACATGCCGTGGCAGTAACAGTGGCCAGAACCTCTGTCCCAGAAGGTGACCTACCATGAGTATATCTTGGCTGTTCCACTCACTTCCTGTCTGTGCAATTGATCTCAGGCAAGCGATACCCATTTCTCCCTATCTGGAAAATGGGGTTAAGAAAATACCTCCCTCGGAGGGAGGGGTGGCTTCAGTTCCTATGTGTAGAAGGTTTCAAACAGTGCCTGGTCCACGGTAAGCGCTTAGTTTGTGTTAATCTTCCCAGAAGGTGCTGGAAAATCAACAAAGGGCAGCCTTGTCTCTTCCTGTAGCTGTGGTTAAAAACACATGTGGTCAGAAACACAAGAGGAAGAAACATAAAATGAGACAAAGTGGCAGGGGCACTGGGTGGGGGTGGGTAGGATGGCTGAAGTGTTGGCGTGCTTTAATGAAGCAGGGAGGTTAGAAAGTTCTGGGGCTGGGGAGGATGCCTTGGACACTCAGCACAGGAAGTTTTACTCTCAGATGACACAGGAGCGTGGGAACTGTTCTAATGTGGGTTGATCTTAAAGTTAGGAAACCAGGCTTGTGGCTTGCGTAACTTCATCTGGAGACTGTTCTGGGAGAAAGGAAGCAGTCCACTGTCTGCTTTGCAGAGGAGGACTAAGAGGCCAGGCTGGTGGGGCTGGTCAGGCGTGACACTTATCAAAGGAGCAGGCTAGGTGCTTGTTGCAAGCTGTTGACTCTGGGAGGCTCCTGATAGCCAGTTTTTTTAGAATTGTGTAAGAAAGCCAGTGATGCCTGGTGGCCAAGGGAAAACTTCTCTGCCTGACCTTGACTCCACGTTCAGAAATCAGCATTCAGAGCATTATTTAGAAAACTGGGAGGCCAGGTTGAGCCTGCAGAGGCTCAGATCCTTTACTCTGACCCGAGGGCTACTCTCTGCCATTTTTTGTTGTTATTTTGTTTGTTTGCTTTTCTCTTTCCATTTTTTTTTTTAAAGAACCATTTTTTATTGGGGGAGGGGTCATCAATTGTAGTGAGCCATATTGGATTTGGGCCTGGCCGCTTTGTAACTGCATGGCCACAGTAAAAGTCATGGGATTGTTGGACAGAGGCCTCTCCCATGTATTTATGGCACAGGAAGAAAAGACGAAGTAGTAAACACCCGGTGTCTCCACTGCATGACCTCTGCTGATCCCAGCTGATGCCTGGGGAACTGACACACCTGGACCACACCTGGGTGGTGGTCAATTTACTTCTGCCTTTTGCTTCCTCAGCCTTTATCCTTGAGATTTAGGCTGGTCTTCTCGGATTTCTCCCTAATTAATTCAGGTCTCCTAGTCAAGAGCCAGGTAGTCACGAGCCAGGGTTTCCCACTGTGCTTCCCAGTTATTTTCTACCTGGAGACTTGGGTATATAAGTGGTGAATAAAGCTACAGGAGACTCTCACTCTTCTTCCTCACTCTCACTCTTTCTTCCCCTCTTCCACTCTTCCTGTCTCTCTCTCTCTCTTCCTCTCTTCCTCTCCTGGCTTGACACGATAACCTGTGTGTGTGTATGTGTGTTTCTTTCATCCCGTAGGCTTTCGCCTGATTCTCGGTACTGTGTCGGTGCTGGCGCCGACAATCAATCCTTCTTGGCCGCAGCCTTCCGCATGGCTACCAGCACGTTGCTCAGCTCCTTCCTCTTTCTCTTGGCGCGGATGTGCGTGCCCACCCTCTTCTTGATAAACTTGAGGGCTCGCTTGTCCTTGGACACCTTGAGCAGCTCCATGGAGCACCGCTCGTAGGGCGCGAAGCCGCACACCTCCCGGATCATATCTCGCACGAACTTGGTGTGCTTGGTGAGGCGCCCGCGGCGGCGGCTGTGTCTAGGCTTGCTGACGTTTTTCGTCACTTTGTGGCCTTTGTTGAGGCCCACGGCCATGAGGTAGCGCAGGGCCATGGCTGCAGCATTCCGATGGCGGCCAGACAGGAAGACTTCTCTTTCCATTTTTGAGGTGACGGTGACACACATCCTTTGTTAGGCCATCGGCGTTTGCACTACAGACTCTGGTCCTGTGCTTCTAAACACCATAGCTGCCAGGCACAGGATGCTCTTGAGCGTCAGAAGTGGGTCCAATCGGAGACTGCAGAATAAGAGGCAGTGTAAGATGATGGGCATGCCTCGCACTTCTCCCAGCATGTGTACATGTTACACAGTCACATATACATCCTGGGTCAGTTTTATGCTGTTTACACGTTAAAATTATGTTATGGATACATTGGGGTCAGTACAAATTTTAACGTGAATTTCATGCCTTGCTAATGTCTCATTCTCACTGGGCTACTTGGCAATTTAAAAACCATCTCTGCGGCTTGAGCTCCTGTTTACTTGACAGCACGGTTCCAGACCATAATGCACAGTCAATATGTTGAGTGTGCACACACCTTTAATCCCAGTACTTTGGAAGCAGAGGCAAGTGGATCGTGAGTTCAAGGCCAACCTGGTCTACCGAGTAAGTTCTCTCTCTCTCTCTCTGCCTCTCCCTGCCCTCTCTCTCTCTCTCTCTCTCTCTCTCTCTCTCTCTACACACACTCACACACACACACACACACACACACACACACACACACACACCTGTGCTGATACAGAGATTTATGGGGGTGGGCGGGGATTGAGACTACAAAGACCTTTTTAAATTCATGTTTTATGTGCATAGGTGTCTTTCCTACACAGATACATGTGCAGCATGCATGCGTGTGTGTGTGTGTGTGTGTGTGTGTGTGTGTGTGTGTGTGATGCATGTGTGAGTGACTGGTGTCCTCAGAGGTCAAAAAAGAGCATCACTTTTCACATCACTGTGGCCAAATACCCCCTGGAACCGGAGTTACAACATTTATCATTTTCTTTTTATTACCACATGCTAATCAAGAGCTCTCCTGGCGAGTCCCTTCCTGAGTCCCTACAGTTGCATTAGAAATAAATAAATAAATAAAGTTCCTCAGATAGAGCCATACCTGTACTGACCAACCTAAGCTTTGAGGCTGAAGGCTTGCATCCCTTTCTGCATTCCATCTGGAGCATCCCAGGTTTTATTGCCCCTCTTCAGCTGCTGAGGGAGAACCTGGCTTTGCAATGCTAAGAGGTAGATCTTACCTGCCTGGGAATCCAGGCGTCACTTAGGACTGAGTCAGCTCACAGACTCATAGTCACCCACATCGGTGCCGCATTATGAAGCTGGATAATTACCACGGTGAACGTCTTGCTGCGGCCTCACCACGCATCTTCCTGCGTCTTCTGCTTGTACGTAAGCCTTACATGCTGCTCTTGCTGCTTTGGGGATAATGGAATGGTGTTCGTTTGTTCATTCATTCATTCATTCATTCATTCATTCATTCATTCATTCATTATTGGTTACCTTTTTGCATTACTGTGGCCAAATACCGGACAAGTAGCATCTTAAGTGAGGATGGGTTAATTTCGACTCCCAATTTGATGGTACAGTCCTTCATGGTGGAGAAAGTGTGGAGATAGGCGTAGCCTGGTCTATGGCAGCCAGGAAGCAGAGAAAGAGCAACGTTGGCGCTCAGTTCTTCTTTCTTCTTAAGTTTTTTTTAAAATTAATTTTTATTTACATGCATGTGTATGTACCAGCTTGCCTGTATACCGTCTCTAGAAGCCAGAAAATGGTGTTGGATGGATCTCTGGAGAGCTGCAGGCAGCTGTGAGTCACCTGATATGGGCACTGAGAACTAAACCCTGGTTGTCCACGAGAACAGCAAGCGATTTTAACCACTAAGATGGCCTCCACCTGCTGCTTTTCTCTTTTTTATTCAGTCTGAGACACCAGCTCATCTTTTACATTCACCCTGCTCCTCAGAAAAGCCCTCAGAGACACACTCAAAGGCAGGACTCACTGATGCCCTAGGTGGTCACTAGTCCAATGAAGAATATACGTGGGGATTCCTTATTCCCCTCCCTTCTCCCTCTCCTCCCCTTCTTTTCTCTCTTTTCCCCTCCCCTCCCCTCCCTTCCCTTCTGGTAGGGTCTCATGTAATACAGGCTGCTCTGAAACTAGCTATAGAACTGAAGAGGGTCTCGAACTCCTACCTCCCCTGTCTCCACCCTTCAAGTGCAGGGATTGCAAGTATGTACCATCGCCTGGAGCGGACACAGCGTTTGCTGAGGAAACATTAGCATGTTTCCGCTTTGGAGTCAGGGTTAGGAGAACTAACGAAGGAATAGACAACTACTCAGAGCGTTTCAAATAGCGTCAAGCGCCGGAAAGGCTGGTCCTGACAGGTTCGCACGGCAATCCCAGCCCTCCAGAGGTGGAGTCAGACGGGCCAGGAGTCCAAGATGAGTTTTAGCTCCATAGGGGGTTTCAGGCCAGCCTGGACAGACAAACAAACAAACAAGATCTATGAAGAAATACCAAAGCTGGAGACATGGGTCAGTGCTTGGGAGCACTTGGATGCTCTTGCAGAGGAGTTTGGTTCCCAGCAGCCCAACAACCACCTGGATTCCAGCTCCCGAGGGATCCAGTGCCCTTGGCTCCCAAAGGCACCTGCACTCAGATGCACATATCTGCACGTAGCCGTGTGTGTGTGTGTGTGTGTGTGTGTGTGTGTGTGTGTGTGTGTGATTATATGATTATAAGTAAAAATATACAAGTTTGTAAAGAGAAAAGCACAGCCGGATAACGGATGAGAGAATTTCATGGAGGGAGGGGGTAAATGTCCCATGAAGCAGGATGTGTGGAGGAAGGAGCCGTTAGCTCCACCGGTGTTCGTTCAGACCTGTGGCACAGCAGCTAGTCGCTTCCAACTGCTCTCGAGTCTCTGGTTTGTCCTGAGAAATGACACAGTATAAAATATTCCTGGATTTCAAAACCCTTCAGTAACATGGTACTACTATTTCTTATTAACCATCTTCGTGCCAGGTGTGATGGCACAAATCAGGCACAGGTCGGGAGGTTCAGAAACCAACCCAAACAAGTTTGTTTTGCTGCTGGTTATATGTTGCGATAAGAATATTTTGGATCCGCGAGAGCGACTACATTACTAAACAATTTTCTCTTTATCTCTCCTCTCACCTTACTGTCTTTGGTCCTAGGGGCTGAGTCCAGCATCATGAATGTGCTAGGAAAGGAACTCTACTACTGGGCTATACCTTCCAGGCTCTTCTCTTTTAATATAGCAAGTAACAAATGATACTTTGTTACTTCTATTGCTCAGCACTGCTCTAGGAGAAAAGCAGAAGAATGACAGATGCTAAGGACCTGGGGCAGGAACTGAAGCATGCTGGTAGTCAAGTGGACCAGAGAAAGTCACAGAAAGGGAAGAAATCCAGGAAAATCATAGTGTGGCACAGTTCAGAGGGTTTTTTTTTAATTTACTTTTTATTTTTGAGGTTGTCTCATGTAACCCAGATTGGATCCCCCCACCCCCAATTCACTATGTGTCTGAGAATGACCTTGAAAACTCTTATCTTCCTTTCTCTACCTCCTGAGCTCTGGGCTCAGTGTGGGTGCTTACAAGTGGGCATCGCCATGCCTGGATTTATGTGGTGGTGTAGTGGTGTAGTGGTTCCTTCTGCTTAAGAAAGTAGTGTGTGTGTGTGTGTGTGTGTGTGTGTGTGTGTGTGTGTGTTGGGGGTGGAAGAGTGAGAGGGTAGGGTTTGAGACAGGATATGGGTGAATTCACTATGTAGCCCAAGCTGGCTTCGAACTATCAATCCTCCCGAGTGCTCAGAAAGAGGTATTTTTTTAAATGGAAATTTGCATTTATTCATTTTGTGTGTATGTGTGGGCAGGCACACCTGGAGGTCAGAGGACAGCTTGTGTGAATCAGTTTTCGCCTTCCACCATGTGGGTGCTAGGAATTGGTCACCTGGCTTGGCTGCAAGCTTTTGTTCCAGCTGAGCTATCTTGACAGCCCAAGAGCTGAGTTTCAATAAAAGTGTAGTGGGGAGAGTGGTTTAAACAGGAAAAGGCATGGTTTGAATTACAGATTTCGGTGGCTGTCACGGGATCATTGTGGGAGGTGGGATGAAAAGGTAGATGGAAAGCAGGGCGATTTTGGAGGCACGATGCTATCTGAACTAGGTTCATTTATATCCCTACACTGTCCTGCTCTCAGTTTACTCACTTGTAAAATGGGGTCGATTAGACTGTTGCTCATTAATCCCCCAGCATCCTGGGAGGCACCAGCAGCCCTGTAGGAACGGCTGCCGACGCTAGGGGGCGCCCCATCGACGGCTCGGTGCTCGGCTGGCCAGGCCCAGGCACATAGCCACTTGATTGGTCGAGTCTAGCGCTCCAGTCACCGCCATTGAGGAGTGGCGGAGAGGAAGCACCTCGCCGAACCGGGCTTGGGCGGCAGCGACAGCGGTAGCTACAGCTACAGCGACAGGTAGGGGGGGCGGCGGTCAGGACCGAGGACCTCACGGGAAGCGGCCACAGGATCGACCCGGCTGTGCTCCGACGGCCCGGCTCGGGGTCCGCCGCAGCCGGCCTCTCCCGGAGCCCGGGCGCCCTCGCGGGGACCCCGGAGTCCGAGTGTCGCCGGCCCTTCAGGCCCGGGCTCGGGGCACCGGTCCCTGCAGCCTGGAGACACCACTAGATTTTGGGTGTCACTTCTCCTGAGGTCTGATCCCAACGTGCCAATATCCCTTCAGCATGCCCCTAGCGGGGCGGCGTCCCTTCCCTCAGTGCCACCATCCCCTTTGGGGTCACCTCTGGGTGGGTACCTCAGGCTTGGTCCCCGGGGTCCCTCTCTTCCCAACTTCACCTCCAGGTAGGGGACCCTTCGCCTCTCTTACCTCTAGAGAGCCATCTTCTCTAAGCTTGGTGGCCCTGTCCCCTGTTGCTGCCAGGTTTGGGGTTCTGACAGCAGACCAGAGATATGGGAAGGCCAGGGAAGCTTCGCGTTCCTGTGGAGCCCCCGGCCTGACACCCACTTGGAGTTGTCCCCTTGTGGCAGAACTCCTGGAATCCCTCAGCACTCATCCCTAGCTGCCTGGCAGAGGGACTCTCAGGGTCCAGTTGCCAATGTTTCCCATTCCGGGTCTGGCCTCTTTTCGGGTGGGGCCTGGCTCAAGGTCATGTCCGGCTGTCTGCCCGGGCTGTGGGCTGAACCCAGATCCTCAGTGTCACCTGCCACACCAGATAGGGGAAGCCAGGTGGGGGTTATTGCCGGGCAGCTGCCTAGAAGTCCTGATGGACCCAAGCATATAAATACTCTGGGATTCTGGCCAGTCTGGCGGATCTTCCTGAAACCAGATTCCTTCAGGGAATCCTTGAAGTGGCCTCAAGCCTGCCCTAGATGGTTAGCAGGTCTAATGGATGCTTTCTGGCTTGGGCCTCACATAGAGCAGAACAATATTTTAAGGCGCTAACAGCTCGTGCCTTTTAAATGTGTACTTTGTGTTCTTTCACATTGAGCATTAAATATGGTAGGGCCAGAACATGGGTACAAAATGACAATAGTTTCCTGAAAGAGTAAACTTATTTTACACTTCTTTTGTGTGTGTGCTGGAAGGGGGCAGCGGCTGTCAGAAGACCACGTGTGGGAGTCCGTGGTCTCTTTTTAACCATATGGGTTCTGGGGATTAAACTTCAGGTCTTGGTAGCAATTTCCTTCACCCTCTGAGACATGCTGGCCTGATAGTAGTTTCGCTTTACTGGGAAAACATCTGGAGTTGGCCTTGTAGGGAGAGTTGGCTTTTAGGGCTGAGATTAATGGCAATAACAAAAATAAAGATTACTCTGTGCCCAGGACTGTTTGAGGCTCACGTAGTAAAACAGGGTAGTCAGTTTCACGTTGTGTTTTTAATAGATTTACCTTGTTAAAACGACAATAGAGAAATGTCTCTTTTACTTACGCTGCGAAGCATTTTTGATTAAAAAAAAATCAAAGATTGTTTTTGTGATCTTTAAAACAATTGCTGAAGAGTCTTCCCCTAGATTCTTGGCTTTATGTCTGGAGCATAACCCCCCTCTCCCAATCTTTTGAGAGAAATAAGACGATAAGATATGTTTTCTTCAAAATAATAATATTATTATTGAGGTAGGGTCTCAAATATGTAGCTCTGACTGGCCTGTAACTCCTTATGTAGACTAGATGATTGGCCTTAAAATTCAGAGATTGCCTGCCTCTTTGGGGAGACATCAGGCTTGGTCCCTGGGGCCTGAAGAGTTAATTGACTTTTAACTGTCCCTGATTATAGTTATGTCTCACATGGAAGTGCTAGATATTACTAACAAGTAAATATCAGTCTTCCCTTGAGGCAGGATCAACTTTTAGGAGCTTTTGCTTTGGGTCTGCTTTGTGTTGTTAGTTTTTTCCTTGGGGTGAGTGTATCTCCTGGCAGTAAGATAAATCACTAGTCATGGGGCAAAGTCCTTGGAAAGGATCCTCAAAGTAGTCTGGTTCCAAGTGGGACACATGCCACAGGAAATCTGGAATGTCTGGTGTGGTGGCTGGTAACCAATATGATGGCCTAGAGCAAAATTTACAGCTCAGAGTTCTTATTGGAATCCATAAGCCTAGTGATCTGAGAACCCACCTAATCTTTTGTTTTTGTTTTTTGTTTTGAGACTGGGTATATAGGCCCTGGCAGTTCTGGAACTGCTATGTAGACCAGGCTGCCCTTAAACTCACAGATCCATCTGCTTCTGCCTGCCAGTGCTGAGATTAAAGGCCAACACCACCGTTCTTGCCTCTCACTTGAACTTTTTTTTATTTTTGGTCTCAGCTTTCTCATGCTCACTTTAAAAAATATGTTTATTTTTGTGTTTATATATGCATTTGAGCTCATACCACAGCATGCATGTGAAGGTAAGAGGACAGCTTTCTGGAGCCAGTTCTCTCTTGCATGTGGATCCTAGGGATGGAATTCAGGCTCTCAGGTTAGTAGCAGGTGCCTTTACCCTCTGAGCTATTTGGATGGCACTCAAGGTAACTGTTTGTAATAGTAAAAATGTCTATGTAACTTCAGGCAGAACTTTTTTAAACATTTATTTTATATTATGAGTGTTTTGCCTGCATGAATGTCTGTGTGCCACATGGGTGCCTGGTACCTGTGGAGGACCAAAGAGGGCATCAGATTCCTTGGGACTGGAGCTACAGATCGTTTCGAACCACCACGTGGGCGCTGGGAATTGACTGAACTTGGGTCTCTAGAAGAGCAGCCAGTGCTCTTAACCAATGAGCCATGACTCCAGCTCCCCAGCAAAACACTTTTACAAACGTTAGCTAAAGTATCATTGATACACTTACAGCAGGTGAAAGGAAAACTGACTTTAATTGCCAATCAATATTCCGATAAGCTTTAGAGTGTTTATTAAGTGTGTTTAAAAGAATAATCTATATATTTTTTTATAATGCTGGCAAACAATATACTACTTAATGTAACAAGCAATTGTGATTTCAGTACTGAATCCAATTGTAATACTGAACCCAAAACCAGAGCGTTTGTGGTGTTTGCCTTTGTTGGCTAAGACGGTCATTAGGTTAGCATCAGTGAGGATGGTGAAGATTAGCGATAAGGCTGGAGCTGTACGTAAGTCAGCAGGTTGCTTGCCTAGTGTGCTCGGGGCCCTAGGATCAGTTCCCAGCACCACAAGAAGAAAAAAGAGTTAGAAGTTCAAGGTTATATCCTCAACTGTGTGTGAGTTCAAGACCAGCCTTGGATATATTAGACTCTGGTCTAAAAAAAAAAAAAAACCTCAGTGATAGAGCATTGCTTTTCTCTTCCATTTGGATGATTTTATGAATGAGACTAATGAAGAAATTTGCTAATTTTAATTAGGACATCCTAACTAGTGTCATAGAGTGTGAATTACATTCACACAGCCTCTTGAACATTTTCGCTTTGATCTAGGTTCATGCTTTTTTGGGCTGGATGAGCCTTTGCTGGCTATTGGGGTTGTCTTGGGTATTGTAAGATGCTTATCAGCTTCTACAGGCCCTCTTCACAAGATAGCCGAGTAACGTCTGAAGTAATAGTAATAGAAAACGTCCTTACAGAACTGAGAGATGGCAGTGGTTAAGTACACTAGTCTTGCAGAGGAATTGGGTTTGGTTCTCAGCACCCACAGGAAAGCGCATAACCCTCTGTAACGCCAGTTCCAGGTACCCCTATGACCTTTTCTGGCCCCCACAGGGTCCTGCCTGCACACAGTGCATACTCATACACATAAAATAGAAAAAGAAACATCTTTAGATGTTGCTAGGTTGCCCCTGTGAAAAGCTCTGATGAGGGCAGTCTGGTCCCAAATTTAGTCCCCAAAGGAAGAATTTCAGAGTACAGCTACCTTAAAAGACTTAGCTTTAAATTACAGGTGCTTTTCAGCGTTTCAAAGTAACTGTCCCTGTAGTTGAGGATCAGTGTAGGTGCCAGTCTTCCCAAATCCAGCTGGAGGCAGGCAGGACAGGGAGTCAACACAGAACTACATCTAGGTTCTGTTTTGTTGTTTTGAGGCAGGCACTCATTATTTATCCCTGGCTGGGCCTGGAGCTCTAGACCAGGCAGGTCTGGAACTCCCAGAAGTCTTGTCTGCCTCTACTTCCCAAGTGCCAGCTTTAAGGTGTGCCCCACCACACCCAGCTGTGCTAGACTAACTTCCGTTTTTTTCTTTTATAGATTCAGTGACCATGAGAGAGAGAAATAAAAGACTGATCCATGATTTCTAAGCATCTTTTTCTGAGGAAATAGTCATGTTGGAAGGTCTTGTGGCCTGGGTTCTCAATACCTACTTGGGGAAATATGTCAATAACCTGAACACTGACCAACTCTCGGTTGCACTTCTCAAAGGTAAGCATATTCATTTGTCTTCAGTAAAATATGGCCTCTTTCTTTCTTTCTTTTTTTTTTTTAAAAAGATTTATTCATTTATTATATATAAGTACACTGCAGCTGTTTTCAGACACACCAGAAGAGGGCATCAGATCCCCATTACAGATGGTTATGAGCCACCATGTGGTTGCTGGGAATTGAACTCAGGACCTCTGGAAGAGCAGTCAGTGCTCTTAACCACTGAGCTATCTCTCCAGCCCATGGCCTCTCTCTCTCTCTTTCTTTCTTTCTTTCTTTCTTTCTTTCTTTCTAAAAAATTTACATACATTATGTCTGTCTGTCTGTCTGGGAAGGTAATGCATGTGCCATGGTGCCCATGTGGAGGTGAGAGGACAATCTGTGCAAGTTGGTTCTTTCCCATTACCATGTGGGTTGGGGAGAGTAGTGTCAGACTTATGTTAGCAGCCTTCCTGCACCTGTCCTAACTCACTGAGTCCCCTTACCTGCCCTAATTTACCTGTGGGTTTGTGTGAGTTATGAAGTAGAAATAAAATAATTTTGTGATTGGGAGTCACCACAACAGGAGACTCTGTATTAAAGGGTCACAACATTAGGATGGTTGAAAACCACCGGTTTAATGTATATAGCGAAAGAAGACAGAGCTAGGTGTGGTGTACACCTTTAATCCCAGTACTTGAAAGACACAGGCAGGTGGATTTCTGTGAGTGCCAGGCTAGTCTGGTCTACTCTGATTTCTGGTAAGCGTGTTCTTCATATTGAGTTCTAAGCTAGCCAGGGGTACACCTCCAGGGTTCTGGCCAGTCTAGTGGATCTTCCTGAAACGGGATTCCTCAGTAAGACCCTTCCTCAAGAAGATTTGGCTGCCAGTGAGCAAAGTCAAAGCTAGTGGAGAGGAAGGAAGTGCAGTGTCCTGGGTTTGCCCAGGACGAGGCTGGAGGGAATAACAGCTTGTGGGTTTCCATGCTCTCAGGGTAGGACCAGAACTTCCTTTGACCCATTGTGTTCCAGGAGTTTCCCATCCCTAGGCTTGTCAGGATTAAGGTGACTGTGGGAGCTAGTATGGTTTGGCTGTCCCCTACCCTCTCCTTCCTTTCTTTAGTGACAGAAATGGATTCTTCCCTCTCCCACTTTCCCCTTTGTTCTTCGAAGGAGACTAGTGGGAAGCAAGAGTGACAATTGGCAGTAGTGTCAAGTTCTTGCTCTGAGACTTGTTGATGTGCCCAGGTACTTGAGACTAAGATAACGGGCTTGGAGAGCACTGCAGCTCGGCTTCCCTCACTAAGAGTGGAGGGTCAGTGGCGTGTTGCTCACTGACGAGATGGAGCTTAAGGCATGCACTGTATCTCTGGACGTACTAATGACGGATTTCTGATCTCAGCACTTCTAGGCAGAATGGATCTTTGTTTTTAAGTGCCAGGTGTGGTGGCACAGACTTTTAATCCCGGCACTTGGGAAATAGAGGCAGGTGGATCTCTGTGAGTTCAAGGCCAGCCTGATCTACATAGTGAACCCTGACTTAAAAAAGATTAAAGTTGCATTTATTTATTTTGTACATTTATGGGTACATATGCCATGGTATGTATGGGGCAGTTAGAGGTCAACTTTTGGGAGCTGGTTCTTTCTCTTCACTGTATTCCAGGGATCCTAGTTAGGCTGGGCAGGAAGCACCTTTACTCTCTTGAGTCATCTCCTTGGTCCATCTTGCTGTTTTTCATTCACTCTGTAGTCCCGACTGAACCCGACACTTACCATGAAGCCTCTGCCAGCTTCAAACTGATGGTGATCCTCCTGCCTCTGCCTCCCAAGTGCTGGGTTTGCAGACATACCACACACAGAGCTTAGAATATGTCTCATAAGAACTATATGCATCACTGCGGTTTTCGGGTAACTTTTCTAGCATCCTCTTTAAGGACTGTTATTCTCTCTGGATTTTAAATCTATGAAATGCAGCTGGGCATGCTTTTTGTCCCAGCACTCTGGAGGCAGAGGTAGGCAGATCTCTGAGTTGGAGGCCAGCTTGTTCTTACAGAGTGAGTTGCTGGGACTAGATAGACCCTGTCTCAAAACAAAACAAAACAAAGCAACGCCCCCCCCAAACCCAAAAAAACCAAAAAAAACTATGGTATGAAACCTTGAGGAATGTTTTTCTTCCAAAGCTGGTGTTAGTTGTGACCCTTTACTTAAGGAGTCCAAAGCACACCACAGTGCATGGAAGCACGACTGTGAACTGGGAGATTGGCTATGGAAAGAGCTGACAGTATTTGCTAGTCTTGACATAGTGGAGTAGTGATTGAGGGCACAGGGTGTTAGACAGCTAAGAGACCCTTGTTTTGACCTAGTAGCAAATATTTACTGTTCTTAAATGTGTGGGGAGATCTAAAGGTGACAGCGTTCAAGTGGCTGGGCTATCATGGATTCCTGTGGTTGGACTGCCCAGAAAGGACAAAAAAGAGAAAAAAAGAAAAATAGACTATTTTCATACCAGACTGAGGTTGTGTCCAGTTGTAACATTTATCGGCAACTTGATCACATTACTCAATTTCTGCATGTGAGAAGTTATTAACCCTTCCATAGGGCTCTCTTGGCATGTAGTGGCTCTCAGTGCAGGTTAGTCCTCATCATCCGTTGTCAGGATGGTCCCAGGATCGGCTGGTGTGTCAGTGGGCAGCTGTGCACGTGTGCTGAAGAGTTAAAATGCCAACCACTGCACGAGCACTTGGAGACAGGTTGCACTTGGCCTTCACTTAGTGAGCACCTGCTGTTGGCAGGGCTCTGCGCTTAAGCTCTGACCCTGCTTTCACCACTTACAAGCTGCCTGTGACTGTGGCAGCCACTAAGGCCTTCTTCACCGTCTCTTCCTCTTTCATCACAGGGCAGACCGACCGCCTGTGACCTCTGGTCTTGCCACTTAACCAGCTCTCAGGGTTCTAAGCAAACTGCCTTTGAGAAACCGATGTACAGGTTGAACATCCCCAGTCTGGGAGATTCTGAAATGTGGAGTATGTTAGTATTGACCAAGCTCAGAAAGCCTGTGACAGCAGGACATCGTGGTTGCATTTTTAATATTTGTAAAAATTAGTTTTCCAGCTGTGGTGCAGTAGTGGCTCAGTGCCTTTAATCCCAGCACTTAGGAGGCAGAGACAGGCAGATCTCTATGAGTTTGAGGCTAGGTTGGTCTACAGATGAGTTCCAGGACACCCAGGGCTACACAGAGAAACCGTGTTTTGGAAAAAAAAAGTTTTTTCTTCACTCTTTCTTCAACCCCCTTTTTTCTTTCTTTTCATTATGTTGATTAATTGGTTGATTGGTGTATGTGTGTGTGTGCTATATCGAATAGGTGGAGGTCAGAAGGTAACTTGTAAGAGTTGTTCTCTCCTTCCACAGTGTGATCCCAAGGATCAAACTCAGGTTGTTCTGCTTGGTGGCAGTTGCCTCTACCCATCCCCCTTCTGGCCCCTGGATTCTTCATATTGCCCAGGCTGACCTCAAAACTGATGTGTAGCTGCAGATGACTTTGAATTTCTGATCTTCCCGCCTCCACATCCCAAGTGGTAGGCTTACAGGTGTGCACACTAACAGTTTGCTATGGCGACGTGGAACTCATGAAAGGGAACGTGTTCTACCTACGAACTACAACCCTGGCTCTGAATATTTGATTTTTGTTTGAGAGTGCTCAACCAGAAAAATTTATTAAAATGAGAAAATCCCCCAAACCTGAAATAATTGAAATTACAAGTATTTCAGATAGGGATACCTATCATGTAGCATTCCTTTGCTTTGTTAGGAAGATTGAATGAGATAATGCATGGCTGGAGAGATGGCTCAGCAGTTCAGAGCACTGGTTGTTCTTCCAAAGGACCTGGGTTCAATTCCCAGCACCCACTTGGCAGCTTGCAACTGTCCAGGGGATTTGATCCCTTCTTCAGGACTCTTCATGCACCAGGCACAGAAGTGGGAAAGCATCTATACACATAAAATTAAAAATTAGAGTGATCTATTAGTTACTGATCTATTGCTCTGAGGAGGCACCATGACCAAGGCAGCTTATAAAAGAAAGCATTTAATTGAGGACTTGCTTACAGTTTCAAAGGGTTAGTCCATGATCATCAAGACAGGAAGCATGGCGGCAGGCAGGCAGGCAGGCAGGCAGGCAGGCAGGCAGGGTGCTAGAGCTGGAGTCAAGAGCTCACATCTCATCTGATCTCATCTGCAGATTGCAAGCAGAGAGTCATTGAGCCTGGTAAAGACTTTTGAAACCTCAAAGCCCATCCCCAGTAACACACCTCCAACAAGGCCACACTTCCCCATCTTTCCTAAACAGTCCACCAACTGGGGAACCAGACAGACATTGAAGTGGCCAGCGGGGGCCACTTTTATTTAAGGCATCACATGTATTTGAAAGATTATTTCTTTTATCTTTCTGAGATTATAATATAATTATATGATTTACCCTCTCCCTTTCCTCCTTCTAAACCCTTCTATATATCTTTCCTTGATCTTTCAAATTCATGGGAAATATATATTTTTAAATTAAAAAAATTATTTACATTGGTGTTCTGTCTCCATATATGTCGGTATAAGGATGTCATCCCTCAGAAGTAGAATTACAGTTGTGAGCTGACGTGGGTGCTGGGATTTGAATAGTCCTTTTAACTGCTGACCCATATCTCCAGCTTGCCTGCCTGCCTGCCTGCCTGTCTGCCTGTCTGTCTACACACACATACACACACACACACACACACACACACACACACACACACACACATTTAATGAGACAATCCGGGGGCTGTGATTGTAGCCTGGTGGTAGAACATTGGCTTTGCAGGAGTGGGTGGGAAATTAGGAAGGCATGAGTTTGAGGCCCACTATTTGGGGGAGGAGGGATAATGATGAAGTACTTGGCACATAGTGAGACCTCACCAAATGGCGGGTCCTGTCACTATCGTTTTTCAGCCTCAGCCTGTAAAGTTCTTGCCTACAACACAGTCATCACTGAATGGCTGTACTTGATGAGCTAGAGGCCATAGCTGGATGTGGCGACTTGCTCCTGTGATCCCAGTACCTGAGAGGATGAGGCAAGAAGGATTGCTGTGAGGTCAAGGCCAGTCTGGGGTATGTAGAGAGTTCTAGCTAGTCTGGTGGCACTGTGAAACTCTGTCCTTAATTACAAAAATTACATTACGTGTTGAAGTGCATAGGAGAGGACCTCTTTGTTTTGTCTGTAGGGCCTGGGGAAAGCTGGGGTAACTTTTGAGTGAGCTGAGAAGGGTTTCAGTGGACTGCACAGTAGTAACCACACTTTACGAGGAGTGGATCTCTGGAGCAGGGACTGGGAGCTTATAGATACAGTGGGATGTTCTGGAGTCAAAGTAAAGGCTTTGTGGGGCAGTGACTGCACATGCCACTTCTTGTTTTCTGAACCCCATTCAGCCTGGTCCTGTAAATAACCTGGAGCAGAACGAAGAGAATCTGGCAGTCCACAGAGATGGCTGGGAAATGCCTGAGTTCACCACAGTATTAATGTGTAGATCACTGGCCAGTGTGAGATAAGGAATTTAGGGGTGAGGCATCCATGAAAAAGCCGGGAAATCAGTGCGTGGCATTCAGGCTTCCAAAGTGTCTACCACCTTTGGTGCTTTGATGCATGAGTCTTAGGAGCAATCCTTCCTAGCAGGATGGGACCTTTCCCAGCAGAGCAGACTGTGGGCACACATTTGAGAGTGTGTGTGTATGTGTCTGTCTGTGTGTCTGCGTGTATTGGGGGGGATACTAGTGTGTTTTCTGTAGTGAACCATTACTGTGTTTTTGCTGTTCCCTAGCTGTTGGCTTGCGTCAGGCTTCTGTTGCTTCTCTTTCCTTTTTCCTCCTGTGTTGTCTGTACTTCAGCCTCTTTAATGTTTTATGGTGTAAGTTCCTTCTACTTCAGAACAGTGCAGTGGCCGGGGATACTTAGGGACCACCTTGCCTTTGTGACTGATTAGCATATGGGAAAACATAGCCAGTCTCAGTTCAAATGAGAAAAGGGAGGGGCAAGGCTACACTGGAGCCCTTAGTTCTCAAGTGCAAGAACCTGCCTTCAATCACTAGTGCTGTAAAAACAAAAACTTAAACTGTATTTGTCTATCTAAAACTCATTTTCACCTAAGGAGAACATTTTCTGATTTATTCTCCTTTATGATAATTTTCTCTCCAACTGTTGAAATAGGTTTATTTTGCTTTAGGTTAGTTTTATGCAATGTGGGACCCCATGTGGGTTCCCCACTCCGTACCCCCCCAGAACAAAAAGACCTCATGCTTGGTTAGAACCTGCCAAACTGCTAGGTTTGATCTGTTCTTTAGAGTCTGCAGAGTCATTTCTCTGGGAAAGTAAAATAAAGAAAGTAAAGAAGACCAACTTCTGTCTTAGGGTTTTACTGTTGTGAACAAACACCCTGACCAAGGGAAGTCTTATAAAAGACAACATTTAATTGGGGCTGGCTCACAGGTTCAGAGGTTCAGTCCAGTGTCATCAAGGCAGGAGCATGGCAGCGTCCAGGCAGGCATGGTGCAGGAGGAGCTGAGAGTTCTACGTCTTCATCTGAAGGCTGCTAGTGGAAGACTGGCTTCCAGGCAGCTAGGATGCGGGTCTTAAGATCACACCCACAGTGACACACCCACTCTAACAGGGCCACACCTTCTAATAGTGCCACTCCTTGGCCCCCATCAGCTTATTCAAACATACGAGGCTATGGAGGCCACATGTAAACATAGCAAAATGCAAAATACATTTAGTCCAACTTTCAGAGTCTGCATAGTCTATAGCAGTCTCAACAATGTTAAAAGGCCAAACTTCAAGGTCTCTTCAGAGATCCATCCAATCACTTCACTGTAATCCCCAAAGCAAGACAGGAAACCAGCTGGGCAAACTCCAAACTCTGCATCTCCATGTCTGATGTCAAAGTGCTCTTCAGATCTCCAACTCCTTTTTCATCTTTGTTGACCAAAACAAATTTCTTTCTCCTGTGCTGGTTCCACTCCCTGTTAGCAGCTTCCCTCAGCCAATAGTCCATGGCTCTGGCATCTCAAACATCTTGGGGTTTCCCAGGCAACTTTAGTGTTACAATTTCTTGTTTCAATGTCTGGGATGCACACATGATCTTCTTGGCTCCTCCAAAGGGGGCCTGGCATCACTTCTCCAGCTCTGCCCTTTGCACTCTAACCTTAGGTTGATCCACTCCACTGCCACTGCTGTTCTTGGTGATCATCCCATGGTACTGGCATCTCCAATACTCTGGGGTCTTCCAATGCAACTAGGCTTCACCAATAGCCTCTCACCCATATAAAGGTTCCACTACCAACCAATAGTGTCATGGACTGGGGGTAATCCTTTAATTCATGGGCCTTTGGGGGACATTAGGATCCAAATGAGGGCAGAGCTGGACCTGGCTGCCTTGTCTTTGCATACCCGAGTTGGAGTCATCATGCATTCTGGCCCTGGCCTTCTGACCAGTTATGCATCAAGGGGCAGAGAGGCCAAAGAAAGATCAATAGGCCTTTGGGTGACTGACTTTATTGTTTGTTTTATTATCTAATCTAATTTATCTATTGTGAAACAGGCTCTACAAAGCCCTGGCTGTCCTAGAACTCACTCTATAGACCAGGCTAGCCTCATAGGAATTCATCTGCTTCTGCATGCCAAGTTTTGGAATAAAGGCATACAATATCATACTCACTTTCAGTTTTATTAACTAAACTATGCTCTCAAGCGTTTTGTGACCTATGCTCAATTATGGATGGGAGAAGGGCATTGCTGAGGGCTGGGACTGGCAACAGTCTGAAGATTCTTGTGTTTTAGCTTCAGGGATTCTGACTTGGGAGATTTAGGGGAGGGTCCAGGGGCCTGCATTGTATCTTAGAGAGTCAGATGATGTCAATCTTGTGAGAACTGTTAGCCTAAGCTGAGGGTCTGCAAATTAGCCATCAGGCCAAATCTGACCTGCTAGCTCAAGATGGCTATAATTAATTAATTAATTGTGGGTAAGTGTTTCTGCACATTCATAAGCGTATAAGTGGTCAGAGGACAACTTTTGGGAGTCTGTTTTCTCCTTGTTCTATATGGATCCTGGGGATTGAACTGAGATTTTTAGGCTTGGCCTTGATTGCCTTCATCTGTTGAGCCATCTTGCTGTCCCCTATTTATTTATTTATTTATTTTTGAGACAGGGTTTCATGTAATTAGTCTAGCCCAGAATTTCCTATACAATTATCTTACATTCCTGATCCTTTTTACTCTAACTTCAAGTGCTGGAATTCTACTCTTTTTTCTTTTTAAAAGACAGAGTCTGTAACCCAGGCTGGCTTTGAACTCATTATGTAGCTGAGAATGACCTTTAACTTCTGATCCTCTCGTCTATATCTCTGGGTTGTGGGGTTACAGGAGTGTACTACTATAGTGTTTTCTTTGATGGGGATTTGTTGCGGTAATAAATAAAAAAGCGGCGGAACCGCTGTCCACCAGCCATTCTAACAGGGCATCCTGTCAGGTCTCCCCACCCTCATTCACAGCTCTCTTGGCTGGTTCCCACCATACCAGGAATACACATCCCAATTCCTTGGTGGGCCCATTGCATCCGGCCACCATATACTCTCTTAAACTCAATTAAGTTACCACATGAAAGAACATGTCACACATTATCTTTGATCTGATTGATCAGATATAATTTGCCCATCTAGACAACACAAAGTCCTGTAAACAACCATCCTTTAAGAATATTCATAATTGGGGTTGGGGATTTAGCTCAGTGGTAGAGCGCTTGCCTAGCAAGCGCAAGGCCCTGGGTTCGGTCCTCAGCTCTGAAAAAAAGAAAAAGAAAAAAAAAGAATATTCATAATAACCTGTAATATACACAGAGAGAAATCTTAACATCCACTGCCATGTTCTCTCAGCTCCCTCCTCCTCACTCCAGTCTCCCTCTTCTCTAAAACTTTTCTCATCCAGTGACAGGCCCCATTCTATGCTGTACCTGCCTTCACCTGCATAGCGATATCATCCTACAGGGATCTGTAGCTGGACTTTGAATGCTTTTTGGGTCCTTCTTTCTTTCACACTTTTCCACCCTTTTCCCACCCTTTTGATGCCCTAATACTAGCTAGGAGAGAACAAAGGATAGAGGGGAAAGGGGTAACATTATTATTAAACTACTTCCTGCTGATTAGGGGCATCGTGTTCCTTGAGTCGAGTTTGATCTTTGTCATGAGGATATCTTATTTGTTCTTGAATAGCAACACTTAACAAACTGCAAAGAATGACTACCAACATGAACCACCCACCAAGTGAAAACAACCCATCACACCTCTCAAGGTCCTAGCATTTATTTACCCTCAGAAAAGTCCCCAGAGTTCCAAAGGTCACACAGTCGCAGAAACTGCTGCTGGCAAAATCATGGCCCTGCTAGAGCACGAGGCAAATCATGGTCAGCTTCTGTGGACGATATGAAGCAGCTCTGTATCCCACACCTGGGATTAAAATGAGACCAAATTCTTTTAAAATTTCTGTGTTTATTTTTTAAAAAAACCAAAATGCCAAAATTGTCACTACAGGGATCAAATCCAGGATTTTGTGAGTGTTGAGTGACCATTTTACCAACTAAACTAAACTCCTAGCTGTCTTGTTACGTTTTAAACCTTCTTTGAAAAAATAAACAAGCTGGTCATGTACCTTTAGTGTTGCTACTCAGAGGGTTAGAAGGGGGATGGTACACGCCCAGAAGCTTGAGGTCAGCCTGGGCAACACATTGAGACCCAGAGTCAAGAAAGGAAAGCAAGTGCCGGCAAGATGTTCAGTAGGTAAAGACACTTAAAACCTGAGTTTTATCCCTGGAACGTGCATGGTGGAAGGAGAGAGCTGATTCCTGAAAGTTGTCCTCTGACTGACCACATATACTGCTCCCCCCCACCCCCACAAGTCTAATAAAAAACTTAAAGAAGAAGGAATTAGAAAATGGCAGTTGACATGAAATAGAGCTCGACATGTAGCATGTTTACTCTCTGGCCCATCACAGACATAGTAAGGATCTTGCCTACATTGTTCAGGCTTCTACACTTCACTGTCCTGTGTGCTTCACAGAGGGCAGTCAGATCAGTGCTACAGACAAAACTCTCAGCTGGTGCTGGCATTGCCATGGCTGCAACCCTCAGTGTTGTGTGCACAGCCAGCAGATCAGTCTTTGTTGGATGAACATTTATTTCATGGTGTTTTGTTTTTAGGTGCTGTTGAGTTAGAAAACCTCCCGTTAAAGAAAGATGCCTTGAAAGAACTGGAATTGCCCTTTGAAGTCAAAGCTGGTATGTGGAACCAAAGGAGGGAGGAGGATTGGGGATCAAGGTGTATCAGTCTCACCCAAGCGCAGGCGGATCTGTGAGATGGAGGCCAACTTGGTCTATATAACAGGTTGCAGGCCAGCCAGGACTGTGCAGTGAGACCCTGTCATAAACAAACAGACAAACAAACAAACAGACAGACAAATAAAACCTGCCTCAGAAAAGTCAGGGATTGGGTTAGGGATGGAGTTCAGTGGTAGAGCATGTGCCTAACATGTACAGGACCTGGGATTCTATCCCTAGCACACACAGGCATGCACACACGCATCCTTAAACCCTCTTGTACACACAGAAAACCACAAGATCATAATAGTATCTATATGTCTTGTATTTTTACAACTGGTTTTATACTTTTATGTTTATATATTTTTATAAACTTCTACAAAAGAATATATGTTTATATACTTTTTATAAACTTTTATGTTTATATTTGTGTATATGTGCATGTCTTTGCACTAGCAAAGACACTGACAGTTTGGAATCTGAAAACCTCAAGAATGCTGACACTGGTTACTTCCAGAAGATGATTCTTCAAACATTGAAGGATTAAGAGAAACTCTTTGGGGGAAAATTGACAGTTTTCTAATATTTGTGAAAATCTAATTCTTTATGCCTTTTCGTTGTTGTAAAAATATAAAAAATAAAATGCTGTCTTTTATCCCCTACTTGGTCGGGCACCGCAGTGCCTCAAGATATCTGCTGGATATCTTAAGTCTCAGTCAGCAGAGCCTCTCACCCGCTCTGCTCCATTCCATGTCACACTGCTGAAGGCCTCTCTCCAAGCCTGGCAGCAATCTCTCTACCTATCTAGTTCCCAAGGCAGGTTTCCCTGCCAGAAACACACAACTCTGAGGTGGCCCAGACCAGCCGCCCCACACTCCATTACGCTTAAATCTACACATGAAAGAACACACAACACAATAACCTTTGACCCAATTGATAAGATATAATTGCCCACCTAAACATACAAAGCCCTGTGCACATCCATCCCTCAGGAACACTCATAACAACCTGTAAAGGTGCAGCGTGGAATCTCAGCCTCAGCCTCCACGTTCTCTTCTGCGCTTTTCTCATCCCTCCTGTCTCTTCCTCCTTTCCGTTCCAGTCTCCTCCCCTTCCCTCAAACTTTTCTCCCGCCCACCCTTCCTTCTTGTCCAATGACAGGCCTCCTTCTATCCTGTACCAGCCCTCACCTGTACTTTACAAATTCAATGGGGAGAAGGTTCTGACGAAGTCACCTGAGTCCTGAGTAGTGACTAGCCTAGCGGTCCTTGGGGCAGCAGAATTAGCATCAAATTACAGATAACTCCAGGGCAAACCACAACATCTTTTGTGTTATCAAACTCGTCCTTGTTTCTTACAAAAAGTCAGTAAGATGTGTGAAGTTCTGTTTTGCTGTCAGAATGCTTCATATCCTTTTGCAAACTCCTTCAGTACTGCTTCTGTGGCCTGGCAGAGCAGAACCTGCCTGTAACCAAGCCTTTGGGAGGGAGAAGGAAGGTCAGGCATTCAAGCCCAACACGGTATGACCTTGTCTCAAACCAAACAAACAAATAACTGACACTCTACATTAATTCAAATGGGCTTCCAGGTTTGGTTATAAGTCATATTTTCCTAGAGAAAGCTAATTTTTCATGATTTTTTTTATAAAATAATAAAAATTTTCTCTGCCCCTATGGTGCTAATTGAACGTAGGACTTTGTACATGTAGAGCAAGTATTCTATCGCAGAGCTCAGAATGCGCCTATATTCTTAATTTGCTCTTAGACTAGGCTGTCAGTCATTTAGTATTATCATTAGCAATCCCACTGGGAAGACCGGGGTAATAGCCCAGTGTAGAGACTTGCTGAGCAAGCATGGATATATG
Organism: Rattus rattus; assembly: GCF_011064425.1. Taxonomy (NCBI): domain Eukaryota; kingdom Metazoa; phylum Chordata; class Mammalia; order Rodentia; family Muridae; genus Rattus; species Rattus rattus. Next base: position 13,645,165 of record NC_046154.1, read on the forward strand.
AGGGCCTTGGCTCCTTCCCCAGAGCCACACACAACGGAAAACACCGTTCTCAATGCTCCACTGTTAACCTTGAGTTTTGAGACAAAGTCTCACTATGTAGCCCTGGCTGGCCTGATGCTCACTATGTAGATCAGGCTGGCCTGAAACTCAGTATGTTACTGGGCTGGCTTCAAACTCACAGAGATCCTATCTCTGCCTTCCAAGTGCTGGGATTAAAGGCATGTGCCACCATGCTCAGTGAGATGTCTTTTATTATCTAGAGCTTAAAGGCTTGGCTAAAACAGAAGTTGGGGAGTAAGCATATGCTACAGGCAAGGTAGCTGAGCCAAGTTCTTGTGAGCATTAGGTTTCTTTATCCATACACTGTGTTTACAATGGGTCTGGTCAAGGTTAGATATGTAAGCATGATAATCCCAACAAATACCTACCAACCAGCCAGTTATTAACAAGAGATGAGTTCTGTGGCCAGGCTCTGCAGGTGGGTACCTTTGATACCTCTTAGGAATTCAAGATTGGTCCAGTGGGAACCACGTGTTTCCATAGTAGATAATCTATATTGGATATGAAAAAAACTCCGTGGGCATTTTCTAGCTTAATTCATTGTAGCTGATTGTCTTAGTTATGGCTTCACTGCTATGAAACGACATCATGACCAAGGCAACTCTTTTTTTTTTTTTTTTTCTCCCAAGGCAACTCTTACAAGGACAACACTTAATTGGGACTGGTTTATAGGTTCAGAGGTTCAGTCCATTATCTTCAAGGTGGGAACATGGCAGCATCCAGGCAGGTGTGGTGCAGGAGGAGCTGAGAGTTCTACATCTTCATCTGAAGGCTGTTAGCAGAATCGTGGCTTCCAGGCAGCTAGGATGAGAGTCTTAGAGCCCACACCCACAGTGACACACCCACTCCAACAGGCCACACCTTCTAATAGTGCATGCCATTCCCTGGGCTGAGCATATACAAACCATCACATTGGTTCTTTTTAATTAATTACTTTATTTTAAGGTGGCTCTTACAGATCCTACACTTGTTTCACATATGTAGGAACCTGAATGGCTAGCCTTGAACTCAGTTTGTGATCCAGGCTGGCTTTACCTTGCCATTCCTCTGCCTTAGCCACCTGAGTGCTGGGATTACAGACCTGCACCACTACACCTGGCTTGCTCTTTTGTTGATTATTGACTTTTTAATTTTTTCTTCTGATGCTGGTGATGGAACCAGGGCCTTGCACTTCCAAGGCACAAGTTCTGCCAGAGCTAAACGTCACGCTCCAAGGTGCTCCTGCTGGCCTTGGACTTATCATTCTCCTACCTTTGTGTCTGTATCATTTCCTACATGCACCACCACACTTGTCAGTTTTTTATTTTTTAATAAAATAAATAATGGTAAAAGCAATCTGTGTGCCTTAAAGGGAGCTAGAGCTACTTTGAGAAACCTGAGGAATGTGCATGTGTCTAATGAGAGGACCCTTCTCCTTCCAGGCTTGATTGGGAAAGTGACCCTCCAGATTCCTTTCTACCGCCCCCATGTGGACCCTTGGGTGATCTCCATATCCGGCCTCCATGTGATTGGTGCCCCTGAGAAAATCCAGGACTTCAATGATGAGAAGGAGAAGTTACTGGAGAGGGAGCGTAAGAAAGCTCTGCTTCAAGCCCTGGAGGAGAGATGGAAGGCAAGGCCCTGTGCTTTGGGGGCGCCTGTGACATCCCCAACAGTGAAGCACTGGTCTCTGCTGACACGGGCTCTTTCCTTTGCAGAGTGAGCGGCGGCAGCAGAAGGGAGAATCATACTGGTATTCAGTCACTGCCTCGGTCGTCACGAGGATTGTGGAGAATATCGAGGTGAGTCCTGTCACCTCTATGAGGGCTATGAAGGGTTTCTGAGGTTTCACTGTGTTTTCGCTTCCGAGTTGCTTGTTTCTTGTGGGTTTAGCTGGTGCAGTGCTGGGGGCTGGCTGTTCAGGTGTGCCTTTTTAGATGTTGTTGCCAAAGGGAAAAACTGAAAGGCAAGTCCTGGCTTGTGAGAGCGACACAGGTCTTTCTTGCTATAGCTGGTGTGAGTAGGCGTTTTCCATTTCACTGCCCCTCCCCTTACCACACTTTCTTTTTGAATGTTGGAATCCCACTTGCTAAAGGATTTCTTACTTCAGAAGCCAAGTTATTTAGGTCTGGATGACTGGTTTCTGGGCAAGTCATCTAACCTCTCTGGTCATTGCGTTTTCATCTGCAAAATGAGAGAGGTGGGGTCCCCACTGCTTAGTGTGTGAGCTGTGACCTTGCACTGATGTGTCGTACTGCGTTTAATAGGCTGCAGTGCAGTGTGTACGTGTTTGACCATTAGGAGTGGGATCAGGGCATATGTGCACAATGCTTTATGTGCAGGTGTGTATATATTTTCTACAACAGGAATATTTTTTCTTATAAAACATTGTTTTTTGCATTTATTTATTTATGAGGGAGGGGGAGGTAGGGGTACATGTGGAAGTAAGAAGATTCCTTGTGACATTTGGTTCTCTTTTATTCTGTGGGTCCTGGGGATCAAACTCAGGTCCTCAGGCTTGGCGGCTAGCACACTTGCCTGCCTAGCTTTTTGCTGACCCCAGAAATGTCTTTCTCCAGAGGGCAACTTATCTGTAGTGTAATCACAGGAATGGTGGGGCCTCTGCTTGGGGGCGTTGCTGGTTGTGAGCACTCTCAGAGAAGCTAACTGCATGAGTGTGGCAAAAAGACACGCCGCCTACTGTGTACTCCTCCACTCCTCGTCCTCCGGGTCTTATATCTTTTCTGTCTCTTCTTCCTCGATGGTCCTGAGCCTTGGAGGGGGTAACGTTGTACTTGTGCCATTTAGGACTGAGCACCCTAACCATCATTTTTAAACAAAGTTTTCGTGTGTGTGTGTGTGTGTGTGTGTGTGTGTGTGTGTGTGTGTGTGTGTGTGTGTGTGTGTGTATGTACATTTGGAAGTCAGAGGACAGCTTGCACAATTTGGTTTTCTTATACATGGGTCCTAGGGATTGATCTCAGATCATCAGTCTTGGTGGCCAGTGCCTTTACCCATGGGGCCACCTCACTGGCCCATATTATGATTTTGCCATCAATATTAAGCACTGGTTTCCTCACGTTGGCCTCAATACCGTGATGGTAATATTAGTATGGTGATAACTTATTGTTTGACTTTCTTTTCCCCTTTTCTGTGGTGTGTGTGGTTTATGTTTGTGCATGCACACAAGTTTGCAGAATATGAAGGCCAAAGCAGTGTATCAGGTGTCTTCCTCTGTTGCTTTCTACCTTATTGCCTTGAGACAGAGTCTCTGCTTGGGTTACAGCTTACCGTTTTTACTGGCTGATCTGATCACCAAGGTTCTGGGATCTGTCTGTCTCTGTCATGTCAGTGCTGGCATTACAGGCAAGTGTAGCCGCCATCCATGCCTGACTTTCTGTGTGGGTGCTGTAGACTTGAACTCAGATCCTCATGCTTGCAAAACAAGAATTCTTCTCACCGAGTCATCTCCCTGGCCTTGTTTGTATTTTTGTAATGGCTAATGAAGCTAAACAAACACTTTTCTTGGCCACATACGTTTATCTTTTTCCTCCGTTTTGTAGTGCCGAGGGCTAAATCCAGGTCCTTGCATATGGTAAACACGCACTCAACTTTTGAGCTATGTACAGGCTCCATTATTATCTTTTACCCACCAAAGCAGAGTATCTTCTCTCACTCACAGGAGTAAGAATTAAACACATATGGAGATTCACCCAGACCTTATGAGTCTTACAGGTGTTCCTGGGCTCAGATTCCTAGAAAGAGAAGAAAAGCAGGAGCAGTTATGTTGATTCAGTGGTGTTATTCATTTGTTTTCTCTCTCCTCTTTAAAAAAATCAATTTATAGTTATTATTATATGTGTGAGCGTGGTGGGGGTATGTGCACAGGTCAGAGGACACTGTGGTGTCTGTTTTCCTTTCATATTTATGAGGGTTCTGGGCATTGAACTAATACTGCTAGGCTTATGTGGCTGTGACCATCTCTCTGGTCCCTGGTATTGTTGTGGTTAAATGTTTACATTGTCTTCTGGAAAGGCTTGATTACAGCCTTCCTGACGTAATATTCATCATAATGATCTGTTATTCTTGAGTGGTTTGTGATCATGTTACCTTGGAATTTTCAGCACACTGATATCTGTGTGTAGATGCCCTCTGTCCTTGGCCCCCACGTATAGGATTTTACCGGCAAGAATTATCTAAATATATTTTCCCTTTCTTTCCCCTTTGCAGTTAAAAATTCAAGATGTCCATCTGCGTTTTGAAGATGGTCTGACCAATCCCTCTCATCCTTTTGCGTTTGGCATCTGCATTAAGAATGTTTCCATGCAGAATGCTGCAAACGAGCCTGTGAGTATGAATCTGACCCCAGACGAGAGTAGAACTCCATGCTGGGCGGCCTGGGCTCCGCCCGCTGTCCTCGAGTGCATGTGAGCATGTGCTGCTACTTCGCCTTGCTGTGTGTGTCTTATGTGTAGGTAACTAAAGTTAACTTACTGGGAAGAGGAAACAGTTGCTTTCATTGGTCTATTCCATCGCTTTGGTTTTATACATAAAGAAGCTGAGGTGGGAGGAATCTCCTTCTGTTCTCAGTTTCACTCTGTGCCTGGGAATGTCTGTGACAGGTTCCACGCTGTCTCTTTTCGTAAAGCCATTATGTGTCACGTCTGTGGTGCTTTATACTTGCCTGATAAAATGCTGATTCTCCATATACACTTGGTTGGGTTTTTTTGAGACAGGGTTTTATTATCGTCTTCCAGGATGGCCACCATCTTAATTGTATTTCCTGTTCTACAGTCAGATAACACCCCACTCCATAAAATAGAATAAATGACGTTGTTGTTGTTTAAGACAGGGTTTTTCTGGGTAGCCCTGGGTGCCCTAGAACTAGCTCTGTAGACCAGGCTGGCCTTGAACTCACAGAGATCTATCTGTCTCTGCCTCTGGAGCCCAGGGTTAAAGGTGTACACCACCACAGCTCTGCAAGAGTAAATGATCTCTTGGGCAGGGCCATGGAGGTTGACATTGTCAGCAAATACAGTAAAACTTGGCAGCTTATTTCAAAGTTTGAGATGGCCTCATAGAGCATAGGCCAACCTTGATTTGTAATTTACTACATAGCCAGATATCTCTTTAGATTTCTGGTCCTCTTGTCTTCTTTACTTTCCAAGTTCTGGGAATTACATGTGTGCCCACCACATGCCAGGCTTAGAATCCTTTAATTTTTGTTTCCTAGGACAATTGTTTAAAGGCTTTTGAGCCTTTGTGTGCTTGTGCATCTGGGACCCACTTCAGGTCTCTGCAGGCACTGACTACATACAGTGTACAGACACTCATTCAGGCAAAAATCTCCATTCATATAAAATATAAGCAGGATGTGGTGGTACATGCCTTTAATCCCAGTACCCAGGAGGCAGAGGCAGTCAGATCTCTAGTCTGGTCTATATGGTGAGTTCTAGGCCAGCCAAGGGCTGCCTAGTGATGCCCTGCCTCAGAACAGAACAAAGCAAAGCAAAGCAAAGGAAAACTGAAGGTAAAAACAAGAAAGCTGTAGCACTGTATCCTCTGCTTCTGGAGAAATGTGAAACTAAGAAGCCAGAGGCTTCTGAAACTCTGAGGATCAGTGCGTCCTCACTACCCTCCACTTAATGGTTCCTTGTCCTACAGATGCCGCGTGCTGGTCTCTGTGTCTAGATTCGCAAGTCCTTCTCTCCTGGGTCCTTTTCTTTTTACAAAGACCCCATTCATTCACTTTGCCTACACTCATCCAGCATGGCTTCGCATTAACCTGATTCTGTCTGCGCAGACGGTGTTTACAAATAAGGACATACTCATCCTTGTGGTTGATGGGGACTTCTTGGAAGAGGACACTGTCCGAACTGATAACCCTTATAATATTCCAAGATAGTTTCTCTATACTTACGTGACTTCCACTTCAGATACGTGTTCATGCACATGTACCCATACTGTTTCTCTGCCATTCAAGAGTTCTAGTTCAGAAATACAATCACTGTACCCTGAAGACATCAGGCCTTTTGTGCTGATTTACAGGTGTTTTGATACTCATCTGCCCAATGCTATTTTCTGTTTGTTTGCTCATAGCATCTTAGATATCCATTGCTGCTTCTGTATAACTAAAAATATTTGTGCATGCTGATATTGCCAATTGATTGTATTTATTTATTTATTTAATACATACTTACTCATTCAGGTGGGGCCTTATGTACCTCTGGCTTTCTTGGAACTCACTACCAAGGCTGGCCTTGAACTCATAGAGATCAACCTGCCTTGCCCCTTAGTTTAAGCTGTACAAGAGTAGACTGTTTTCCTTCAGGATTGCATCTCTTGCCCCTTGCAGAATGCCTGATGTGTAAACAACAGTTATATCTGAAATTAAAGGCCATCATCCTGTTTCTTCCCCTTTCTTCTCTCAGGTACAGAAACTAATGCGAAAAAAACGATTAGATGTGGCTGAGTTCAGTATCTACTGGGATGTCAATTGCACTTTATTGGGGGATTTGCCTCAAGCGGAGCTGCAGGTATGTTCTGCTTTGGGGCTTCCGTGTAAGATGGCTTTGAGGCTCATGGTGCAGCGACCCTGGTTTGCAGGCGGTTGTCCCCTGTGTCCGTGTCGACAAGCATCTTCTCTCTTGAGTCTGCCTGAGGAGCTTCTCGTGTCTGAAGGTTTCAACTTCAGATGCACACTAGCTTGTGTGTTTAACTTGGATCAGGTTACTTGGTGACTTTTGTTCATGTGTCTCTTTTTCATGTAAAGTTATTTTTTTAATTTAATTAATTATTAGTATTTAGTAATTACTAATTTAACACATTCAGTTAATATTAATAAAATTATAAATACCAATGGACTTAATTATTAATAGAAAGTTTAATTATTAAATACCAACTAATTTAATGTTCAATTAATAAATATATTAATTAAATTAATTTTGAGGCAGGGTCTCTCTACGTAGCCCTGGCTATCCTAGAATTCAGCTATGTAGAACAGGCTGTCCTAGAACTCACAGAGATCTGCTTACCTCTATCTTCCAAGTGCTTCTACTCATTAGCATACATGCATTGCCATGCGCAGCTGAAGTTCTGTTTTTAAGATGTGTCCGTGTGTCTAATTCCTTGCTTACTGCTGTGTGCCTGTGACACACAGTGGCCAACATTTTGTTGGTCAGTTGGAACTGAACATGAAGGTTTTGAGTGAACAGAGCAGGGCATCAGGTCAGTTTTTTATGGAGGGGTCATCCTGCTTGGGTTTCTCCTTAAACATTACCATGGTGGTATTCCTTTAAGACACTTATATGGATAGACAGTGTCACTGCTTGGGAAGGACTGAGAAAAAGCCTAACTTAGTCTTTTTGTAAAGAAACTGTAGGTACTTTAGTGAAATGGAGAAAAATGGTTCATTTCCCCAGTTCCAGGTGGTATAAAGTGGATTAGGTAACATTGATGCTATGACCGAGTCCATGGCTGAATTCCCAGTACTGTAGAAGGTGACAGACAGGAAGTTGGTCTGTGTATAGCCAGTGTTCTGTGACACAGGAGGCCATGGCCAGGAGCATGGAGAGTCGCAGTCACCACTACATCTTGGAGCCTGTATGCGCATCTGCCCTCTTGAAAAGGAACTGCTCCAAGGAGCCTCTGAGGTCCCGGCACAGCCCGAGGATTGAATGTGATATTCAACTGGAGACCATTCCCTTGAAGCTGTCTCAGGTACCATGTTCTTTCCAGAGGCTCCGGTCCCCTGCTGGGAGCTGGAGCAAAGGAAAACCTGCCCCAGGGCAGTGTCCTCAGCATTGTTAGACCCCAGGCTGTTAGGTGTAAACCCACGTGGCATCATATGGGGAAACTGAGCTCAGGCCCACTTTATGTGGATTTTGGTTGGGTACTTTTTGGGTGCTGAGCAAGGAACATGGGAGAACTGAGGCCATCAAAGTGCCTCCTGCTGATGCTTCGGTCACTGGAGTCCATCTCAGCAGATTAAGTGATGACTTGTTCTTGCGGTCTTGACTGAGCCACAATCCCCAATTCTGTCCTAATCCAGTATCTCTTACTCTAACAAAGCTGCAGTACCGGCAGATCATGGCATTCCTCAAGGAGCTGGAACGAAAGGAGAGGCAGGTGAAATTCCGGAAGTGGAAACCCAAAGTGGCCGTGTCCAAGAAGTAAGGGCGCCTCTCCGCGTCACCCATAAAGAGTGCATGCTCCCCCTGCCCCTTCTGTACACGTGGCTGTAGAAGAAAGGGCAGTTTGGTTTAACTTTGATGCAGTTAGCGAGGTTTTAACATGTGTGACTGTATTACCCATAAGGAAATAGAAATAGAAAAAATATTTGGGACAAAAAGGGCACGAAGGCCTGTTGTTATTATTGATTTTCTTGTTGTATCTCTGCTGCGGTAAGAGCCACCCTGGGAATGAGGGCAGGGAAACTCAGAAGACCTGGCTTTCACTCAGCAGGCAGAGCGCTGTTGCGTGCTGCACTTTCTTGTGTGCAGCACCCTTCAACCCCCTTAGTCTGTCCTTAGTCTGTTTGGCTGCATTATGTAAGCTGCGTTCTCTGGCTTCCAGAGCAAACATCGATTCTCTTCCTTAAAAATATATTTGAATTTAGATTATGTTTAAGCTTATGTGTGTATACACATGAAAGCAGGAGCCCATAGAGGCGGGGAGAGGGTATAGATTGAAGCTGGGATTAAAGGCCATTGTAAGCCTCTGTGGTTCCTGGGAACTGAACTCTGGTCCTCTCTAAGAACAGTATGATTTATTTGTGTCAGAGTCTTTTTATGTAACCCTTGATGTCCTGGAACTCTCTATGTAGAGCAGGTTATCATCAAACTCCTGGATCTGCCTGCCTTTGCTTCTTGAGTGGTGGGATCAAAGATTGTGCCACTATGCCCAGCCTCAGCATGTGCTTTACTGCTGCCATTTCTTCTGCCCTGTAAAGCCTCTCTTCATTTATAGTGATTAAGTGTGACCAGTCTGACTTGTTAAAGCTTTTAGAAGACCTCACGTATTTCCATGTATGTCTTCAGTTGACATCTGTAATGGTCAAATGTGTGGTGATTGTGTCAAGATGGCGCTTGCCTTACTGCCAGCAGAGATTTCCTCCCTGGAGAGGACTGCTCTGGTGAGGACTGTTGGTTACATGCTGTGCTGTTATTGACACACACTGTGTACTTCAGTGTTCTTTGGCAGCAGGTTCACTCTTCTGCATATTGAGTTTAGCTTAATGTTAAAATGGACCCAAGACAGAGACAACGGGGTAATAGGAGAAATTTACTTAGTCAAGGGCGAGCAGTGTTCTGGGTTGTCCTGGATGAAGAATATTGCCCTGGTTTTTCCGGAAGGAGTAACATACTGTCCTCCATTGTTGCAGCTGTCGAGAATGGTGGTATTTTGCCCTGAATGCTAATTTGTATGAGATCAGAGAGCAGAGGAAGTGCTGTACCTGGGATTTCCTGTTGCATCGTGCCCGAGATGCTGTGTTTTACACTGACAGATATTTCAACAAGTTAAAAGGAGGCGTGCTGTCTGCAGATGACAAGGTGAGTGGACTACTTGCTTAGTGTTTTTTTCTTGGTGTGTTTTTTTCTTGGTTGGTTTTGAGACAGCATTTCATGTAGCCCAGGCTGTCCTCAAGATTATGTGCAGTTGAGGCTAGTTTTGAAGGCCTTATCCTCCTGCTTCTACTTCCACAGTCCTGACATTACAGGCATGAGCCACTACACTTAGCTAAGAATGTTCTCTCACAGGTTGAAAAAAGCAGCTGAGTCTCTGAAGACGTAGGCAGTGTCAGGCTCAGTAGAGTTGGGACTTCTTGGAAGGTAGTGAGCCTCATCTTGGCCAGAAGTATGCTTCATCCTGCTCCCTGAGGGGATGCCCATGATCTTGCCAGGCCACTCCTGGTGCAGTTTTATGTATGTACCAGGGAGAATTTCATGGACTCATCAGTGTTTCTTCCAGTCCTGAACCTAGTCTTAGTCTTTGACTAATTTTTGTGGATTTTGGCCTGCATTTTCTGTAATCCTAGTTGACTTGATTGACCTTGGACTTCTTGGTGATAGAGGTAAAGCCAAAGCAGGTACCCCAGGTGAGAAGGCGATTCTTATCTGAGTCCCCTGCAGGCTAGATACCCTAGAACCAGCCCTGCCAGGTGCCGGTCTCCACCTCACCCCTTCCTGCTTCTGTCTTTTCTTTCCCAGTGAAAGGGAAGGCAATTGGCTGCTTTGCTCCTTCACTGTTTTGCTTCTGTGACCATTCTCTACATTATGGCTCAGGTTATTTTTGATGGATGGTTGCTTTTGTTGAACTTTATAAGAAAAAAGGAACAGTTCTCTACTGGATGATCCCCAGCAGTCAAGCTGAACCCCTGAATTCTCACCCTTCCTGCTGCAAGCTGAAGTCATGGTCCTCACTTGCCTATTGCTGTGTTCAGTGGTGTCTGACATGACTACTGACAATGGGTACCTTGTGAAAAGGATGGGCTACATCAGACATTTTGTTCTGAATAGCTTTCTTGAAGGCAGAGGCAGGATACCTTGAGAAAGGATCTGAATCATCACTGTTGAGGTGACCGAGTGACAGCAGCTCTGTGAGGTGTGGGCCACACTTACAGTGTGTCCTTCTACTGTTAGGAAATATGACATTGTTTAGGATGGGTAACTTTACTTTCTAAAAATGATAATAATAGTTTTTGCTACTACTCTTTAGTAACTAGTAAGAAACATGTTGAAATGATCACACCTTTGTTAATTGTGAATACGAAAGAGCTGGGCCAACAAGCATACTATGTGAGCTTGGACCTCAGCTTCCTCTTGGAAGGTGGGAACTCTGCTTCCTTTGATCTCATGAGCTAATGTGTAAGGCTGCTTGTGATTTGAGTCAGTGCTGTGCAGAGTAGGATGCCTCAGCAGCCACCCCCTGAAGCAAATTATGTTCTCATTGCTCTGTCTGCTCCAACTGGTTCTAGTGGAGTTTTTGAGAACAAGTAACAAATGCTGGGTTGTAGGAAACCCCATTGAGACCAGAGGCAGCTTGCATGACACTTGTTAATGTCCCATTTCTCAGCCTTCAGGGAGGGGTCGTGGCCAGTTTATTGATGAGGCTGCTCACTTTGTCCAGTGCTGCAGTGTCTGAGTTTTATTTTGTCCCAAACAGGAGGAGATGTGTCGAATTGAGGAGGAACAGAGCTTTGAAGAATTGAAGATTCTGCGTGAACTTGTTCATGATAGATTTTACAAGCAAGAGGAGCTAGCAGAGGTGAGAAATCTGCGTGGGAAGGGTCATTTGTTCCCAGCACACCCTGAGCCCTTCGGTGTTGACATGCTTGTGCTCCTGTCAGGACACATGGCAACCCATGCACATCACAGCATCTGTCATGGCTCTTCATGCCCGCCTCTTTGTGATTACACAGAGTCTTCGAGAGCCTCAGTTTGATTCTCCGGGAGCCTCACCTGGTGACCCAGATGGCAGCGGAGGCAGTGGGATGCTGCAGTACTTGCAGTCCTGGTTTCCAGGGTGGGGTGGCTGGTATGGACAGCAGAGCCCTGAAGGGAAAGTGGCAGAAGGACTGACAGCAGAGTCACATGAGCACTGGACGCCTGAAGATATCTTGGGTAGGTTAGGGTCCCATTTGCAGCCAGGCTTTCAGCCAGAGTGGAGGGTTAGGTCCTAAACGTTATCCCATTCTTTGTGCAAAAGCTTGACAGGTCATTTCCAGACTTAACGGTTACGTTTGGACAGCAGTTTGTCTCATAGAGGTAGAGGGAAGGCACATCTGGAAGAGACTTCATGGACATTGTCATTCTTTGTACATTAGTTAGACAGGTCCAAATGGCAGCTATTGTTAGAGAACTAAACCTGGGCCTGATCATAAACTCTGAGGCTTGGTGGCCGTGCACAGGCCCTATGTAGTCCTACGATACTAGTGCGAGCCTACGGAACAGGGCACTAGCTGAGTTAAATTGCATTGGTCACATCAGCCTCAAGTGTCACACTGCCTGCTGGTCACAGGTAGGTTGTGGCCATGGTTATTTAGTCCTCTCTGACTTTCGGTTTTTGTCTAAAGAAGGGAAAGCTGGTTCAACAGCATCATCCCAGCCAGGGGATCTGGCCTTGCTCTCTGATGTTCTCTTAAGCCCATTTCCCCATACACGTAGGCACCGAGGAGTTCTTTGACCCCACTGCAGACGCTTCATGTATGAATACCTACACAAGGCGAGATCACGTCTTTGCCAAGCTGAATGTGCAGCTACAGCGGGGCACTGTGACTCTCCTGCACCAGGAGCGGGGCGCTGCTCATGCCAACGAGAGCGCGTTCATGCAGCTCGAGTTCTCAGGTACTGCTCAGAGCCAGCTCTGCCCTCTCAGTGCCAAAGCACTGTCTGTTCTTGTCATCTGTGTTGCTTAGAGTCTGGATGTAAAGGTGTGTAAACCCGCCCCCCCACACACACTTCTCAGGGCCACCTGCCTAGGGGTGTCACGATTCACCGTGTATGGGGGACCTCCCATAACCATCACTGATAAGAAAATGCCTGACAAGCTTGCCTACAGCCAGTCTTATGGAAGCATTTTCTCTATTGTGGCCCTCTTTTCAGTATCAATTTGTATCAAATTGACAAAAAACAAAACAAAACAAAATAACCAGGAAAGGACCCAGCACCTCTAATTTCTGAGGGTACCTATGTGTAACACACACACACACACACACACACACACACACACACACACACACACACACACACACACAAACCTCCAAACCCAAAAGAGTCTCAGAATGCTTCAAGCTATAGGGAAAGTGCAGGCTAGGTGTCTATGAGGTCATAATCATCACACTTACCAGCCGATCATTATGTGAACCTGCCTTCCCCAGTGTGAGTGTGTCTGCACATCTTGTTTAATGTGCATCTGCACTGGCTCATTGACACTGAGCTCATGGTCTGTAGTACTTCCTGTAGTTGACCTAAAGCATTTTTTTTTTTTTTCTTTTTTTTTTTTTTTTGGAGCTGGGACCAAGCCCAGGGCCTTGCGCTTGCTAGGCAAGCGCTCTACCACTGAGCTAAATCCCCAACCAAAACATTTCTTATGTAAAGCATGTATCAGCCTCTTCCAGTATACACACTGGACTCTACTTGAGCATTTGATTCATTCTAAATTAACTAATAATTTACTATTAGTTAAATTTATTAATTCATTTTATGGTGCTAGGGATTGAACTCAGGGACTTGCACGTACCAGGTAAGTGCATTGCCACTGAGCTTAACCCTGGCCCTACTGGGTTATTTTACACAGGAAAATCGTAGGCATATCACATAAAAACAAAAGAAGGTCCTAAATAAACAAGGAATAGGACACATTTTATAGAATAGAAGTCACGTTCGGAGGCAGTGCACTGTCTAGTTGAAGTCACCTGGGGCATGCACATTGGATGACTTAGTCCTTCAGCTACTCGTTGTCTGAATGACCATAGAGGTGCTATGAGTATCATTTGGGTTTGCAAGTGTATTTCAGAGAGCAGGGAAACAGGATCATCCAGAATGGTATTGATCATTTTTTTTTTCTGTGACTGAATTAAAGAGATATGAGTAAATGAACAGATGTTGGCTTGGACATCTCATGTTTTATAGCAGCTTATCTGAGATGCTTTGGTAGTCTAAAAATGTTTTAGACAGACAGATAGACAGAGGCTTACTGCTCTGACTTCATAATCCTGAGAGCTGAACTGTTATAAACTTAAATGAGATAGCAGATTGCTTGAACATACTTGTGAAGGCTCTACTTAAAATTCATTGTGAGGTGAGACATGGTGGTGTGCACCTTTAAATCCAGCACTCAAGAGGCAGAGGCACGTGGGTGGATCTCTCTGAGTTTTAGGTTCTGCATAGAGTACTAGGCCTGTCAGGACTACATAGTAAGAGCCTGTCTCAAAACAAAAACCAAAACAGTTCACTCTACTGAGAAACCTCCTAAAGTCTTTGTATGCTTATGTAGACAGAATGGTGTGTGTGTGTGTGTGTGTGTGTGTGTGTGTGTGTGTGTGTGTGTGTGTGCGTGTGTGCGCGCGCGCGCATATGTATATTCAAATTTCATGAAAAGCACTTCCTAGAGTCACATAGTTTGTTGTAAAATAAGTGCATTGTTTGTAGGTGTAAAGCACATTAGGCCTTAGAACGTAACACTGTCTCTTACGTTTATCTCTTACAGATGTAAAACTTCTAGCAGAGTCTCTTCCCCGAAGAAACTCCTCCTTGCTTTTAGTTCGGTTGGGTGGACTGTTCCTCAGAGACCTGGCTACAGAAGGAACCATGTTTCCTCTTCTGGTCTTCCCCAATCCGGTATGTACGGCAGTGACATGCCTAGCACACGTCAGTGTGTGCTGCAGTGGTATGATTAGCACACATGTGTGTCAATGTGCACTGCATTGGCATGGCTAGCACACGTGTGTGTCAGTGAATTACGTCTATTTTAGGAAGTCAGAAGTCCTGTTAATTGGACTTATTTTGACATGTGATGATTGGAGTCAGACTGGGACTAGGTCCTCTGTTAGAGAGGAAATATTAGTAAGCTGTGTGGCTCTGCATTTCCTCGCCATGCTGTGGCCACTGTGGATGTGTCTGTCTACCTGGGGATAATGTCAGGAACACCACTCACTGCTTTCTGCACTTCAGGGTTAACAGTTGAGTCTCTTCCATGGCTCACAGCCCTGCTCATAACTTGCTGTTGTCCTAGGAGTCAGGAGAACTACCTTCAGTCCTTTATATCAGTTCAGATTTATATGTAATATCCTTTACCAACCAGGGGATCTCTGCTCTATAGTCAAACACATAGTCTAAATGAGTATCGACCTGTCCATTCTGTCCATACTTCTTTTTGAATGTTCTTAGAAAGTATAGGAGGGTGGAATTAAAATGTGAGAAGTTATAAATATTCAGTTATTGTTGTCTGCTCTGGGAAATGGCACAGTAGTGAATGCGTGGATGTGGTAACCCAGAGTGAAGGGGCTTTGAGTCCTGTGTGCAGAGAAGGAGCAGAGTGTGCCAGGTAAAGGGGGCAGCGCGCTGTCCCTCTTACCTGCTGAAGTGGGTTTGTGTATATGTTCAATAGCAGAAAGAAGTTGGCAGAGTCTCACAGTCTTTTGGTCTTCAAACTGCATCGGAAGACAGAAGTGATCAATACTCTGGTAATTTTTCATACGTTCTTAAAATTAATCCTTAAAAAACACATTATTAGGGGTTGGGGATTTAGCTCAGTGGTAGAGCACTTGCCTAGCAAGCGCAAGGCCCTGAGTTCGGTCCCCAGCTCCGAAAAAAAAAAGAAAAGAAAAAAAAAAACATTATTATTGATTGGTAGACTTTGATTTCTGTTCTGTGCATAGTGACTTGCCAGGTGGATCCATGTTGCTCCAGAAAGCAGCATGAACTCTCTGGGTAGGACTCTTTCCCCCTGGTGTCACTAGAGTGTTTTTGCAAGGCCTCTGGGCCTTGCACTGCATTATGGGAACAAATACAGTAGTCTAGCTGTCAAGATTCCTGTTAAAAATTAGAGTCAGGTCACATTAGACTTTCTTTTAAAAATCTGCATAATTGTGAACAGATTAGAAAAGAATTTTGAAAATGTCTTTTTCCCAGAATGCTTTCCAGGCCTCTGTGGGTGTGGTGCTGCTTTTGTTGTGTTCTACATCTTCTGTTCTTTCCTTTAGCTGCTGATCCAGACAATCCAGTCTTTGAGATGCTCTATGAGAGAAACCCAGTGCACAGCCACTTTGAGAGGCGGCTGCATGTCAGCACGAGGCCCTTGAACATCATCTACAACCCACAGGCTATTAAAAAAGTGGCAGACTTTTTCTACAAGGGAAAGGTTCATACCTCAGGTTAACTTTTTTGTTTGTTTGATCCTATGTTACCTTTGAAAAAAATCTTGGTGATTACTGGTGCAGTGCATAACGTAATGCATTTGGAAGACCCGATAGTGCTGCAAGAGCTTGCAGAGTAAGTGGTAGGATTGTGTGAGGACACTTAGTCAGCGTTCTGGACCAGCTCTCCTTCCCACGTCTCCTTAGGATGCACTTTTCTACCCTCATCGTGGGATGGCTATTTCTTTGGCCAGCTAGGATGTTTTAGCTTGGTGAACTACAGTGGAATGTTCAAGAATTTCCTTCTAGATGGCATCATCTCTGTTCTTTTACAGTGTAGACTGAACAGTTGATACACTTGTGACTTCCTTTATTCCCTACAGAGACTGAGACAGTTGGAGAAGTACTTTCACTGACAGGGAGGAAACAGTAACCATGACAGAACTGGCTAACATTTTGCCTTCAATATTCTGCCTTGTGTGATTTTTGAAATACAGCACTTTGGAATTTTTAGAAATGGTTTTAGGGATTACGAGAAGTTAGGTGCCCTTCCCTCCTGTGCCTCCATGTCCTCAGTCTGTCCACACTCCCCCAGGCCTTCTTGCTGCTGTTGCTGTGGCAGGCCATCTCAGAGAAGAGAGCTCTGTTTGTTACTGATTGCTTTTTCCACTTTGGTGGATGTGGGTGAGGGCAGAAGTGGCGGTGTCTTATTGGCTCAGTCACTTGCAAGCTGACATCTTTTGCCTTTCCAATCTTGCAGGCTTTGGTTATCAGTCTGAGCTTGAGTTGAGGGTAGCTGAAGCAGCCCGAAGACAATATAACAAGTTGAAGATGCAGACCAAGGCTGAGATCCGACAAACTCTTGACCGTTTGCTTGTGGGAGATTTTATTGTAAGTGACCTTGTGTGATTCTGTTTGGGGGTGGGAGAGGCAACCATGTTTCCTGACAAGCTCCTGATTTATAGTATATAGGCTTGCTCATATCCCTTATGCCAACTAGGTAAACCTCCCACCCTCAAAATAGAGAGAGAGAGAGAGAGAGAGAGAGAGAGAGAGAGAGAGAGAGAGAGAGAGGAGATAGATATCTTTCTGGCTAGCATTTTAAATAGCTCATGCCTTTTCTATTAATGGTCTGATTAAGAAATGAATGATGCTGATTAGATTATGCTTTTCTTGCTCTGAGGGTACTTCCTTAGGTACTTTGTTTAATTTTGTTTTCTTTTTGAGACACAGCCTCTCTGTAGCTGGCTCTCCTGGAACTCTGTTTGTAGACTAGGGTGGCCTCGAACTGAAAGATCAACTTGCCTCTGCCTTTTGAGTGTTGTGGGTACTTTTCAGCCTTGCTTGTGTCTTTCTCCAGATCTGATTTGCAAGTATGGTAACTTTGTGGTGCTGTGTGTCCAGCTGATTCAAGGACAAGAAACAGCTTAATTGTCTGAAAGGGCGTTTCTGACAGTGCACTGCCAAGCATGGCGATAGATGGAGCTGTTAGACAAGTGTGGCTGCTTTTGAACCCTGTAGAACCAGCTGTGGGAAAGTTGGCCATGGTGTTCCAAGTCAAATACCGAAGGACTTAGGATTGGGGGGGTCAGGGGTGGGGAATTAGTCTTGATTTCCTGTGTGTGAGTGTATGAGTTTCAGCATAACTTATTAGTACCTTCCTGATATCTTCATACACACAAAGGGGCATTTTTCTTTTCTTTTTTTTCTAATTTTTATTAAGTTTTTTTCATATATAGTTTTAGTTTTTGAGGTACAGTTTCTCTCTGTAGCCTTGGCTGTTCTGGCACTCTTACTCTGTAGACCAGGAAGGCTTGAACTCAGAGATCTGCCTGTGTCCGTCTCCTGAGTGCTGGGATTAAAGGCATGTACCACAACATCAGACCTGTAAACTATGAACAAAACCCCTCTTAATCCAGGGATCATCAGTCAGTACAAACAACTCAGATTAATAGTTGGCTAATTGATCCTCTCTTCGTCAAGTATCAGCCTCTAATAATATCCCCAGCCAACAAGTATTGAGTGTCTCGTATTGTGAGGACTGGCATCCGGGACGGGGTTTCAGGGATGCTTGGACACCTCTATAAAGACCGTTGGCAGTCAGGGTTATCAGTGATTGAATTGCACAGCCCGGGCTAGCCTTGAACCTGTGGTTCTCTTTGAGTTCTTGGGTTACAGCAGGTTTGCAACTGAGTTTTATTTTGCCTCCACAGGAGGAAAGTAAGCGGTGGACTGTTCGATTGGACATTTCTGCCCCTCAAGTGATATTTCCAGATGATTTCACTTTCAAGAATCCTGTGCTGGTTGTCGTGGATCTTGGAAGAATGCTTTTGACCAACACCCAAGGTAGAGTGTCAGTGTGTAAGGAAACAAGGTAGAGTGTCAGTGTAGCTTCATTACAGAAAACTGGACAGAAGGTTTTCATAACATTTTAAGACTCTAAAGTTTTGGGTCTGGAGAGATGGCTCAGGGGTTAAGAATACATGCTGCTTTTGCAGAGGTCCTGGCTTCAGTTCCTAGATCCTACACAATGGCTCCCAGTCATCCTTATTTCGAGTTTTTCAGGGGAAACAATACTCTCTTCTGACCTGTGGGTACCAAGCATATATGTGATATACATATAGGTGTGTAGACACACACACACACACACACACACACACACACACGTACGTTAAAAAACAATCCAACCAACCAACCAACCAACCAAAAACTCTCCAAAGTACACCTGTTGCTTGGTTAATAATAACTACTTTCAATGTTCGTCGTTGTCGTCGTTGTTGTTGTTGTTGTTGTTGTTGGTGGTGGTGGTGGTGGTGGTAGTGTGTGTGTGTGTGTGTGTGTGTGTGTGTGTGTGTAGTATCACATTTCTTTTTATGGCTTTTACCAGTCCCTTTTTGGATATACCAGATTTTATTTATCTGTCTTTTGGTTAGTAAACATTGGCAACACTGCCCCTGAACCCCACTGTTCAAATAATACCATTCACAGTCACATCATGTTTTTGTAGCAATGCAAATGTTCAGTTCTTTTACATGGTCGCCCAGGAGTGGAGTTGCTGGGCTGTGTGTTAGCCTTACATTTAACATTTTTAGGGACTACCAGATTCTTTCCCAAATGGCTTATATGCCCACTGTTTGTTACGATTCTAGTTTCCCCACATCCTCTCATTACTTGTTATCTGACCTTCTAATTGCAACCATCTTGAGAGGAGTGTCTAGCTGTGGCTTTTTTTTAAATTAATTTAAAAAAAATTATTTATTTATATGAGTGCACTATAGCTGTCAAACACACCAGAAGAGGACATCGGATCCCAGATGGTTGTGAGCTACCACATGGTATCTGGGAATTGAACTCAGGACCTCAGTGCTTTTAACCACTGAGTCATCTCTCTAGCCCTTAATTATTATTTTTTTATTTATTTACTTTACATCCCACTCATCCCCCAACCCCCCAGTAATCCCTCCCACAGTCTTTCCCATCCCCTCTACCAGTTCCCCCTTTTCCTGTGGGTCACCCCTGGCTATTTCCCCCCTCACTCACTCTTCCAGTCTCTTCAAGGCTAAGCATATCTTGAACTGATGCCAGACAAGGCAGCCCAGATAGGACATATCCCATATACAGGCAATAGCTTTTGGGATAGCCCCATTCAAGTTGTTTAGGACCCACATGAAGGAAGACCAAGCGGCATATCTGCTACATATGTGTGGGGAGGTCTAGGTCCCGCCATTTTATATTCTTTGGCTGGTGGTTCAAATTCTGAGAGCCACAAACATCCAGGTTAGTTGATGATGTTGGTCTTCCTGTGGAGTTCTTAATCCTTCTTCCATAAGAGTCCCCAAGTTCCATCCACTGTTTGGCTAGCGATGTCTGGATCAGTTCGAGTCAGCTGTGGGGTAGAGCCTCTCAGAGGACAACATGCTCCTGTCTACAGGCATAATAGACTATCATTAATGTTGTTTGGGATTGATGCTTGCACAGGGATGGGTCTCAAGTTGGATCTGTTATTGGTTGGCCATTACCTCAGTTTCTGTTCCATTCCCTGTGCTGGCATTTCCTATAGACAGGATACCTTTTGGGTTGAAAGGTTTGTGGGTAGGTTGGTGTCTCTATTGCTCTACCAGGGTTTCTGCCTGGCTACAGGAATTGGCCTCTTCAGGTTACATATCCCCAATACTGTGCATCACAGTAAAGGTCACCCCCATTGATTCTTGGGTACCTCCCTTCATCTCCTTCACTGGCTGATTTCCATTCATTTTCATTGCTATCTACATATCTCTCCTGTCCTTCTCCATGCCTGAACCTGAACCACCCCCATTATTCTCCTCACGTGTCCTCCTTCCCATTTACCTCCCTCTGTTTGACTCTCATAACTATTTTATTCCCCCTTCTAACTGAGATTCAAGTTTCCTCCCTTGGACCTTCATTCTTGTTTAGCTTTGTTGGGTCTGTGTAATGTAGCATCATACCTGTATTTTATGGCTAATTTCTAGTTATCAGCGAGTACATACCATGCATGTCCTTTTGGGACTGGGTTATCTCACTCTGGATTATATTCTTAAGACCCATCCATTTGCCTGCAAAAATCATGATGTCTTTGTTCTTAATAGCTGAATGGTATTCCATAGTGTAGACATACCATATTTTCTTTATCCATTTTCAGTTGAAGGACATCTAGGTTGTTTCCAGCTTCTGGCTATTACGAATAAGCTGCCATGAACATAGTTGAGCAAGTGTCTTTGTGGGATGGTGGAGCATCTTTTGGGTATTTACCCAAGGTGGTATAGCTGGGTCTTGAAGTAAAACTATTCCCAGTTTTCTGACAAATTGCCAAATTGATTTCCAAGGTGGTTGTTTGAGTTTGCACTTTTGCCAGTAATATCCTTCTGTGTGACACTGCATTTTGATAAACACTTCCTAATACTCAGGGTTAGAGATGGGATGTTAGTTTTTTATTTTTAAAATTTTATGTATTATGTTACTTGTATGGCAGTTACAGACAACTTTGTTGTTGGTTTTATTTTTCTGCCTTTATATGCCAGATAGGGATATTGTGCATAGCAAGAATATTCTAGTAGGGGAACAAAATGACCACTATAGTAAGTGGAGAAGTGTAAGTTTGGAGAGTGCTGTAAGAGAGCTGTGTCAGCAGCCCTGCCAGTGTCAGGTGTGAAAATGCTGGCAGTGGCTGGCAGCTTCAGCATCCTAATGTGAGCTTGGAGGGAATTTTACGTACATTTTTACTCTTTGTATTTTAGTTTTCAGTTTAACAGATTAAGTTCACATTGAATGAATAGTTTCACAGTGATGTCTATCATTTTCATCCACTTAAAAAAACACCAGCTTGGTGAGAGCTTTCTTCTTCCTCTTCCTCCCCTTCCTCCTCTTTCTCTTCCTCCTCCTCATTGTTCGTAAGATGAGGCAAAGACTCATAATCTAGGTCTGGCAGGCTTGGAACTTACTATGAGAGTAGGCTGTTCTCAGACTTAGAGTGATTTGCCTGCCTCTGCCTCTGAAGTGCTGAAATATTTTATAATAGAATTCTCAAAATTTTAAATCTGTGTCTGTGACTTGGTGGAATTTTAGATTCTTTTTAAAAATTTATTTTTTTTAATATGAATTATCTGAGTTTATGTGTACCATGTCTGTGCAGGAGCCTGAAGAGGCCAAAAGAGGGCATCTGGTTTCCTGGAAGTGGAGTTACAAGCAATCAATGAGCTGGCTTGTGGGTGCTGGGAACCAATCCTGGATCTTGTGCAAGAGCAGAAAGTGTTCCTCAGCACTGCGCTCTCTGTCTTTATTTATAATAAGGGCGGGAGGGAGAGAGAGAAGGAGGGAAGGAGAGAAGGAGGGAGGGAAGGAGAGAGGGAGGGAGGGAGGGAAAGAGGGAGGAAGGGAGGGAAGGAGCAAGTAGGAGATTTTTCACTTATGGTCTTTTCATTTCCCCCTGAAGAAGACTCTAGGAGGAAAAGTGGGGATGGCTCAGCCTCTGAAGAGAATCAGTTCAGTGATGATGAATATAAGACCCCTCTTGCCACTCCTCCCAGCACCCCCCCTCCAGAGACCAACAGCAGCAGTGGGGAGAAAACACCGCCGTTTTCTGGAGTGGAGTTTAGTGAGGAACAGCTTCAGGCTCATCTAATGAGCACACAGATGTATGAGAGGTACTCCTTGACATTCATGGACCTCCAGGTCATGGTAGGGCGTGTGAGAGACAACTGGAAACGTGTGCAGGACATCGATGTGGGGCCAACACATGTAGTTGAGAAATTCAATGTTCATCTGCAGTTAGAACGTCGGCTGATCTACACATCAGACCCCAAGTACCCTGGGGCTGTGCTCTCAGGCAACTTACCAGACTTAAAAATCCACATCAATGAGGATAAGATATCTGCCTTGAAGAACTGCTTTGCTGTCCTCACCACTCCTGAAACAAAGCCCTCTGACACCCAGTTCAGAGAGAAGATTTTCCCCCAGGAAGGACCTCGGGGAAGCTTGCAGGATTCTGTAATGAACTTGACCCAGAGTATTGTAATGCTGGAGCAGCACACACGGGAGGTGCTAGTGGAGTCACAGCTCCTCCTAGCGGAATTCAAGGTGAACTGCATGCAGCTTGGTGTTGAGAGCAGTGGCCGCTACATCTCAGTGCTCAAGGTGTTTGGCACCAATGCTCACTTTGTGAAAAGGCCCTATGATGCTGAGGTCTCCCTGACTGTTCACGGATTGCTCCTGGTGGACACCATGCAGACTTATGGTGCTGATTTTGACCTTTTGATGGCTTCACATAAGAATCTGAGTTTTGATATTCCCACAGGAAGCCTCCGGGATAGTAGGGCACAGTCTCCTGTTTCAGGACCTAATGTGACCTTCCAAACTGACGTGGCCACCCTCAACGACCAGTCAGCCACTACTAGTGTTTCCCTAGAGAAAATTCTCACCAAAGAACAAGAATCCCTAATTAAACTGGAGTATCAGTTTGTGAGTTCAGAGTGCCCATCCATGAACTTGGACAGTACTCTGCAGGTCATTTCCCTTCAGGTAAATAACTTGGACATCATCCTAAACCCAGAGACCATTGTGGAGCTCATTGGTTTTCTTCAGAAATCCTTCCCTAAGGAAAAGGATGATGTGAGCCCCCAGCCTCTGATGACTGACCTTGAGAGAAGTATTATGGAGCAGGGCACAGTTCAGTCGACTTACGAGCAGAACACGGAGGTCGCCGTGGAGATCCACAGGCTCAACCTCCTGCTGCTTCGGACAGTGGGGATGTCTGACGGAGAGAGACG
Organism: Rattus rattus; assembly: GCF_011064425.1. Lineage (NCBI taxonomy): Eukaryota > Metazoa > Chordata > Mammalia > Rodentia > Muridae > Rattus > Rattus rattus. The sequence goes on from NC_046154.1 coordinate 13,668,343, forward strand.
TGGCAGGAAAATCGCAACGGCCAGTATCGGTGGCACCAAGGTGAATGTGTCGATGGGCAGCTCATTTGACATGAATGGCTCCCTTGGCTGTTTGCAGCTCATGGACCTAACACAAGAGAATGTGAAGAACCAGTATGTCGTCAGCATCGGAAACTCCATAGGCTATGAGAACATAGTCAGCGACATTGGCTATTTTGAAAGTGTGTTTGTCAGAATGGAAGATGCATCCCTGACTGAAGCGTTGAGTTTCACATTTGCTGAGAAATCCAAACAGGAGTGCTTCCTCAACCTGAAGATGGCATCTTTGCATTATAACCACTCCGCTAAATTCTTAAAGGAGTTGACCTTATCTATGGATGAGCTGGAAGAGAATTTCCGCAGTATGTTGAAAAGTGCAGCCACCAAAGTGACCACAGTATTAGCCACCAAGACTGCCGAGTACAGTGAGATGGTGTCACTCTTCGAAACCCCGAAGAAGACCAGGGATCCCTTTGTCTTGGAGGAGAATGAGATCTATGGGTTTGGCCTTCCTTCCCCTCGATCAGACACGGTGAAGCTCATCTTGAACATAAACATTGAATCTCCAGTTGTTTCTATCCCTCGGAGGCCTGGGAGTCCTGAGCTGTTGGTTGGACACTTGGGACAGATATTCATCCAGAATTTTGTGGCAGGAGATGATGAATCCAGAAGTGACCGCCTGCAGGTGGAAATCAAAGACATTAAACTCTATTCTTTGAATTGCACTCAGCTAGCAGGCAGAGACAGTGCTGGGCCTGAAGTCAGTCGGACATTTTGCCCACCCTCCGGGTCAGCCAGTGTTAACAGTCAGGAGGAGGCTCACTTCACTCGACACGATTTCTTTGAATCTTTGCATAGAGGCCAAGGTGAGAAGCAGAAACATGTCTTGTTTGTAAAGGTTCTAACTCAGGGCCTGTGTATGTGTCCCTGGAAACAGCACAGTCCCTTCCTTTTAGGGTTATCTCTGGTTAATGTGTAGACAATCACAGTTGTATTTTTAACAGTTTTGTAGAGGGCTGGCATGGTTTTACTTTTTCACTTTGGATAAAATAATATACTTTGAGCCATGTGTGGTGGTGTACATGTTTAATCCCAACACTCTAGAGGCAGAGGTGTGTGGATCTCTATTGAGTTTGAGGCCAGCCAGGTCCACACTGAATTTTGAGACAGCCAGGGCTGCACAGAGAAACCATGTCTGTGAAGTGTTTACAGCTGGGTCAATGCTCCCTTGCTGAGATGTTTCAGTGGATAGATATAGTGTGACCTTATTTTATGTACTGTTTTTGTTCTTTTGTTTTAAGCTGTACATTTTTCGTAGTTAAAATATTGCAGCCTAAGGTAGCACAAGAGTTTAATGTAAGTACAAAAGGAAACGTGGGCTCTGGGTGTGTTAGGCTTCTTTACTGCTCTGATTCTTGTAAGTGGGTCTGTGCAGGGTACAAGGAATGACATTTTCACATTTGTCTTCTGGCTATGGACAGTTAGACCCAAGTAGTTCGGCTACAGAATCAGAAACATTCTAGAGACTATCCATTGGTAAAGAAAGTAATGCTTTTGAAAACTTCTGTGGTCCCTGGAACGTCCTTCACTGATTCATCTGAAATTTGGAGAGCCAGCCTTGGTCTAATGTGCTAGATGTGCTCTTAACCACCACGCTGCTTCTAGCCAGTCCTCCATTTCCATGCTTAGTAAACAGTTCTTTCTATGCTTGGAATGAGCATTCAGCTACAGTGCTGTCTTGAGGCCCAAGAAAGCTGGGTCTATTACTGAAAGCTATGGAAGGGACAGTCTGGCTTGGAAAACAAGCTTCCATGGCTAAGAGAACGTAAGGTGGTCCATGCACTGACTTAGTGTTTACCATATCAGATACATTTTAAATGTATTTATCTGTTTTTTGTGTGTGTGTGTGTGCCCACATGCATGCATATCGAAGTGCTGTGTGTGGAGGTCAGAGGACAGCTTGTGGGAATTGGTTCTCTCTTCAGCCATGTTGGTTCCGGAGATTGAGTTCAGGTCATCAGGCCATTATTTATCCTTTGAGCCGTCTTTGCAGCCTTACCATTTCGTATGTTGAAGCTGCCAAGCAGAACATGTCATGGAAGTGCCTTCTTCTCCCCCTGTAGACTTGTCTTGTAGTTCTGCTTGCTGTGCACTGTGGTCTCAGTCATAGACTCAGTTGCAAGGCCAGCCCGCCGTCAGATAATCCCTAGCCTTTACTATGCATACAGGACACTCGATCATCAGTGACAAACCAGATGTCAGTGTTCATGCTCTGTCTCTTCTGCTCTCTTCTGCCAGCCTTCCATATCCTGAACAATACCACCATCCAGTTTAAGCTGGAGAAGATCCCTATCGAGAGGGAAACTGAACTGACTTTCTCCCTTAGTCCAGATGAGCTGGGGACGTCCAGCATCATGAAGATTGAAGGAAAGTTCGTCAACCCAGTTCAGGTAAACAAACACAGGATTGACTTTCAGGTCAGGGCAGTTCAGAGCTAATCAGGTATTGTTCCTTGTCTGAGATGTGGGAGATCAGTTACGTTTTAGGTTTGGGAACTGTGTATTTAGGACATTTGCAAAACCTTTATGGTTGAGCATCTCTGATAACTAATTTGAAGTTTGAAATGCTTTTAAATTAGAAACCTTTGGAATGTTGTAGGTTCAGGGGTATTTTGGTTTCAGATTAGGAAGAATTTTCCTATATTTGTGTGTGTGTGTGTGTGTGTGTGTGTGTGTGTGTGTGTGTGTGTGTGTGTGTGTATAGAGTGAATTGTGTAGTGCCTAGTGCCCAAGTAGGCCAGATGAGGGTGCCCGATTCTGTGGAACTGGAATTCTGGATGTGGATGATTGTGAGCTACTATGTGAGTGCAGGGAATTGACCCCAAGTCCTCTGCAACAACAAGTACTCTTAATCACTGAGCCGTTTCTTTAGCCCCATGTATATTCATTTTATATTTGTATTGTCTATAGTACTCAGATTATAATGGTATATATTTATGTATATTAAGTATTGAAAGAAAATATGTAAATTCAAGGACATATCAATATATATTCATGTTGTTCATAATTTCCTCTAATAAACATTGAACCAGGGGCTGGAGAGATGGCTCAGTGGTTAAGAGCACTGACTGTTCTTCCAGAGGTCTTAAGTTCGAATCCCAGCAACCACATGGTGGCTCACAACCATCTGTAAAGGGATCTGATGCCCTCTTCTGGTGTGTCTGAAGACAGCTGTAGTGTACTTATATAAAATAAATAAATAAATCTTTAAAAAACAAACAAATAAAAAACAAACAAAAAAACCCCATTGGACCTTGTCTAGCTTTGTAGCCCAGGCTGACGGACTCTCGATTTATGGTCCTCTTGACTCTGCCTCCCCAGTGCTGGGATTATGCATGGGCTGCACTGCCCTCAGCAACACGGGATCCTTTGGTTGTGCCATTTTGTCCCTGGCAATGACTTTCTTCATGTGTCACAAAGGAACAAAGAAGATCTCTAGTCCTATTCCCCAGTGTGGATGGGGACTTACTGCTTAAAAAACCAGTTGCTCTTTCCCAAGAGGATGTAATTTTTATCCCACTTTGGATGTACTTGGAATAGACTGTATAACACTCTGATTATTCGAGCCATTGACTGATCCTTTCAACAGAGTAAACTTAGGCTTGCCCTCTCTGAATTGAATTGGGCCAGTTAGGGTGTGTGTATATGCATGCGTGTGTGTGTGTGTGTGTGTGTGTGTGTGTGTGTACATTGCGTACATACGTATCCTTCACAAGTAATCCCCCCCCCCCATTTTACAGGACTAGAGAAAGAGTAAGGTTATAAAATGAGTGTTTTCAGGATCTTAGGACAGTGGCCCCTCTGTCAGGCTGTAGATGGTCACAACTTTGACCAGTATCAGTGGCTCCTAGGTATGAATCTTTAGGTGAGAAACCCTCCCTCAGCTCTCTTTCTCATTTGTAAAGTTAACTTTTTATTCTGTATGTGTGGGTGTTTTATTAGCATGTGTCTGTATGTGTGGGTGTTTTATTAGCATGTGTGTCTAGTGCCCATAGAGACCAGAAGAAGCCATCATATCCCTTTGGACTCGAGTTGCAGATGGTTGAGAATGTGGGTGCTGGGAATGGAACTTGGGTTATAAGATCGTGTAGTGCTTTTAACCACTGAGCCACCTCTCCAGCTTCTCTTGCTCCTTTTAATTGAAACAGGGTCTCATGTGCCCCAGGCTGGCCTCTAACTTGCTATGTTGCTGAGGATGACCTTGAATATATGATTTTCCTGTTTCTACTTTCCAGTACTTGCCTTTTTTTTTTTTTCTTTTAAATGAACTAGTTTTGGGGAGGTGAAATGATTTAGGTAAACACTTTAGTAAAAGTGTTTGCTGTGAAAATTTGGCAAATCAGGTTCCATCTCTAGAACCTACATAAGGAGAAAGAAGAAAATCAACTTCACACTATTGTACTATGACTTCTATAAATGCCACAGCACATGCATGTACATATCTGCACTACACACAAGGCTAATAACAGTTTTTTAAAGGAAACATTTTAAGGCAAACCTCAGGCTTTCTTTCACTTCATCTCATCTATTTGGAATGTGTCTCTCTGAACTTTGTCTCCTTATGTATTGTGCTGGTGTTTGATTCTCAAGAAGGTCTTCACTCTGGTTTGTTTGCATCAGGTCCAAGCAGGCTGTGCAGATTGCAGTTAGGTGCAGTATCTTTTGGGGCTCTCTGGTTCTGCCCTGCCTCGTTTGCCCTGTCATAATTCTGTGTGGAAACTGGTCGGTTGCCTACAGAGTGGCCAGCCTGGTGCATTTGTGTCTCCCTGAACTGGCGTCAGTATTGCTGTGACCCACCCAGGCGTCCCTGGATTCTGGTTTTTCCCAGCGCTCCTTCACTTTTGGCTAGAGCTTCCTCGGCAGGTGCTGTCAAACACCTCTGGTTACGTTGTATCTGTCACACAAATGTCTGCATTTGATGAGGGTGTGTGGGTGGCAAGAGCCTGATCTCTCACTTGTAAAACTCCCTGTCAGTCATTTGTGTTGCTTCCTTCCACTAATGAACTCTGTAGGGATGAAGATTAAATTAGGGGTTATAGAACGGTCACTTTCCAAGTCTGTCAAAATTTCTGTACCTGAGTTGCGATCCCTCTGTTAATTGCCCTTAATTAGTAAAAAAGATGTACTTGAAAATATTTTTAAATAAGAAATTCTCACTAAAAGAAAGTAAGACTCCGGGGGTGAAGCTCGGTGACAATGTTTGCCTCTTGTGTTCTGTGTCCCACACCAGCCCCAATACCAGAAACTGCAAGGGAGAAAGAAGTATGTAATTGCAGCTCTGCATAATTTTTGAAAAGTACTAACCATTGTTTGTCCTGCTGACTGCTGCTGATCGGCAGTGGTTTTAGAGTCTTATTTTTCAGTCCCGTGCTGTGCCCACATGAGACGTTTGGAAGTCTCCTTGCTTCCTGCAGTTACTTTGTGTGGTTAGAAAGAGTGGCTATGCCGACTCCATCCAGGGAGTATTTGCTGCACATTGATATGTGTAGGTTATACTGCGAGTGGTGAGGGAGAGCCTTGTAAATAGAAGTGGGTAGGCAAAGGAAAAGGACAGAAAAGAGATGATGGTCCTTGATGCCAACTGACTTAGAGCCTTTTGGTAAACAGAGAAAGACCACCTTAGAATTGAGGGTCTATGTGAGGATAATAATGTTGGAGGGAGCTGGCGAGATGGCTTGGTGACTAGGGCTCTTCTGCTCTTCTAGAGGACCTGAGTTCAGTTCTAGGTACCCATGTCGGGAGCTGTCAGCTGCTGCAATGCTCCTGGGGATGGGGTCTGACTCTTCTAACCCCTGTGAGCACCTGTACCCATGCCATGTGTCCTCCCAAACACCCCACCTCCCCACCCCTTCCATACACAAAATGACAAATACATTTTAAATGGTTCTGGAGTAACTGGGCTGTTCCCTTTGAATGCAGGTGGTGTTAGCCAAGCACGTGTACGAGCAGGTGTTGCAGACGATGGACAACCTCGTGTACAGTGAAGATCTGAATAAGTTTGCAGCCAGTGCCCCGCCATCCCCCTGCCCTAACTCTCCCCTGCCCCCACTCAGTTCCTGTGGAGAACCTACTGCAGAGAAGAAGGAGAATGGATTGTTCAGTCACTCCAGCTTTTCTAGTGCTTCTCAGAAGTCCTTGTCTGTGAAGGAATCCAAAGCCTTCACTCAGATTCAAGCCAACTTCTGTATATCGGAGTTGCAGGTTCAGCTGAGTGGTGACCTGACTTTAGGGGCCCAAGGGCTTGTGAGCTTGAAGTTTCAGGATTTTGAGGTGGAGTTCAGTAAAGACCATCCACAGACCTTATCCATCCAGATTGCCCTACGCTCACTCCTCATGGAAGACTTACTGGAGAAGAATCCAGACTCTAAGTACAAGAGCCTGATGGTGTCTCGAGGGGCTCCCAAGCCGTCCAGCTTAGCACAGAAGGAGTACCTCTCCCAGTCTTGCCCTTCGGTATCCTGCGTAGAGTATCCTGCCATGCCCCGGTCTCTCCCGTCCCACATGGAGGAAGCACCTAATGTCTTCCAGTTGTACCAAAGACCCATCTCCACATGTCGGAAAAAGCAAAAGGAAGTCCAGGACAAGAGCTACCCCCAGACCCCACCCCCTTCTCCCTCAGTGGACGAGCCCAAGGTGCTTGTTGGAAAGAGTAAGTTTGACGATTCCTTGGTCCACATCAATATATTCTTGGTGGATAAAAAGCATCCAGAGTTCTCTTCCAGTTACGGTCGCATTAACCGGAGCATCGACGTTGACTTTAACTGCTTGGATGTGTTGATCACCCTGCAAACCTGGGTGGTGATACTGGACTTTTTTGGGATTGGCTCTACTGCGGACAACCATGCGATGAAGGTGCCACCCGAAGGCCCTCTCCAGAATGTGAAGGCAGAGGCCAGTGCTTCCATGGAGTCTGAGCTGCAGGAGCCAGTGAACTCCAAGCTGGATCTCAAGGTATCGTTACACTCTGAGGATGAGTTTGAATCATATCGAAGTGTAAGCATGTTACATTTGTCCTTGAAAAGAGCTCTGATTGACAGAGGGCTGTTGAGAAATAGAGACTTCAGTGATGTCGATGCCTTGGGAAGGTTTTGTTGTAAAGCCCATGTGGAGACAGAGGGAATATGTAGTTTATTTAACCCAGCCTGTCCTTTACCAGGGCCATTTGATTCCAGGAAATCCTTTTTGCTTCTCTAGCCTGTCTTGTTTCCTCATTGTGTGACATCTTGTGTGACAATGTGAGGTCTGTATGCAAAACGCCTCACCGAGTGTCTGGTGCATGGAAGCAGCTTCTATTGCACAGCTTTTGGGCGAGGCTTTCCTGTTAGCTCCCTACCCTCACAGCATCCTTGGCTTTTGCTGGGCTCACTGTAGTAGTCGTCACAGAATGCAGTGTGCAAGTTGGATTGCTTGTTGGAATCCGGACTCTTGCACTGTAGCTGTGGCCCTGGGTGAATCAGGGAACCTTTTCCCCTTCAGGATTTCCATCAGTGAACTGGGTGGTATGCTGCAGTGCCCATAGACAGGATGGTCCCAAGCTTTAGATGAGATTAATGCGAGGCCTCCACCTAACAAGCATCCAGCGAGTTGCTGGCTGTTATAGTTTTTATTCTGACGTGGATTTTCACGACTGTTACTTAACCTTGATATTCATATTGAAAATAGTAGGAAAAAGAGGTAACAAACATGCAGCCTGCTGAGTATGATGGGACAGCAGCAGCTGCTAACGTGTGTGCCCGGGGAGGAAGGTCTTCATCTGTGTCTCAGTACATTCGGCCTTGCATGCACTGCTGGGAGCAGCCAGGAAGGGAGCTCTATTTCCCCATGCTGGTGTTGTCTTGCTTCTCTAACCCGTGAACAGGCTTCACTCCTCTAGAAGCAGGAAGCCTGGAGGAGAGATGGGGAGAAGCCCATTCTGCCTTTTACTTAATGCTGGGGATGGGGTGGGCAGGGTGGGGAGCACACTTCTTGGCAGTGTTCTGAGGCTCTGGGACATTGGGCCTGTCAAGGTGACTGGAAGTGGCAGGTTCATTCTCTGGCTGGATTTGGTGTTAGCAAGGTGACTCTGTTCTCTTTGTGCCTGTGGAGATGCCTCAGCAGTCCTTCCCTGCTATGATAAAATGTTTGGTGCTCTGGAGGCTTTGCATACAATGCTGTAGAGAACAGGACTAGATAAATGCTCCTTAACAATGTATTTTTTGAAACAAGAATTTTTGAGCATTTTTATTATGATGGATTTCTCATATCACAGAAAATGTGTCATGAACCTCAAGATTTCCAACACTATAATCCATTACCTTAATTTCTTTTCTTCACTGAAGTCTTTTAAAGCAAAATTCTAGGGCTGGTCAGATGGTTCAGTGGGTAGAGGTGTCTGCTGTCAAGCCTGACAGAAGGAAAGAACTGACTCCTGAAAATTGTCCTTTAACCTCTACTTGTGGGCACATGTATGCCTGGACACACATACAAATAAATAAATGTTAATAAAATTAAAGCCAGTTAATGAGACTCTATCTGAAAAGCAGACACACACACACACACACACACACACACACACACACACACACACGTACACAATTATACCCCCACATTTGTTTCTGTGGGTATTTTTTGTTTTTTTTTACATAATCATAGTTATTGTCCCTCTCACTACATTATGTAAAACTATCAGACCTTACTCAGGTTTCTAGAATGTTGCACAAATGCCTTTTTCTGGATGAAATATGAAGGCGTGAATAGGTTGAGAGATTTGAGGCCTTTCCTTTGGTTTCAGCAGTGCTAGGCTCTCTGAGGAGAGTTTTGTCAACTATGGAATAAGTCAGTAAACCAACAATGACCCTCTGAGTCAGTGCTCCATTTGCTGCCAGTTCTTTAGTCTCTTGGGTGTAGAGTGAGCCATCCCTCTTGGTCTCCAGATGCCAGTAGTGCTCCTCCTTCCCCATGACGTCAGCCTGCCTTTGGGATTAGGAGTAGGTGGATGGGATTCAGGTGCACCCAAGTGGGAAGTGCTTCTTGTCACTCGAGTCAGGAGGCAGGAGAGCTGGTCCTTTCTCAGTGATGTGAAGGTGCCATGCCATGAGGTAGGTTCAGGCAGTGACATCTAGGCTCCTTCCCACAAAGCATTTTTACACCTAGGGTAGCTGATCTTTGGAGATTTGATGCCTAGGGATTTTATTGCCTTTCGTGGGATCCTATGTCTTGCCATCCTTCTGTGGCCCTGTCAGAGGAGTGAGAGCAATGAGAGCAACGAGTTGTTGCTCTGACTACAGGGCTCCTTCCACTTTGCCCTTTGCACAAACACGTTCTTCCGTCTGCCTTTGTTTCCCTGTTTTTCTTGGAGTTCCTTACCCACCTGGCAAATCCTGAACACCCAGTCTGTCTGACTTGGAGGACAAGGTTGCCGGCACACATGTCCTTCCATCTCCTGCACCGTTCTTCTCAGTGCCTGATCTCTAAGGCAGAAGAGCTGGGCGCCTACCAGCAAATTCTTAGACATAATAGACTGTATTTTCTGGAGTTACTTTAGTGTAATGAAGCCTCTGTTAGAGAATTCCATTCCTAAGACAGAGGTCTCTGTCCCTGTCCTTCTGAAGTCCAATTGCTGAACAGAGACCCCTGTTAAATACAGGCTCAAAGGTATTAGGCAGTATTCCAGGTCATTTTTATCATTTGTCTACATAGATTTTATAGATGAGACCTGATCTTACAGATCTGTGAGTCATTTCAGAACTGTGCACTGCTAATGATGGATTTTAGGATGGGAAACCTTGTTTTTATACCATGAAACATGTTACCACCTACTGAGGAATGTAGCGGAAATGTGGCAGGATCTGAAGTTGGAAGTTTTTCCTCATGTGCTCTGTCACCAGATCTTCTTTGGGGCATAAATGAAATTGGTACCTTGTAAGGCTTGGGCTGCTGAGGTAGCCTGCTAGCAAGCTCGGCCATCTGAGTTTGGATTCCCAGAACCCACACACAGAGGGAGGAAAAGTAAAAAGAGAGAACATTCATTCCTACAGATTGTCCTCTGCCCTCCATATACATATACAAGCCCAGATACACAGGTGCACATGTGGATACATGCATGCACAAAGGCATGCACATGTGTGAGTACATACAGACAGAGACAGACAGACAGACAGACAGACACACACACACACACACTGAACAAGTAATATTTACCTTTACCTTTCCAAGCCTGTTGTCGTTCTTACCCATTCTGTCCTGCCGTTCCCTGTCCCCTCAGTAACTGCTTTTTGCATTGTATCTTGTATCCTAGGTTCATTCACTTTCTCTTGTGCTGAGTAAGGCCACCAGTGAGCTTGCTAAAGCAAATGTGTCCAAATTAGTAGCACACATGGAGATGATTGGTAAGTGGGACTAAGTCAAGCACTCATGATCTAGTAAGTATTCAAATATCCAGGACAAAGTTATTTGTCCTCACAGGCCAACTGTGGCTTGATGGTGAGAATTGCTAAGACCATCATTTACAGTGGTGGTCTGCAAATCCAGGCTGTGGGATCACCATTGTCTATTACAAAGGCAGGCGACTGGACCAACTTCCTCCCTGCTCCTCTCCCATCCCATTCCAAGACTCTTCTGGAGATTGTATGGGCTCCTAGCATTGTTCTGTGTAAGGAGATAAATGTTTGTTCAAATTGTTCAAATGGGAATAGTTTTGAAATGGGAATAGCTATTAATGAAATGAAAAGGAAGACAGGCAGGTCAAAGGGCTCTTGGTGAGAAAATGAAACAAGTTCTTTTTGTACTCTTAAATAGGGGCGCTGCCAAGAGATGGCATAGTAGTCTACAGTAGGGCATAGTAGTCTGCAGTAGGGCATAGTAGTCTGCAGTAGGGCATAGTAGTCTGCAGTAGGGCAGAGTAGTCTACAGTAGGGCATAGTAGTCTGCAGTAGGGCATAGTAGTCTGCAGTAGGGCAGAGTAGTTTGCAGTAGGGCATAGTAGTCTGCAGTAGGGCATAGTAGTCTGCAGTAGGGCATAGTAGTCTGCAGTAGGGCAGAGTAGTCTGCAGTAGGGCATAGTAGTCTGCAGTAGGGCATAGTAGTCTGCAGTAGGGCATAGTAGTCTGCAGTAGGGCAGAGTAGTCTGCAGTAGGGCATGGTAGTCTGCAGTAGGAGGGCATAGTAGTCTGCAGTAGGGCAGAGTAGTCTGCAGTAGGGCAGAGTAGTCTGCAGTAGGACATAGTAGTCTGCAGTAGGGCACCGCAGCAAAGTTGGCCTCTCTCCGGTGGGATTTTGTGGGTTGGAATTCTTACTAGAGCATCAAGTTGTAAGTAATGGGGTAGATAAGTCACAAACCCAAACCCTGCTCCTTCCTTAAGGGATGTGCAGTACAACAGTGAACATTAAGATGCTGATGCTGTCATGGTATCAGAAACATCACTGGAGAAGAAATGGGCTAATATACAGGCCTCATGGTCTGATAGGATTTTAGAAAATCATTCAAGAGAAATGGTCTTTAACTAGGAGAAGCATGGCATTTTTTGTTAGAGGACATTAGGAATCAATGATGTGTGTGTGTGTGTGTGTGTGTGTGTGTGTGTGTGTGTGTGTGTGTGTGTGTGTGTGTGTTTGTGTATGTGTGTGTATGTATGTATGTATGTATGTATGTATGTATGTATGTATGTATGTATGTATGTCATGAGTCCCTGGGGAGCTGATCTGGCCTGCCAGAGGTATATACCTTGATAAGCATGGCATCAGCTGTGTAATGCTATTATTGGTTTTGTCTTGTAGGAATAGCAGTAGCTCAATAACTGGCCTGGAACGTCCATGTAGACTAGTCTGGTCTCCCATACCAGGGAGCCACCGTAACCCCCACCCCCACCTAGGAAGGATCATTTTAAGCTCTGGTTTCAGTGGCGTGTGCCGCAGCACATGTCTCCATTCTCTCACCCCAGGGCTGTGCCCCCCCCACCCCAGCAGACCCACTTCCACTCTGTGTCCTCACTGTCCCCAGGCTTCAGCTTGTTTTCCTCTTTTATCAAGTCACTCCAGGCATCTGACACCGACACTTTCTTTTATATTCCTAACTCAGTGCACAGACCTTGTGATGGCTCTCTAACATCTACTCAGTGGTCTGGCCTCAGAATCCTGCCTCTTTAAGTTGGCAGTGCTTTTAGTTTGATTCCTTTCCCTGCACCCCTGGTATGCAGTGTTGCTGGCTTGTGTAGCCTTGGTTGTTGTTTAGATTTGTTCAACTCCTTTAAACTTTGTCATTGAAACCCTTAGAAATAGCACATGAAATGTTTTCCTGGTGTCTTGGCATCTGAAAATTTACCTCTGACATTTAGTTTGATTAAAAAAATGGAAGTTGAAGGCATGTGTAGATCATTTTTAATTCAGATGTATTAAGTGATTTCAGAAAAGGTCCATAATAACGTTCTGGTTTTGACACATGTAGAAGGAGACCTGGCCTTGCAGGGGAGCATCGGGAGCTTGTCTCTGAGTGACCTCACGCCACACGGAGACTTCTACAGAGAACGCTTCACCACAAGTGGAGAGGAGGCTCTCATCTTCCAGACTTTCAAGTAAGGCTTGCCCCTCTTCTCTCGCTGTGTGCCATGATCAGTGCTGTTTGTGCAGTTCTTTTTCAACATTATTTTACATTTGTTTATTTTCTATGTGTCTTCCACAGTGGGCAACTTGCAGAGTTGGGTCTCTGCTTACATCATGTGGGTTCTGGGGATTGAACCCAGGTCTTGAAGCTTGACAGAAAGTGCCTTGATCCACTAAACTGTCTTGTCAGCTCACTGTTTAAAATTCTTATTGATTAAACAATGGAAAAAAATTTTACTTTTTAAAGTAAAATCGAAAAGCTCTAGCTTGTGAAGACTCCTGATTTATATAGAATTTTCATAAAGAAGATTTGTGTTGGAGATTATTTAGTGCCTTTTAAATATGGGATAAGATTGACATAATCCCAGTTATCAGAAGATCTGGGCTCTGTCAGCTCCAACCAACTTGGAGTCAAAGCAAGTCACTTACTCTATGTGCCACTTCTCCTAGTCTGTGATGGGGGCCTGAGCTGAGCAATCTCCAAGCTTCCACATAGCACTGAGTGCTCTGGCATGGTTTTAGTCTGAGAGCATTGCTCATGCTGAATAATGAGAGTGTGCTGGTTTTGCTAATGAATATGACTTATATTGAGTTCCTTGTTGGCTTTTAGAGGGTATATTTAGGCCTATCTGTTTACCTTAAAGCATGGTTTCCTGGATGAGGCGTTCAGTTTTCTTGAGAGGTATTAGAGAATGTGTATTCTTTTTTTTTTTTTTTTCCTTCCTTTTTTTCGGAGCTGGGGACTGAACCTAGGGCCTTGCGGTTGCTAGGCAAGCGCTCTACCACTGAGCTAAATCCCCAACCCCGAGAATGTGTATTCTTATGTAAGGTTACCCCCACTTTCAGTGTTCTGTTAGTGCTAAGAAAAATGGTTTCAACCAAACCGTCTGTGGGCAGAAGATGTAGCTTAGCAGTAGAGTGTTGCCAGCATGTGTGAAGCCCTGGGTTCAATCTCCTTTGCCTCCCTCTCTCCCAGGTCTCAGAACTCCTCACTGGGACGTTATTGTTCGCTCCTGAGAAATTGGACTTCTAGGTTTAGATTGATTTGTTTATTTTATATAATCACAATAACATGATTCTCCAATAAATGAGACAATGTGAACGGTTACTTTTCTGCTTGGCACAAAAGTGCATTCCTTAGTAAATATGAATTTCTTCCACTTACTGTGGTATCTTGGCCCATTAGATCCAGACTGACTATAAAAGTCCTCTGTTCATGTGTGAATCCACACTCGACCTTACAGTCTACATTTCCCTGAAAAAAGGAGTGAAACGCCCCTCTCTGGTTTGAGAACCCCCTTTCCCCCAAAGCAGTAGTTCTGTTGCTTCCATTTTCCAGGGCTTTTAAAATTACTTCCCAAACCCATATTGCCCCAGGCTCTGCTGGGAGCAGCTGCAGCCCTTAAGGCAGGAACAGGAGGTGCTGTGCAAGCAGTTCAGGTTGTTCTGGAAATGTGAGTTTATGCTCAGTGGTACCCACTCTTGGTTGTCCTGGTTGCCACACCACACTTTCATTTACCTTAGCACAGTGTGAAAAATTATTAACAGGCTTGTTTTGGGGGCTTTTCAGTTTAATAGCTAAAGCTTTTTGGAAGAGAAGCCCTTAAAGCAACCTTAGTTTTCTTTTAATCCTCAAATTGTGCTGCTGTCTGAGTCCTTTATTTGTCCCAACTTTCAGATATGGGCAGCCGGACCCTCTGCTTCAGAGAGAGCATGACATCCGTGTGAGCCTGCAGATGGCCTCCGTGCAGTACGTGCACACGCAGCGCTTTCAGGCCGAGGTGGTGGCCTTCATCCAGCACTTCACGCAGCTGCAAGACGTCTTAGGGCGCCAGCGAGCTGCTGTCGAGGGGCAGACGGTGGGTAGCATCATGTCTTCAAGTTGCGTTTCCGATTTGATCTATGGAACTTTATAAAAAAAAATTTCTTTTATTGAAAATAGGTTTTATTTTTATAATATATTCTGATTATGGTTTCCCCTTTCCCAGCTTGTCTCAATTCTTCTCTTGTCGCCTCCCATCCAGATCCACACCCTTTCTGTCTCTAGTTAGAAAACAAACAGACATCTAAGGAAAAACAAGAAAATAAAATAATAATGCGAGGTGTGTGTGTACATGCTTGCTTATGTGGGCACATGGGACCAAAGGTTGACATTGGGTATCTTAATTACCGAATCTGAAGGTAGGGTCCCTCATTGAACCTGAAGCTTGGTGTTTCAATTAGCATGGCTGGCCAGCAAGTCACTAGGACCCTCCTGTCTCTGTTCCCTAGCACTGGGGGTACAGTGCTGCCAAGCCTGTCATTTGCATGCTGTTCTAGTTTCCTTTCTTATAAAGTACCCTGACAAAAGCAACTTAGGGAACAAAAGGGTTTATTTAGCACATAATCCAGGTTACAGTCCATCATAGCTGGGAAGTCACTGCAGCTAGAGTTTTTTGGCAGCCGGTCACACTCTACTGTAGTCCAGAGCAGAGAGAAATGAATGAATGAATGAATGCTGCGTGCATGCACGCTCACTTGCTTGCTCGCTCTGCTTGATGTCTCCACTCTTAAATAGTTCTGGGTCCTCTGCCTAGGTAATATTGGGCTGGGTCCTCACACATAAGTTTAGATGTCCCCTGCCACCCCAGATATTCCCACAGGCCCACCCAGTGTAAATATTCCCTTCTTGAGACTCTGTGCTTCTAGATAGTATCAAGTTTTCAATTAAATGTGATCAACACTTGTAGGTTCTGGAGATCTAAATTTATATCCTCATGCTTACATATCCAATACTATAAACACTAAGTTATTTTCAGAGCCCTGATCAATAGACCTTTAAAAATTTATGAGTTCTAGTTAGGTGACTGGGTATGTATCTGTATGTGGGTATGTGAATTTTTGTGCGTATAGAAGCTGGAGACATCTGTTCCATTGGAGCTGGAATTACAGGTGGCTGTGAGCTGCCCAGTGTTTATGCTGGGAAAGAAATACAGGTCTTCTGGAAGAGCAGTGCATGCTTTTATCTACTGAGCTATCTCTCTAATCCATGATCAATAGAATGTTTAAGCCTCCAGAGATAAATCTACAATATTTCACTGAGAAAAGGAGAGGTATTTTCTGATTACCAGTATGTTGTCCATGTGGCAGGTTGATTCCTCACCTTTAAGTCACAGTTCCAAGTTCCTTTGAAGGTTAGCTTTAAGTCTCTGTAAAAATAATAGAAAAGATTTCTGATTGACACTTTTGGATTTCTGGACCCTTTCAGGACTTTAGTGGAGTCATTTCTGAAAGCTGTTGGATGATTTTCCAAATGGATGAAACCTTTCTGGACATTTCAGATCATGGCATCCTTAATGCCTCGATCATTTCTCCCACTTTGTTGCTGGTGTGAACTCTGAGGCCCTTACACTGCTGGTGCCTGTCCTACCATTGTACTATGCTGGTGCCTGTCCTACCATTGTACTATGACCTGGTGCCTGTCCTACCATTGTACTATAACCTCCAGACTTTGCTTTGTGAGGCAGTGCCTTACTGTGTAAGCCAGGCTGTTTTAGCTCATTGTGTCAATTAAGATGGCTTTAGACGTGTGATCCACCTGCTGTAGCTCAACCATTGGAATTGTGGGCCTGTGTTATGCTGCCTAGATATTCTTCCTATTTATTTTTTAATGTTGTAAAAGTTATTTGAAAAATATTTTATATTTTTCCTTTGCAAATTTTATACATGTATACAATGTATTTTTATCAATACTCCTACTTCTCCCACCAAGCTCTCCTCACACTTCTAAAAAGTTACCCTCTCAACTTCCTCTCTTGTTTTGATAATCCATTGAGCCCAGTTAGCTGCTCATGTAAACATGGATGTGGGAACTCCACTGGAGAATGGGTAACCCACAGTGGTTACGTTCCCAAAGAAAATGACTCTCTTGGTGTATGTTAGTGGGATGACAGCAACAAGAAAACAAGCTAACAAGTTATGATACCAGCGATAAGTGTGGGTAGGCAAATAAAGTGCTGGCTCAGCATTCAAGGGCACTTGCATAAAGGCCTGATGTCCCAAGTTTGACTCATAGAACCCATTTAAAGGTGAAAGAGAGAAACAACTCCAGAGAGCTGTCCTTTGACCTCTGCACGTGTGACATAGAATGCATGCCCCCTCCCCAACACACACACACACACACACACACACACACACACACACACACACACACTGAATAACTTAAGACTCTTTGTGGGTGTAGCTCTCTGACAGAGCACTAAGTTCATTCCCTATAATGCCTCCTTCCCCTAAACCCTCCTCCCCCAAAAAACCCCCTTTGTACTGCAAAGTTGTATTTTTCTCTTTAAAAAGTAGCACAGATGGCTCAGTGGTTAAGAACATTCCCTGCTCTTGCAGAGGACCCAGTTTTGGTTCCTAGCACCTACTTGGAGTCTCACAACTGTCTGTAACTCCATTTCCAGGGAGTGCGGTGCCCTCTCTCCTCCTTTCTTTCCTGAACTCGAGGCACATATGTATATTCAGGAAAACACACATGTGCATAAAATAGATTGTCTGCCAGGCATGGTGGCACACTTTTCATTCAGTACTTGAAAGGCAGAGACAGGCAGTTCTCTAAGTTTGAGGTCAGCCTGGTTTACAGAGCAAGTTCTAGGACAGCCAGGGCCACAGAGAAATCTGTCACGAAAAACTAAAAGGAAAAACTCAATTCAAACAACAACAACAAAACAAAAACAAAAACAAAAACAAAAAAAACAAAAAAACAAAAAAAGAAAAGAAAAAGGGGGGTTGGGGATTTAGCTCAGTGGTAGAGCGCTTGGGCCCTGGCTTCGGCTCTCAGCTCCGAGAAAAAAAGAAAAAGGATAAAAAGGAAAAAGCAGCTTAGGCCTGGTGAGACTGCTGAGATGGTAAGAGTACTTGTTACCTTGGTTTACATGTGTCCTGTAGTATAGTATATTTTTTTCATCTTTGTGGAATTATTTTTTAAGTTCTTTAATGATTTATTCTCTAATCTGTAGGTTATTTAGAAGTATGAAATTTAATTTCCAAATATTTGAGGTCTGTCCATTATTAGTTTGTTTCTGATTCTAATTTACTTTGGTGGTACAAATAAACTTTCATGTTCTTTAATTGCTGTGTACATTTATGAAACTTTTTGGACTCTGTGAAGGTCTGATTATAAAATTGGAGAATTAACTGAACTTCAAGATACTTTCCTTTCTTACCAGGTGAGGGACCAGGCACAGCGCTGTTCAAGAATTCTTCTGGATATTGAGGCCGGTGCCCCTGTGCTTCTCATCCCAGAAAGTTCTAGATCAAATAATCTGATAGTAGCAAATCTGGGAAAGTTGAAAGTGAAGAACAAGTTTCTCTTTGCTGGATTTCCTGGGACTTTCTCCTTACAGGATAAGGTAAGCCACCATCAGTGTCTGGCTGTTCTCATTTGAATATGAATTGAAAAATCCCCAGTCCACAGCTCAGGGGCTGCTGTTACTTCTGAGGCCCCGTGGCTGGGAGATTTCTTGACATTTCAATAACTCTTTCAACTGAAATAGTGTTATGTTGTAATCCTCATTAAGTGTAATTAACTTGTTTGAGCCAACAACCCTGTGGGATCAGCCTTCCATCTGTCACAGTACTCTGCATGTTTCTGGGCTGATAAGGTCACTCAGCAGGAAGAAACACTTGCCACCAAGCCTGACCACCTGAGTTCAATCCCTGGAACCATAGTGGAAGGAGAGAACTGACCCCAGAAGTTATTTTCAGGTGCTCTACTCACACCCACACATCATGCACTTACACTGTAATAGTAAATTTTTTTTAAAAAGGTATTCCTTTCTAGATGAGCTGTTTCCATGATTTGGTCCTGTTTTTATCTGAAGACACTTAATATCTTAGTGGCAAATGTTAGATCATACCCTACTCTGCATCTTAAAATGACCTGGGTGATTGTTTCTTACTATGTTTGGAGTTGTTCAGGGTCAGCATGAGGTTTGCCAGCATTTTCACTCTTTATTTGGGAAGGCGAGGACTCTGAGCATGAGCAGGAGAGAGCTCCAGAGCTGAGCTTGGAGGCACTCCCTGGTTCTGCCTTGTAGGGGGCTGAGTGATGTTCTAAACAGCAGTGAGGCCTCACTCTCAGGGCACGCGCTCCCACTCCTTGCTAGTCTCCAGCCTTCATGTCCTCTGCTTATTCTGCACAAGCTCATCTTTTGTGTGTGACCACAGCACTTCCTGGAATCCCCACCAGAGGTGCCTGTTTGTTGTCCAGCAGCTAATAAGCTAGGAAAAGAGATAAGTCTCAAAGAGACGAGGTGAAGTTTGATTGTAAGCCCATCAGGACAAGGAGTGAAGAGCTGATAACTGTTGAACACCCACTGGATGTCATTTGGTGCTAAACTCTTTACATATATAAAGAAACCCTGTTTCTTCATAGTACTTCTGACACTAGCTATGTAGGACCTTCTCTACATCCATTTTCTAACTTTGTAGAAACCTGCTGGACATTCTCCAAGTGGCATAGCCACCTACGGTTAGCTTGGGCCTACTTCGGACACCAGCCACAGGTCCAGGTGTCTCTCGTTAATCATTAGCCAGCAACAGATTAGGGGTTTGCACACAACCCTCCAACCTCAGGTCCAGTAAGTTGCCATAAGAGCTGCAGAGCTCAGGGAAGCAGGTTCACTAGCTCATTACAGAGCTGGAAGAGAAGAGCAAGGATACCCCAGGGTCAGGGGCAGTGGGGCGTCTCTTGCATGCATTAGAGTCCCACTTTCTGTTGTGCACACTTGGCACAACTGTGAGTCCGGTGTGTGTGCTTTATCGAGGAGAGGAGCTCCATAGCTCTTCATGATTGCATTTTGTCTCTACCCCCCTCCCACTCTGGAGGTGTAGGGAGTGACAGAAATTGACAGTGCGTTCTTTGGGATGTGTCTGTATTACATCTTTAATATGAGGTCACACTAAATGTGTGGGGCAGAGGTAAACTGTAGTCAGAAATGGTAATCTAGTTCTGCGGCAGTGTTTTGTTTTTCTCCCCTCCCAGAAAAGGGAACGAGCTCATTTTCTTTGCCATATATGTTTGTATATGGGCTAACAAATGTGCTCTAAAGTTGGCTATGGATGAAGAATCACTAAACTATTCTAAGACATTTTTATAAAATGATTCCAATTTTTGTTAAGCAAAATAACAGTAGAAATTATAGCATATTAATGACAAAAAAATTCCTGTCTTTGTTTTTGAGGATTTGATTTTAGGTGGCAGTATCTACAAAGATTGCCTTTTCTTCAAGGTATACTGTGGTTTGTCTCTCTCTCTCTCTCTCTCAGTTATTCTGAATAAAATAAAACAACTTTATGGGATTCAGTACTCAGTTCATACTCATATACTTAAAACAAAATGAAGCCCCCAAGTGCTGAGCCTTTGAAATGCTTTGCTTTACGCAAAGCCTGCTTTATCACTGTTTGTATGGCTGCTTTAGGAGAGTGACTTCTCACCTGTATGGGAAAGCTGTTCTTAAGGTCTGTATTAGAAGCCTTTTTAGTCCTGGCGAGTACTTCTTGAATGTCCTCATTTTATATTCAGAAGTCCCAGGAAAGCTTCTGTGTTATATACAGACTCATGGTTGTTCAGTGGAATTCCATAAGGCTGTGTGGAGTGTGTCTTGTCTAGATCCCTGTGCAATTTAGCTCATCTGAGCTCAGTGCTGATGATGGTTTCTAAGTTGATACGTTTCTCTTATGCTGTGCATTGACACTTGCCCTTGATGTTCTTGCCCATGTGAGCTGTGTCTAATACAATGTCCAGTGGCCCAAGAACAGCAAATACTCCTGACTTGGCTCATGTAGATCCCTGGAGCACTGGTGCCCTCTGCCCCCAGGTTTTATGACTCCTCCTGCATGTGGGATAGTTTCCTCTAGAACCTGTTTACTGAGGACACGTTTGGATTTTGGCATATGCTTGCCCTTTCTTTTTCTCCACCATAGCTTTTGCTTAAACCATAATTTCTAAATCAGAGTAGTTCAAAAGCTTTGGGTTGATCTCCTCAAGCTATTGATTTATTTAAATTAACTGCGGAGAGGATGTAAAAGTCAAATAAAAGAGGAAAACTCTTTGGGGTTTAAGTATACCAGGCAGTGTTACTAAGGAAACATTTAAATGATAGCATTTATCTAGGAATGTTCCTTAGAAGAATGCAGGAAGTTTGCTTTACTGATAGTTTTGATCACTGCTCAGGAAGTGGAGACTGTGACTTTTCAACTTTCCCAAAGCTGAGGAGTTACATCCTTGCTGCAACACCAGAGAGCCATGTTTGTCAGGCTCGCAGGGAGAGTACCTGTGATGGGAGAGGAGCTGTCTCAGGATGCAGAAGCCACACACAAACGGGGCTCTGAGGGGTCGTGCGGACCCAGGGAAGTTGAAAACACCAGTGACTAGTTCACTCTGTGGAATCAACTTTTCCACCTGCCTCAGCCATTTGGGATTACAGGCGTGTGTGCTACAACATCCAGTTTGTTTGGTGCTGGGCATTGGACCCAGGACTTCGTCCAAGCTAGGAAAGCATCCTAATACCCGAGGCACATAAAGCCCCCTAGATATATATTTTTTTAAATTGCAGTAAGCCCTCCTTCCCCTCAAAGCAGTAAATATATTGTATGGCTGAGAGATTTGCTTTGGTTGAATTTGGCAGAAATTGGGATTTGTTCTTGGGCCAAAGACTGTCTTCTTGTATGGAATCTTTGGTAATATTTTTGCCATTATTTTGTGTGGTGGTAAGTGTCATGGCCTCACTTTCTTGTGTCTAGGATCTTTGAGAACCTAGCTGGGGACTAGGATATAATTTCTGAGCTAGTTGACGGTATTGTTATCTCCTCATCTCTGCATTCTAGTTTTCTTCTGTTCCTCCTAGGAATCTGTGCCTTCAGCTTCTCCAACAGATACAATGAAGCACAGTATGAAGAAGATGCCAAGCACAGAGGACCCCAAGGGACCCCAGGTACAGGGGCTATTCATGATGCCTCCTGCAGGAATGGGCCTTGGCAGCTTAAAGAGTGACTTTGTACCCAGTGCCTCCATCAAGCAACGTGGGCAACAGGCTGTGCCACCTATTAGCCAAAGTCCCAGCAGTCCAGGTGAGAGGAGAGGAAAGAGCTCTGGACTGTCTAGCTCTTTCACGGATCTCTGGGGAATGTGTTGATACTGTGGAGGCTGACAGGGACAGCATCTGTGTGAAGACCTCCTGCTGCTTTGGAGGAATGAGTGTCTTAGGCGGGTTTAGTCTTCTGTAACTTCTAAAGTGGATTCAATTGGAAGATGCGATAGAAATAGAGTTTGTCGGTTGTCTGTGGGACTCATACAGGTCCATATGGCTCCCAGTAAATACTGATAGCCCAGTTAGTCCTGTGACCTCCTAAGCTGTCATCCAGACCCTGTCCTTATAGGGCACTGTTAAGTTCTCAAAACAAGACACTAAGTGTCAATGAGGTGTAGAGTGTAAGGACAGAGGACTATAAAATTACTCTCAGAGGTCTGAGTCATCCTGCTACGCATGCTCTTGTTTTGGATTTCTTAATTCTCTGGGCTTTTTGGGACATGGCTCTGCATGTAGCTGAGGCTATTGTGACCTCTTTATCTTGCTTCTGCCTTTCAAGGGTTGGGATTGTAGCTGTGCCCTTCTTGTGAATGTAAGAATCAGTCATTCTGAGCCTTGGCCTAATCCGGGCTCTGGAGTTTTTAACATGCCATGGTGGATGGTGTACTGGAAAGTGGGTACCTGGGTTGGGAGGGCAGCAGGGATGAGCTCAATGCGGATGCACCGTGGGCAGTGAAGAATGGGAGCTGCTTCTGCTAGGTCTGCCCGGATTGGTAGACTCCCTGTAGGACCTCACAGCAAGCAAAGAGTCTAATGGCTGTGCTCATGAAAGATACTTTTGTTCATAATTGTGGCATTTTCTTGAACACACAAATGAACCTGATACTGTGTTTGCATGGATTTACTCCCTTGTCATCCTGCTGTAGGTTTATCTCTCCTCACAGAAGAAGGGGCAAAGGTTTAGACAGATGACATAATTTGGCTCGTCATGTGGTTGCCAAGTGTAGAGTTGGACAATGAGTTTTGGAAGAGCACAGTAGACTGGCGTGACTCTGTCCCTGAGCTCTGTGTGTGAGCTGAGTGCTGTGGCACTTGGAGGGGTGCCACAAGCCAGTCTGTGAGTGGTTAGGACAGTGACAGTTAGGCATGCAGCCAGACTGACATGTAGGTAGATGCCTGTAAGAAGAGATTTGGAGGGGGTAGGGAGATGGCCTGGTCAGTAAAGTACTGGCACAAAAGAACGAGGACTGGAGTTTAATCCCCAGCACCCATGTTAATAATAACAACAACAAAACATGTTTGTAATAGCAGCACTGTGAAGGTGGAGGCAGGGGGACCCCTGGAGCTTGTTGGACAGCCAGTCTAACTGAATTGGCAAGCTCCAGGTTGAGTGAGAGAAATCTTGCTCAAAAAATAAGGTATAAAACAATTAAAGACGATGACACAGGACATTGATCTCCACATACAAGTGAATGTGCATGGGTACTACACACAGACATACATACGTGTGAACATGTACAATATACACAAAGATTTGGCATATCTTACAGGAAGGTGTCTCTTCCAGCATCATTTCTACCATCCAGTTGATGTTTTTTAAATAGAATTCACTGATCAGTGTGGTATTTGGTCTTGGATGACGGCTTTGGTTTTTACACTGTTTCCACTTCCATAGCTGCTCCCTGAGGTCTCTCTGAGGCCAGGACATTGCCTTTCTACACCTCTCTCACAGATCAGCCCAGCTCTGATAAGTTTTACATATTTGTTAGTGCAACTGTCCACTCAAGAACTCTTCATTAAGGCCCTGCTTGAGGCTAGGTGTTTAAATACTGTCCCCAGTACATTAGCATCCCCTCACGTATGCTTCCTCCCAGTATGGTACTTACAGGAGAAAGATACTAGCTATGTAGATATTAGATGTAGTTAAAGATAGTATATAAGGGATGACCATAAATATTGATAGAGTATAGTATACGTTATGGGAAAGATAAGAAGATTGAGGACCCCATGGAGGTGGGAAGATGATAGTACTGATGAGGCTGCCAAAGAAGCAAAGAGTGCAGCCTTTTGGAAGATGCCCGAGGTTTGGCAATCAAATGGGAAAATAGCTGAAATGAGGTCAGAAAAGTGGGCTGTAGGCTTATGTAGTGCCTCCCAGGCATTTGCAGGGGGTTTTGTAGGGTTTTGGATGAAATGTAGCTACTGAAGTTTCCAAAGGAAGAGAACATTTCAGTCTCTTTCTTTTCTATCCAGGTATTTTGTGGAAAGAATGGCTTTATGAGGGCCCCAATGGAATTATGAAGGTATACTGGAGGATACTTTGTAGAAGTGTAGGCAGGGGTGAAGGTGGTTTGGGTTGATCAGTGGTAGTAGAAACACAGAGTCTATGTTTGAAAAGAGAATCGTGGCCTGGTATTGAGGATGGGCAGTAGGATGTATGGATCTGACACTAGCCCTGGGGGCTGGGGTCTCTAGAGGCTGTATAGGGTTCTTGACAGCAGTGCAGAGCTGGTTCTGATTTTCAGAGACAGAATGGACTGACTTTGGTCCTTAAGTTTGCTCAGGTCCAGCCCTTTCTGCTTGCTACTTTTTTTTTTACTTCTTTTTTTCTTTGGGTCCTTGTAGAAGACCATGTCTGCCTGCTGGATTGCATTGTCGTGGATCTCCAGGACATGGACATCTTTGCTGCAGAGAGACACCCCAGAGAGGGCTCTAAAGCCTCAGAAAACACCAGTGGGGACCTGATCTTCCCTTCCTACTTTGTGAGACAGACAGGAGGAAGTCTCTTAACTGAACCTTGCAGGCTGAAATTGCAGGTGGAGAGGAATTTGGACAAGTGAGTGTTTTTTCTGAATATAGTAGAGTCTTAGCAGCTTGGAAATGAGTGCTGTAAGGTACCACACTCCTTTACTCAGTGAACAGTAAGTGAGGCCTTGAGTAGCTGTTCACGAGGACTTCCGTGATGGAAAAGAAACCGATGTTGTCACAGGGATTCGGTGTTGAGGGACACAGACAGGTGGGTAGATAGCTCTAAGTTCCTGTCTGATTCAGGGACAGTGTTGCAAGACGATACAACCCTGCTCTGGGAACAAAGAGAAAAATGTTGGAAATTAGCATGGATTTCAATGGAGATAGGGAGGTAGAGGGCCAGCAAGATATCTGGAAAAGATGAACATTTGGAGTAAGCATTCCAAGTGCAATAGACTCTGGCCCTGCTACCACTGACTCCCTGGGGTCTGCCCCTACCACACCAGGAAGCCCACTGAAAGGCTAAGGGATCTGGCCAATTCACCTTGTAGTTAGCCTAATGTGCAAGAAGCTTATGTCTATAGTTCAGAGCAATCATTGATTTAGTTCTCATTGGCTCCATAACTGCCTGGGAAACTTTATGATTCCAGCCAGCAGAGTCATGCTCAGTACCAAAGGCTGGCTATGTATTTAGCAAGGTTGTGGCCCAGGGAGTGTTCCTGCTTGTCTGGCTTCTCTCCCAGTCCATGCATGTGCACTGGAAGCACTGATTGCCGTACATACGTGACATCTTTCACTATGGTTCTTTGGTTTGGTAGAAAGCAACATTTTGCATTTTGACTTCAGCAAAAGATAGAAAGTAGCTAGATAGCCATGAAAGAGATTTGCTGAGTGTGGAGACCGTTCAGTGGTTAAGGGAGCTCTCTGTCCTTCCAGGGGCCCCATGTTTTGTTCCTATCGTACATGCTAGGCAGCTCTCAACTATCTGTAACTCCAACTCTGGAGAATCTGATGTCCTCTTCTGGCTTCCATGAACAGCTACACTCACACGCACACACGCACACACATGCACAGATGAAAGTTTATAAACAAGTCCCAAACAGAGACACTTGCAGTGAGGTCACTCTGAAAACTAACCTCCTTACCTGGCTGGGACTTACTAGACCCTTTCCCGTCTCCATGTTTGGGCGACTCACTATGCCATTTTCCGCTTCTCTTCAGATGACTGCTACAGTTTAGCACACTGGGGTGTTTTCTCTCTGGAACCTGTTATTCCGGAGCTCCCTGGCTGCTGTCCAGTAATGGTTGGCATGCGCTCTGTTTGGCTAGCCTAGCTTGGCCATCCTAAGAACTTCTTATTTAGAAATTGAACTATTGTTTTTCTTTGCAAGCAATGGTTTTTAAAAGGTGCTTTTTTTGTCCTCCACTTCTGTAAAGTTCTCCCACTTCCTGTGTGCTATGTGGGGTAGTGAGACTCTGTAGCCCAGCAAGAGCACAGCAGCAGATGTGCTGTCTGCTCCCCACCCATGAGGGTGCCATTTGGTAGGCTTCCCTGATGTCCTCTGTGGGTTGCATTATTATTCTGTTTAAACTCTATCGTGGGACTAGAGAGATAGCTCAGTGGTTAAGAGCATGTGCTTTTAAAAGGCCCTGAGTTCTATTCTTAGCACCTGTATCAGGTGACTTATATAACCTTCTGTAACTCCAGCTTCAGAAGATCCCATGCCTCTGGCCTCCTTGGATACCTGAACTCAGCATGCATGCATCTTACCCCCCACCATTCATTAATCAAAACAATAGAAAACAGACTATTGTATATAGGTTTTTCCTTGCAGGCAAGTCAAATTTTATTTATTTTTGGCAGTTCCAAGTGTCAAACTTAGGGTCACAGTATATGCTAGGCAAATACCCTACCATGAAGCTGTATTCCAGCACCAGAACTGGTCTTCCTTCCTCCCTCCTCCCTCCCTCCCTCCCTCCCTCCCTCCCTCCCCTTTCTTTCTTTAAATATAGAAATGTACAGTTTCCACTCTAAACCCAGCCCTTGGGTTATGTGTTCTGCATAGTGTCTGGAGGATTCAGGCTGCCTGTTGCAGCCATGGGAGGCGGAGAGTGCTTTAGTCCTAGCATGAACATGTGTGTCCTGGAGTCCTGAGCATCTTTAGTATCACTCCAGGTCTTCCTAGTAATGCGTCAGGTGCTCTAATGAGTGTTGTTCTTCCACCCTGCCCCAAGAGGGCACAGGACGAAAGGCTCGTTTCTTTTCCGTCTACTTTGGGAGCTGGAGATGAGAGCTGGGCATCTGGTCCTTGCAATTTCCCCAACTGGAATATTTAAGCTCTTTGAGTCTTGTGAGATTTTTCTTGATCCTAGACTAGTTAGGTCTGGTGTAGGTGTGGTTTTGCCTGTAATCACAGTATTCAGGAGTCTGAAGTGGGAGGATTGCTATGAGTTCCAGTTCAGTATGGACTGTAGTGTGAGATTGTCTTAAAAAGTAAAAAATAAAACCCAAAATGTGTAGCTAGAAACAAGGCTCAGCAGTTATGAGCAATGGTTGCACTTGTAGAGATTCTGGGTTCAATCTCCAGCACCCATATTGTAGCTGAAAAGCCCATATAACTGTACCCCGTAGTCATGTACGTACGATCCCTTCTGATCTCTGTAGGCACTGCACACATGTGGCATATAGACACACATGCAGGTAAAACATCCAATATGTAAAATGAAAACATGAATTAATTAGCTCATGTGTGTTTGCATGTGTATGTTTACATTTGTGTGTATACTTACTTGGCATGCTAGGATGGAACCCTGGGCCCATGTGTGCCAGACAAGTTTTTCTGGGCTAGACCCCCAGCTCATTAGCTTCGAGGATTACTTTCCTTGCACATTTGGGAGCTACGACCCTCTATGTAGTTAAAGCATGGCAAACACAGTGCTGTGCACACTGAGAGATACATGACTGTTTTTGCCATTGGAAGTTTGAGATTAACTGCTTGATAATGTAGGTAGCCACGTTATAGCCCTACATTTGGTTGTGCTGTGCCAAGGCAGTTAGTGACTTATTTCTGAGCATGGCTTCCTTTTTTCTCATAGAGAAATAAGCCACACTGTTGCAGACATATCTGTCCATGGCAGTCTGTCCTCTGTGCACTGCTCCCTGGATCTGTGTAAATATAAGCTGATCCGAGGCTTGCTAGAGAACAACCTGGGAGAGCCCATAGAAGACTTCATGCGGCCTTATGATCTGCAGGATCCAAGGATTCACGTGAGTGAGACCGACGGCATGTTCTTCCAAGCTCGTAGTCTCAACTGCAGGTCACCTGTGTGCATATTCCTCCAAGAATGCAGGGAGCGGAAGCGGGGAAGTGGTGGGACAGTGAGTGGACGAGACTTCTTTATCACTCCAGTGCTGACCAGCATTCCCTTCTACAGACTGTGCTGAGTGGAGAGGTGTACACGTGCATGTGCTTTCTCATCGACATGGTGAACGTGAGCCTGGAGCTCAAGGACCCAAAAGGAAAAGAAGGCACTGGCTCCCTGGCCAGGTAAGGCTTTGTTCAACACTTGTAGGAACAGTGTCCCCCTGTACAGGGCAGACTGAAGAGTAAAGAGCTCTGGAGTAGGCTCAGGTGACTTCAGTGTTCTGCTACACTGGAGCTGGAACGCGGTCCCACTAGTGTTAAGGTGTGGGGAATGGGGCGCCTTGCCCAGTGTCTGTACAGTTTTAGCACAGTTGTGGGCAGAGTGCCACTGGTAACTGCCTCATGGGTCAATGTTTTAAAATGGAGAGAATTCAGACAGATATAGATAGGCAGACGACAGATAGAGAATATGAATGAGAACTGTTTTGAAAATTGGCAGCATTGGGCTGAGCTCCCTACTTGGAAACCTCTAGAAGCAACATAGCAACTGCTTCCTTTATGGGCATGTGCTGGCTAGTTGAAATCTGTGGTGCAGGAATACAGAGTGGGATTTTGAAGCATGCATTGTACTTTTGCCCTGAAAGCCCTCCCTTGTCCTCTAAGTGGGGCAGCTGATGCTCTAGTTTTCTAGATAGATTGCTGTTGTTGGTTTATTTATGTATTTACTTATTTTACTAGCCCTAGGTTATATGGCTGGGAAGTTGGGTCACATTTGAAAATGGGATGTCAAGGCTAGTAAGGCCTGTCTGAAGCACTGACTTACATCTTTCTGTTCAAAGCTTGTGTGGCCTGCTCCTAGTTCAGCTGAGGGGAGCCAGGCCATGGTGAACCTGCATTCTTATGGGCCAGCTACTCTTTTGATTTATACCTTGAATTTTTCAATGTGGATGATTCTGTGTGTATCATAATGGTACTGAGCAACTCCTAATCACTCTTTGCAACTTTCTCTTTTTCCAAAAAAAGACAGTGGGTCTGGATGCACTTCCTCTTGGTTGGTCAGTTTTCTTCCTTCCCTGAGTGCAGAATAGGATGTTGTTTCCAGTGAGCTATAGTGGTCTTACACAGATGTGTCTGCTGACTCTGGAGAGAGAAGCCTCAGGCAAGCTATAATTTCACAGATGAAGTCAAAAGAGACCCTGGATATCCATTGGGGATTATGATTTAAAACATGGCTTTGTTAGCCTAGGATGGGACATGGGGTGGTAAATCATTAATGATATAATAGATTGGGTATATTGTTATTCCTCATGCATTCCTGTGGATATAATCTGCTCTCTGCGATTGGAAAAGGTTTAAGGCACAGTGCTACTGACTGCATTTTGAGTGCCCTGTGAACAAATCCAGTTCAGGATCTCAGATTGAATGGTACTCTGGTACACTGATGATGTCACTCTTGTTCCACACCTGAACTTCATTTTATAAGGTAGGATTGTGTTTAACTTCTCCTTTGCTTTCTTCCCTTTCAGATTTGACTTTAAGAAATGTAAGCTGCTCTATGAGAGTTTTTCCAACCAGACCAAGTCCATTAACTTGGTTTCCCATTCTATGATGGCATTTGACACCCGCTATTCTGGGCAGAAGCCCAGCCATGGCATGACCAATGTGTTCAACTGTATCTTTCAGCCCTCCAAGAGCAGCAGCGCCACCCAGGGCTCCATTCAGATTGAACTGCATTTCAGGTAGTGGAGGCAGACGCCAGCTCTGCCTTCCTTTGTCTGTCTGTGTTGTCCTCCACCCTGTACCCCTCACCTCTAGGTAGGTCTCACCATGTAGCCCAGTGTAGCTTGAAGTTTACTATGTAGCCCAGGGTTTCCTTCCTGCCTCCATTCCCCAGTGCTGGCATTATCCTCACATTTGGCTCCCCAACTCTCCCTCTCCTTATGGTGATATTTCCTTTCATGCCAGTGGGCCAAGTCCCTGTGGCCTTAGAACATCAGAGAGGAACTGAGAAGATAGGCAGTTGGAAGCTCACGAGCTTTCACCAGCACTGTGCTGTGTTAACAGCTCCTGCTCACTTGCAGTATTGTGGATTCACCAAAAGATGTCTCTGTTGCTTTAAAAAAAAAAAGAAAGAAAAGAAAAATAAAAAAAGGAGTTTGGCACTGAGCCAGATCCCCAAAATCAACCTCCTTGTAAGCTTTAATTTGTAAAGTGGCTTGGGGAAGGAAGAAATTATGTGAGTCTAAGGGAAAAGCCCAAGCCAGAAAACCTTTTGGTCTGCATGAAAGAAGGGTGGTTTTGAAGGTTATTTATTCCTGTCTGGCAGTGGGGCAGAGAGGGGAGGGAAGATGGCTTAGAATCAGGCAGACCTTATCCCCAAGACAGCCTTCCTCTTCATAGCAATGCATCCTTGTTGAGCTTTGAAGTTGACTTTCCTCTTTTATGGAGTGAACCAAAATTCAAACAAAAACCTAGGCCTCTATCCTTGGGCAGGGGTGAGAGTTGAGTCATTCTGACAAGTCACTTGGCACCCGCAGCAGCTGTTGCTGTTACTGTTGTCATAGCTTGTGTGAGATTCTTAGGATTTGTGGCTATCCTTATACTTGTACAACTGGCATTTCAGTGTGCTGCTCAGAGTTTAGCCTTGGAAGGAAGGAGGCTTGGTGTTTCATATGACTTCAGGAAGTCTGGCAAAACAGACATTTTAGCTCTTTTGTACCCAACAGTGGAAATGCTAGTGGCTTCCTGACTTGACCAGGCACCTTACCTACTGCCAGTTGAATCCTCCCAGATCTGCAAACAAGGGCAATTTTTCTCCTCTTTTACATATGAAGGTGTAAGTGACTCTTGGAAGGTTACACAGCTTAAAGGTCTAGTAGTCACAAGTTAGCCCTGCCTTTGATATCATAGCTGAGTCCTCCTAACTCTCAGGCCCTCTGGCCTCTGTCAGTAGCTAAGTATAGCCTTGGGATGTGATGGGTGTGTTTGGCAGCCTCTTTGAAGATGTTTCTCAGAAGGGAAGGCTTCTGTGTATTTGGTCCTGTTGCAGAGAAATAATTTGGTATTTGCTTTATTCTTACTGTTCTTGACTTCCTAAGTAGTCACCTCTTTGATCCTCCTCATCCTGGCTTTAATATGCAGGAGGCCCAAAGTATTATTCTGCATATATACTAAAGGCATATAATTTCATGCAGCCAAACAATCAGTTCTTACCTTGGCCCTTGCTAACAGAAGTGCCCTTGTTAGTGAGAAGAGCAAACTGCCTCAGGAAGAATTGTTCTTCTGTTGGGATTTTGTATGTCAAATATAAATCACTTCACAGTGTTTAAAGGCTTGAAATATTTTCCAGAAGCAGAGTCTGACACACTTACTTTCCAGTTAGCTCTGAATTCTGACAGTCTCTGCTCAAAATGGGCTGGAAAATTTTTACGGAGGGCAACGTTTTTTGTTCATTACAAAGGGTAGAGTGTTTCTGTGACAAATGCTGTGTGTGAGAAGGAGCTGTGTCTCACCATGCCCTTTAACTAGAGGCAACAAGCCAGGTTTAGCAGAAATAAGACTGGAAAAAAGCAGCCTTAGGCACACCCCTAAATCAGCCTTTCCCAAACAGGCTTGGAAGTGAGTAAATGTACAGCCAGAGCCAGGGTCTTTTTCCCAAGTTCAACCTTCAGACCCTGTGACCTATCGCTAGCCTGTTTCCGGCTTCCCTTCCTCTGACTGCTGGTGTGGTAATAGGGCTGGCTATTGACCTGAGGACACTGTGGCTTCAGGCCAGGCCTGAGTGATTTTCTTGGGATCCTTGAAAACTATAAAATAAGTTCTTGTCCCCACCTTTCCCTCTGCCCTGTTTCTACTCTAGGATGCTTACGATCCTTCTATGGCCAATGTCCTCCTCAGGCTAAAAGATTGGGGCTGAGGTTAGTTGTAGCTAAAGAAGTCAGATAGCACTCATATATGAATGTGGTGTTCGTGAAGCAGTCCTGAGCTTCTGAGAACCTCATCAATCCTAGACCTGCCCATCAGGAAAGAAGCTGACATTGGAGAGTACCTGTTGTGTGCCCTGTGCTTTCTCCTACAGTGTTAGTATTCTTGCTTTATATATGAGCAAACAGGTTGAGAGTGATATGACTTTAGTGTGCATTTCTTGACTTCTAAGCCTCTGCTCTTCCTTCTAGACCAGCCTTTCCTAGACCAGCATGGCAGGTTGGCCATTCTTAAAAGAAGTGCCAAGGGCAAAAAGCAACTCAGAATTTGGATTTTTCTGCTGGCATTTTGGAGAACTTGCATAGGCTTGCCAGTCAAACTCTTCTAGTAATATCCAGGGAGAGATGCCGCAGCAGTTAAGGATGCTTTCAGAGGGCCCAGGTTTCATTCCTAGAACTCCAATGATGACTCACAACCATTAGTAATCCTGTCCCAGGGACCAAGGCTCTTTTCTGGCCTCCTTGGGCACTGTACACAGGTAGTGCAAAGACACACATACAGTCAACATCCATACATATAACAACAGAACGAAAAGAGCACCCATAGGCTCTCAGGTCAGATTGGGGCCTTTGGGTTGGACTAGGATGTGTATCCTGCATTGGTATTTCAGATTAGGCTGTGCTGTGCATTGCGGCATGGCTAAGATCATCCCAGCTCTACCTACTATTAATTGTGCCTGCTCAATGGTGATGATGATGATGATGATGGTGGTGGTGGTGATGATGATGATAAATTATATATTTTATTATTTTATTATTATTATTATTATTATTATTATTATTATTAAAGACAGCCAACAATGTCAATACTGCCAAGTGCCTGTTGTAGAATCATATTAGTTAAAGGCACTGCTATCTTGCCTTCTTAACTATAGTACTTACTCTTGGTTATTATTATTTTTTTAATGAAGGGCTGGCAGATGGTTCATTGATTAAGAATACTTATTCCTCTTGTAGAAGACCTGGGTCAGTTCTCAGCACCCACATGGTGACTTACAACTGTCTGTAACTCCAGTTCCAGAGGATCCAGTGCCCTCTTCTTACTTCCATGGGTACTAGGTGTGCACATGTTGCACAAGTATGAATGTAGGCAAAATACTGAGACATAAATTCTTTAAAACAAATGACTAACCTCCAGAAAGCTTAATACTTTGTGAGCAGTGCTGAGAGTGTTTCCAACTCAAAGCTGGCAGTTTAATTAAGAATCACTGGAATGGGGCCTGGCATTGTGCTGCATACTGAATTTCCAGCTAGACAGCAGCCTGAAGCAGGAGCATCACTGAGTCCAGGCATTTGAGGCCACCTTGGATAATACAGGGATAACGTAAAAACAGAAGAGTAACACTGAATTGCTACTTGCTGGGTCTTAGGAGGCCTAGGCAGTGATTAAATACATGTTTCTCTTTACAATTCTGTTTTTTTTCTGCCTTTTTTGTAGATCTACGAAGGATTCCTCCTGTTTCACTGTTGTTCTCAACAACCTCCGCGTGTTTCTCATATTTGACTGGCTGCTGTTGGTCCATGACTTTCTGCACACTCCCAGTGATGTTAAGAAACAAAATGTCACTCCTGCACGCTACCGCAACGCCAGCAGTGAATCTGCTGTTGTTCCCAAAACCGTTAAGAGTGGAGTAGTCACCAAACGGTCATCCCTCCCTGTGTCCAATGAGAGGCACCTGGAGGTCAAGGTCAATGTAACAGGTAATTGTTCATAGTGTGCTTCACTGACTGATGGTTTGGATGTTAGGTCAGACCCGTCTTACGGGACACTTTCCCTGTGCCAGCCACGCCTCTTGTCTTTTTTTTTTTTTTTTTTTTTTTGAGACAGGATCTCACTTAGAACAGGCTGACCTCAAACACTGAGACCTGCTTGCTTCTGTCTTCTGAGTGCTGGGAATAAAGTGATTTTGTGTTCTCTGTCTCTGTCTCCCTGCCTCCTTCCTCTCTATCTTTCTCTCTCAGCAGGTAGCATTGTATCACCGGCTGGCTTGGAACTTGTCTTTCAAGTGCTGGGATTGTTGGTGTAAACCACTACACCTAGCTTCATAGTGCCTTTTTTTGTTTTGATTAAAACCCAGTGTGCATGAGTCTTTGAGACACGAATGGTCACAAAGCTGACAGTGCTTACTAACAGTGGCAGCTGGACATGAGTGGTCTGCACTCCTGTGGGCAGCATGAACAGCTGTGCCAACCTGCTGTGATGGTTCATGCTACCTGACCAACCAATCTGACTTTTTGCTTGGATTCTAGTCCTTGGAGAAGGGATGTTCTTTTTTTTCCCCCTAAGATTTATTTATTCATGTATTTATGTATATGAGTATTCCATCTTCATACACATCAAAAGTGGGAATCAGATCCCATTATAGATGGTTGTGAACCACCATGTGGTTGCTGGGAATTGAACTCAGGACATCTGGGAGAGCAGCCAGTGGTCTTAACCCCTGAGCCATCTCCCCAGCTTGGGAAACCCTTCTTATCCTCAGGGGCCTCCCACCGAGACTGGGATGTCATTTCTCCATCTGTCTTGAACGTGCAGGTCAAAGAGAGGAGCTAATTCTGATCCTTTCTGCTAGGCCCTGCTCTGTTAGCCCAGCTGTGCTTTCCAGATTCCAAGTCTAGGACAATAGTGAAGCAGGATGTTCAGAGCTGTCCTGGAGAGTGAACAGTTGGTATTCTCACCTGGTACAACTGTGCCACTTACGTTGGGACGCTTGGTGATGCTAGCTTCCTTGCTTGCCTTGACTGATGATGCTGTCCTTTGCAGGCACAGAGTTTGTGGTTGTCGAAGATGTGTCCTGCTTTGATACCAATGCCATAATTCTGAAAGGTACCACAGTGCTCACCTATAAACCCCGCTTTGTTGATCGCCCCTTTTCAGGAAGTTTGTTTGGCATTGAGGTAAGTTTGTGTGTTGACCACAGCATTGCATGTTGGGCTCTGAAGGGAAGCATCTGGAAAAGTATTTGTCTTCTGAATGTTTATCTTCCAGTACTAGGAATGGAACTGAGGGCCTTGTGAATGCTGAGGCAAGCATTTTACTACTAAGCTACATTTCTACCCAGTTCCCCATCCCAATCTCCAGAGTTTCTGAGTCAGTAGGGCTGGGAAAAAGACTCAAAACCCTGGTCTTTATGTATAAATATGTTTGATTGTTTGTATGTGTGTGTGTGTGTGTGTAGTATATAACTCTCTCTCTATATATATATTTATAAAATATATGTAGTGTGTTGTATTTTTGTAATTCATATATGGCTATATGTAGTGTATATAATTTATAATATATATAATGCAGTATAATTTATATATACAGATATATAGTATATCTATATGATTTCAATAGGCATAATATGCATATAATATGTATGATATAGTATATATATGTAATTTATATGCAGATATATAGTATATAATTTATATGTGTGTACATATATAGTAGATGTAATATACATATATAGTATGTTTATAATTTATATATAATGTGGTTATATAGTATGAATAATGGAGAGAGAGAGAGAGAGAGTGTGTGTGTGTGTGTGTGTGTGTGTGTGTGTGTGCGCGTGTGTGCGCGCGTGTGTGTCTTTGTATGTGTGTATTGCTTTGCATTAAACCTAAGGCCTTGTGCTTGTTAGGCAAGTACTCTTATCAACTGAGGTAGGTTACATTCCTGTTCAGCTCAGTCTTTTTCTATTTTGATTGACCCAGTTGTCTAGGCTAGCCTTGAGCTTTTGATTCTTCTGCTTTAGCCACTGGAGTAGCTGGGATTGCAGACCTGTGCCACTATATTTATCATGGCCTCCTGAGCTCTTCTTAAGAAACATCGTTAGTAAAGGGCCTCTTGCTTTCTCCTTCAGTCTGGTAGCTTACTCTCCTATGTTCTCCCCTCCAGTGCAAGGCTATGAAGACACAGGACTTTTTCTTACACACCCTGCCTTCTCAGACCATGAGTCAGGGAGACTTTCTTAGTTCCCATTCCTGCTAGTACCTTGTTGGGTGGTCTGTTTCTGCTTGTCTCATCCCCCAGCCAGGATTCAGGCAGTATTTCTTCCCAGTGCTGAGAGCATGTACCACAGGGCCCTTAGCACATGCCAAGGTAACATCTTACACCACATCGCCCTGTGACCTCTCCGGGACGATTCAGAAGTGAGATCCAGTTAGGGATTGATTAATGAATTGCCAGACACAGTTGATTTTGTGTAGTCTCTGAAGAAAAAAGGAAAATGAATATTTTTCCTCTAAACTCTTAGAAAAACTCTATTGCAGGTTTGCACAGCTGAGGCAGTAAGCCTGCTTGTCTTGAATTCTCTTTCCGCACACTGAGTACAGTCCTGTGAACAGTCAGGTCCCTGGAATAAGACAGGCCTCCTTAGGAAAGGCATGAGGGTTTTATATGGTATCATTCTGGAATATGTAATCTATAGTACTGCTCTGGAGAGTCATGTGTGACCTAAAGGACCATGTCTCTGTTGATGCGGTTATCATGAAGGCGGAAATTTGTACCTGGGTACTTTTTGTCACCAAGATATGTCATATACAATATTAAGCAGCATTCATTCACTCTGTCTCTTAAGTCTCGAGAAGGGAAAAGGCAGAAGCCATCTCTAGGTTGCTCTTAAAACTCAGGGATCATAGTGAATGTGCCTCTTACCATGTAGTGAAATATTTGCTCAGCCTCTTGTCCCTTCTGATAGAACTTTGAGCCCCTCCCACTGAGTTACTCATTCTCACTGGAAGCCGTATATGGTCCTCCTTCAGTGTTCAGATGTAGCTGAGTAGAATGGGATGGGAGAGAGGCGCTCCTTGACCACTTGTTTTTGTAAGGTGAAGAAAGCTCACTTTGGGACAAGGAGCTGCATGCTCAGATGTTAGAGTTGACCATGGACTTGCAGGTCATCTGCTTTGTAGACCCTGATAAGCCCAATGCTGAGTGGGGCATTGTGGTGATTGATTAAGGAATAGTCAGTACCGCTGGAATTTGTATAGCTGAAGCCTGCCAAAGAAAAAAGGGAAATGAAAGTGTCCTGTCCCAACATCTCAGTAAAATGAAGTGGCAAAATATTTGAGATGCCCAAATTTTTAGGTGGTATGACTAGAATTGATGAAGCATAATGCCTTAATCTTGAATAGTGTAGAGGGTTTTGATATTCCTTTGTTTACAAAGTATGAAGAAAAATGCCTCACGAAGATAGAGTCTTGCCAGGAGATGAGTAGCTTCAGATGAATGGTCCCTACTTTCCTCCATGCTCCTTTTGAATACTACAGTAATTTGGCCTCAGAGTGCGAGCCCCTCTCCCCATTTCCTTCTGTGTCCCCTGAAGCATTTTTATTTGTTAGTATTTCATGTATACAGTGTATGAGGTCTAATGTAATGGACTCCTATGTACTTTTTCCTCAGTTTCAATAATGAATGCACTTTAAAATTAGGAAATTCTGAAAGGAGGGAAAATTCCTGTAAAATATATAATCTCTATTGTTTTTTGGTGTGTTCTATCTTATCCTTAAAACCAGTATTATTATTATTATTATTATTATTATTATTATCATCATCACTATATTTTCACTTGAAAATAGGGTTCCACTATGTAGCAGCTGGCTTTTATAGTCCTTGTGGATTGGCTTTCCAAGTATTGGGATCATAGGCAAGAGTCTCTGTGCCTAACTTTGTAATGTTTTGAGGGACTGTGTTTTTGTCTTCTGTGTTGTGCTGATCTTACTAGAGTTCAAAGGCATGCTCCACCACACCAGCCCCAGTCTCTCAAGGGCCGAGATTAGGGTTAGTGTGTTACATGGGCTCTGGCTTTTAACTCCCTTCTTTAGGTCACTCAGCTGCTTCACCAAGTAGGTGGAGTGCAACCTTGGTTGCTCTTTTTTTTTTTTTTTTCCTATTTAACCATTAAAGTTATTAGTGAAATTTTCTGTATTGTATTATTTCCTTAGGGTAGTTTCTAGAGAGAAGTGGGATTATTAAATCAAAAGGCAGGAGCTCTCGAAGTCATGGGTGAATGGAAACAGTTTCCTGCAGGTGAACTACTGAACCTATTCTTGGCCACAGGCTAGAGTGGCAGCCCCAGATCTTTACAGTGTTTACTTCAGTAGCTGATTCAGGTCTTGTGAGAGGGCTGATTGCTCCTGAGACAGCCCACTGGTGCTGCTAAGCGCTAGATCCTCGAAAGGCAAGTTGTAATCTTTGTTTTACTGTGTTTCATTTTTAGGTGTTCTCATGCCGACTAGGGAATGAGCAGGACACTGCTCTTTCAATTGTGGATCCTGTTCAAATTCAAGTGGAGCTGGTAGGGAACTCTTCTTACCAGAATAGTTCTGGGCTGATGGATGCGTTCAACAGTGAAGACTTCCCACCCATTCTAGAGGTAATGTTGAGCCGTGTCCAACCCATGGATGCACTGTAGGTTCCCTGTGTAGGCACTCAGTCTAGCACCATTGTAGGTGCCTTAGTAGATGTAAAATAAATGTGATGTCACCTAGGATCTTGCCACGTGGACAAGGATAGAAGACTTTAAATTGCTAGTATCAATCTGTGAAAGTTGACAGAAAGCAGAGCACAACATCGGTAGGAATATTCCTTGTGGGTAGAGTGCGACAGGATTCAGGAGTCCAGGGGCAGATAGGGTATAAGCCAGCAGAGGAGGAAAGCATTCCAGGTCCAGAAGCTGAGTTAGGGCAGAAGCAGATCTCACTGGGACTGAGAGGTGTTCAGGAAAGTGACAACTGAAGCTGAAGCCAGGCAGGAGAGGGTGATAATGATGGTGTTCTTGATATTGCTTTCTTTTAAAGATTTTATTTGTGTGTGTGTGTGTGTGTGTGTGTGTGTGTGTGTGTGTGTGTGTGTGTATGTGTGTATCTGTCTGTCTGCCTGCCTGCCTGCCTGTCTGTCTGAATGTTCATAGAGGTCAGAAAAAAATGGTGAAGTTATAGGCAGTTGTAAGTTGCCTACTGCAGGTGCTGGAAACTGAACTCAGATGCTCTGACAGAGCAGTAAATGCTCTGAACCACAGAGCAGTCTTTCTAAGCCAGGTATTCTGTGGTTTTTGTAAGAGGACAACGGTTGATCGGTTCACTTGGATCATGGGGAGCCAATAGAGAAAGTCTTGTTGCTTTTCAGTTTCAGCAGTACCTCACTAGAAAAATACTGAGTGAGTGAATAA
This sequence comes from Rattus rattus, assembly GCF_011064425.1. Classification (NCBI taxonomy): domain Eukaryota; kingdom Metazoa; phylum Chordata; class Mammalia; order Rodentia; family Muridae; genus Rattus; species Rattus rattus. The sequence goes on from NC_046154.1 coordinate 13,707,323, forward strand.
GGCTCCTTCCAGACCTGTGCACCCTTTGTAGTCCTGCTTGCAGCATCTGCGCTGCACTCACCAGTGGAGTGTATTGCTTACCTCTGAGGAGGTGTGCATTTCAGAAATGGTGGTTCCACACTTGACCAAGTAAGGCTATGTTTGAATAAAGAAAAATATTTTATTCACTGTTATTTTTATTAATAATAATGTATTATTATTATCATTATCATCATCATTATTATTATTGATGGGGATCTGTGTAGCTTAGGCTGCCCTGGAACTCCTGATTCTCCTACCTCTATCTCTGACTGCTGGCAATATCGAGGGCAAAGAGCTCTACTTTGTTGATGTTCTAGTTTCAGTTCTGTTGCTGTGATTAAATATTTTGAAGGAAAGCAACTTAGAGGAGAAAAGGCTATTTCATTTTACAATTCCAGGCTATGGTTCAACATTATAAAAAGGTCAAGGCAGAAACTTCAAACAGCTAGTTACATCATATCCTGAGTCAAGAGTAGGGAGAAATTAGTGTAATCATAATTGCTTGATTTTTCTCACACACTTCAGCACTTCCTGCCTAGGGAATGGTACCACCCACAGTGGACTGGGTCTTTCCATGTAAATTAACTTAAGACACACCCACTTAGACATGTTCAAAGGCCAACTCAATACAGTCAGTCCCACACTGAGAGTCTTCTCCAGGTAATTATTGGTTGTGTCATGTTGACAAAGTTACCCATCACAGTTGATCAGTTTATTTCAGAGATTAAAAAAAATGTAACGGCACTATGTAAAATGGATTAGTAAAATGTTACCAATAGGTGATCCTTACCCCTCGCTATATTCCTATTTTGTATGATATTAATTGCTCTAATAATAATCTTAGTTCAGTATTTTGTTTTCTTTTTAAATTTTGTTCAGTTTTGTGACTATTATCTGATGGCTGAGATTATAGTACCTTATCATCATTTGCTAATTTCAACATCTTCGCAATCTTTTAAATGAGAAGGTTATAAAGATATCTGGACTTCTGGGACATAAAGTAGGAATTCTGTTTGAGTGATATGTGGGCTCAAAGCCAAAAGCAACTTTAAAAACCAGTGCTACCTTTTACATTCCATTAGATTCAGTTACAAGCCCTGGATATCAGACTCTCCTATAATGATGTTCAGCTGTTTCTTGCCATTGCAAAATCCATCCCAGAGCAAGCTAGTGCTGCAGCACCAGACTCGGCAGCCTTGGAGGCAGATTCTGTCAGCAGTAATCTGCCAGGGGCATCTCGAATTGGAGAGGATGTCAGAGAAGGGTCAAGGCATACCTTAGATCCTGTCTTGGGTACGTGTTAAATTGGAAACCCTTCAGTCTTCTTAGTAATACTCATTCTCTCTCTCTGTCTTTGTTTCTCTGTCTCTGTCAATGTTTCTATGTCTCTGTTTCTCTTTCTCTTTCTCTTTCTCTGTCTCTGTCTCTGTTTCTCTCTCTCTCTCTCTCTCTCTCTCTCTCTCTCTCTCTCTCTCTCTCTCTCGTTTTACTCTACATCCTGATTGTCTCTGCATTTGCTACATCCTACATGATCCATGCTGTTCTCAAACTTATGCCGGTTCTCCTGCCTCAGTCTCTGTGGTGCTGGAAATTATTCACCATACTAGTAACACCCCGTACCCCACTTTAACCTTTTTCAATTTTCTGATGCACAGTTGAATTGTTCATAGTCTAACTGTCATTAAGTATGATTGTAAACCATAAGTATGACTTTTTTTAATTAAAAACAAATACCCTATGGTAACTGCTCCAGTATGCAGGTAGTTTTCCCTCTCAACTCCTTGTGGAGTTGTATGGCTCACCTTCAAGTTTAATTTCAAAACTTGAGACTTTTCCTCTGAAAACTCTGAAGTGGTGCTGTTCCCACTAAATGATGGTCTTCTACTCTTAACACCAAAACATAAGGGGATGACAGAAAAGTTCACGGTGCACGTGTTAGAAGTCTACACTCAGAGCTCTATTTTGCTTCATAAAGGAAATGGTATTTGTCAGCCTGTAGAGTAATCTGTATGAAATTGTTTCCTAGAGTTACAGCTGGCTAGACTACAGGAGCTGGGCTTCAGCATGGAAGATTGTCGCAAGGCTCTTCTGGTGTGTCAAGGTAATTTGGGTGTGGCTTCCATTATCTGCTGTTTGTCTTGACCAGGTACTTCCTTATTTCCCCTTCAGTTCCACCAGAGAGAGGGTTCAAGGAGCCCTATGTATCTTGAAGAGGGGGTGGGACTGAACATCATTTTGGTTTGGCCATAGTTATGATCCAATAAAAGGTTTTCTGTGATCAGGAGGTTATCTTTGGAGTTGGCTGTGTGGGTCAGATTCTTCCTCTTCCACACATCAGTTGCTCTTAAAGGACCCTGGGCAAGTCACTGAGCCTCTCAGTGCTAATGCTTCCTTCCTGTGGCGCTCCAGTAGGAGACCCTGGCCGTGGATAAATACCTGGTACTTTGAAGTAGTGGTTAGTCCTAGTTATTAGTGGTGTTGGTAATAGTACTGGCTCTGAGGCTCTGATGGTCATGGCCATGATCATGTGCTGAGCTCTTATTGCTTTGTCTCTGGTCTTTTAAACAAACACCTATTACATATATTTTCCTGTGTGGATGTATGTTTATGGTACACTTGGTAGTTAGAGGACAACTTGGAATTAGTTGTCTCCTTCTATAATGTGGGTCCTAGAGATTGAATTTAAGTTGTCAGTTTTAGGAGCAGGTGCCTTTACTCACTGAGCCATCTGACAAAACCCATCTTTTGTTTTATTTGGTGTCAGACATTTGTGTAGCCCAAGTCAGCCTTGAACCTATTATGTGGCCCAGGATGATCTTAAAACTCCTGATCCTCCAATCTCTATAATCCTAGCACTAGGATTACAGGTGTGAACTACCTTGCCTGGTTTTATCCAGTGCTGGTAATGGAACCCAGTAGGCAAGCACTTTGAGCTCCATGCCTGTCCCCAGCCTGGCTCTGGGTTTCTTGTGGAGTCTCCTAGCTCTTAGAAATAGCCATTATTGTCTGTACTTCAGATGAGGAAACTGGCTCAGACAGGTGAAGCAAGTTTGTCTGAGTTTATCCATTGCTGTTGACCTAACATGCATTAAAGAGAGTTCTGTCTGATGTGAAGCCTGTGTCCTTTCTACTGAGGCCCGCTGCACTCTGCATTTTTCCACCATTGTACTCCGTACCCTGCCTTTTGTTTATTTTAAGAAAAAGCAAAACTGCCGAAGTTGTGGTTCCTGGCAGCCTTTCCACATAGGTGCATTCTCTACCTTTCTAGGTGTTATATGTGTATGTGTGCAACACAGAGTTTAGTGCTAGAGATTAAGCCTAGGGCCTAGTACATGCTAGACGAGTGCTCTCCCGTGGAGCTGTGCCCCTGGCCCACACTGCATTTTGTTTATTGATAGATTTCATGGCAGGCTCCTTCTTAAATGTGGTCTTATCATTCCATGATTCCCATCATTTGAGCTCAGCCCTCGTCTGAAGAAAATTAAATTGACAATCCTACACAGTTATGTGTTTTAACTAACTCTCATGCCATCCTGAGTAGCATAGTAGAATGGTTCTCTAGCCTGCCTGAGACAAGAGTCATCCTTTGGCTAACATAACCATAGTCTATGTGCTACTTGCTCAGTACACAGTGTGGCAGAGCTTGTGTTTGTGTAGCCCTTTTATAACTTAAAAGGGGCCCAAAACAGAGAGCAGTGCCCCGTGGGATTCAGAGGTACCCAAGAGAAGCTTCAAAGTGCATCCTTTAAGGGCAAGGTAAAAGATTTTTAGTCAGGAAAAAATGTTCAGAGAAGCCCTGTGCTGAGGCTGCTGAGATCTATAGTCAGAAGAGTCTTCTCTCTATAGATCTGTGCTAGTCTTGCCAGATGCTTCAGCCACTGTGTACCAGCAGTGGGACCGCTTAGCTGCAGGGCTGGCTGCTTTATGCTTGCAGTGTCCCTGTGGCCTTGGAATCTCATGTGTAAGTGGGTGGGGGGCTGTGATATTACAAACGGGATTTGGGATTTGGGGTATCTATATGGAATCTAGGATCTACAAATGAGAGAAATCATGTGACACTTGTCTTTCTGGACCCAAGTTATTTCACTTTGTGTGATGGTCTCCATTTGTGTCCACTTTTTCTAAGTGTGTGTGTGTGTGTGTGTGTGTGTTCGTGCGCATGCGCACATGAGGCTATGCACATATCTGTGGTATCTTTGTAGCTCTTTCCTGCAGAGAACACATTCTTTTCTAGAATGCTGTGCCCAGGCCGCACACCAGCATATTGTGTATAGAGATGCTCACTGTACCTGCTAAAGCCCCTTTACCTTTGAAAACAGTGAGGATGGGCTAGCTGTCTGCATCCCTCGGCTTAGTTTCCACTCAGTCGTCTTTGCTTTTCGATTTAACTTTATACTTCATCATGTCCATGATTTTTATTCTTTCTTTAGCTATTCAAACACATTTTCTCCCATGGTCTACAAACCTTTTGGATTTCATTGTGATTGAACTAAAGCCACTTAGTCCCATGAGTCGACAAGATGAAAATAACAGCTGCTTAAAGCCAGGATCGCTTACCCGGCTCTGCTCTGAGAACCCACTTCCTCTTTCTGTTGTTCCTCTAAGTGCTGCAGGGTACAGAGATCAAGTATATTGTCCTGTATTCAGTAGCTGGAAAGCGTAGAACCTGTCAAGACCGGGGTCATCTTGCTTCAGAGCATAGACTCTCAAGCAGGTGAATTGTCTCACATTCTGAGTTCTGAGTTTGGATTGACATTGCTTCTTCCCTCCTTCCCTTCCTTCTTCTATTCTGCCTTTATCTCTGTCCCTTCCTTATTTTTTCCCCCTTGCTGGCAAGAGGGTGTTAGGACGCTTGTTATTTAGGCAAGGGGTATTAACAGTTCTCTTTCTCTCATATAAAAATCCACATGAGAGAGAGGGAGGAGGGGGAGAGGGAGAGGGAAAGGGAGACGGAGAGGAAGAGCTCAATCATTTTTGTTCTCTGCTCTCTGGGAGTTTGTAATTGTGAAATCAAACTATGTACAAAGTAAGACATTTGAGGACAGTTAACATCAGTGTGAGTAGAACTTGGGTGGAGATGGAACTTGCATACAAAGTGGCCTTAAGACTCTGGGCTCCTCAACTCCTGCCCCTTCCTCACCTTTCTGTTCACAGGTGGTACAGGAGGGGCCTTGGGAGTCAGAGCAGGAAAAGTGTTATCAACTTGAGTAGAAGATGTGCAACAACCAGGAACGTACCCTGTGTGCACCCCAGCACCTTCCCCCAGCCTAAGGATCCTTCTGGATTACGGCTCTCTTGGGCTGCTCACAGATTCTTTGTAATGCTTTGGGAAGTAGTGGGACCTTACACCTTCTGGTTTTCTTGAAGGCCAGCTGAAGAAGGCAGCAAGTTGGCTGTTTAAGAATGCGGAGCCCCTGAAGTCGCTGTCCCTGGTCTCCAGCAGCAGAGACAACCAGGGGGCCATGTCGGCTCCACGAATCTCTGGAGTGGAGGTCAAGGCTGAGAGTGTGTGCATCTGTTTCATTGATGACTGCATGGACTGTGATGTGCCCCTGGCCGAGCTTACCTTCTCCCGTGAGTGTACCTGACTTGTGGGCTCGTCCTGCAACCCAGTGCTGGTCTTATCTTAGGGCCTGCTTTTTCACGTTTCAGGTTTCCATGTATTCTTGTCCCCCTCTACTTCATAATGCAGGTAAAAACATGCTTTTTCAGAAAAAAAAATTTTTTTTTTTTTTGAGAAAAGGTTTCTCATGCCCTGGCCATGCTGGAACTCTCTGTATCTCTGTATGGACGAGGCTGGTCTCGAACTCAGAGATCTGCCTACCTTTGTCTCCTGAGGACTGGAATTAAATGTGTAAGCCAGAGTTGTTTCTTTCTTTCTTTTTTTTTTTTTTTTAAACAAAGCAGAGATGCGGCTTAGTAAAGGTATTTTAGGGTACACTGAAGCAGGAGGGTTAGAGAGACAGGCACTCAAGAAGAGAGTGAGCCACTCCTGGGGACATGGGTATGAGGTCTCAAGGGATAGTCAAGGAAAGTAGGACACTGTCCGTGTGGACAAGGATGGGTTGTCCAGATCGTTGTACTTATTTCCCATATGTAGCTCAGGAATAGGAGAAACTGACACTGACAACATTTCCCTCACATCAAGAGCTCCAGCTGAGTTACCCTGTCTGCCCCATACATACACAGTGGTGAGTAGAATCACCTGGGACTTCTAAAACAAAATCAGGCAGAAGAATGTTTCTGCCTGTTTCTCTCCTGAAAACCAAACCAGGATCCTATTAGAAGGCTCATGTGGCATCTCCTGTAGTGGTGAACAAACTACTTGTCTGTGTTTGATAGGCTGGGGCCCAGAAAGGAGTTTTCTTTCCTTAGTGCCATATTTTGTGTGCTAGGATGAAGGTTCTGAGGGAGCTGGTGAAAGTCACCTGTCACTTGCCAGGTAGTTGTTGATGGTAGACACCTTTCATCCCAGCATTCAGGAATTCAAGGACAGTCAGGGCTATACAGGGAAACCTTGTGTAGAAAACCATAGAGAGGGAGTTGGGGGTCGGGGTAGAGAATACCCTGTCACTCCCTGTGTTTGCCACTTGCCGTCCTTCTCTCCCTCAGCAAGCCTGCTTCTGGGGATTTGAGGTCAGCCTTTGCCTGTCTTACACTTGAACCTTCTCCGTGCTTTTCAGGGCTATACAATTAAAAACCACTAGGCTTTCCACTGCTGGCGTGAATGCCCTTTCTGTAGAGAATAATTATTTAACTTGCTATGTTTTCTATAGTAATCTTAAGATTATGAACAGATACGGGGTGAGAAGGGTTCATGAGCCCCCACACCTGATGGTCTCTGTGGGACATAGAGACAGTTTTTTTTTAAAGGATGTGGCTCCTGGTTGGTCAACCATACTGCTGTGGATAGCCCCACACCCAGGAGTCTGTGGCCAGCTAAAACTGAAGTTGATGGGTTTAAAATAGGAAAAAGACTACAGTGTTCTTGGGGGTGGGGTTGGACTGTAGAGGTCAGAGTCGATCTGAGAAGAGTTAGAGGGAGGAATTGGGGAAAATAAGATTGAAATACATTGTGTAAAAATTCTCAAAGAATTAAGAAATATGTTAAAAGCAATATATGCTAACATGTAGTAAGACATGCCTTTTATTATTATTGCCCTTTTCCCATGCATTCAGGAGAAATACCTTTTCATGTTACTAAGGCTTTGGTTGTACCTGTGTGCTGTGGAGGGGAGTAAGGGGGGTGAGATCATGTTTTAGGTACAGTGCTTAAGGGAGTGCCAAAGACTTAAAATATAGATAATAATATATATCGTATTTTTTATATGTACGGGTGTTTTGCCTACAACTCTGTAAATGTATCACTGTATGCCTGGAGCCCAGAAAAGGTCGTCAGATCCCTCGGAACTGGGATTGAACCCAGGTCCTCTAGAAGAGCAGCTTTTGACCACTTATTCATCTCTCCAGCACAAGATAAGAATATGCGAATGCAGTGTTTATAATGTACTGGTTATGAAACGTGAAAATTCATGCAGGACTTTCCTGGTAGGCAGAACTGCTGTAGTGATGTGCGCTCCCCTCCGAGGCTGTCAGTAGCAGCTGTAGCTAGGATTTGAAATGCAGTTTGTCTGGGGAGGGCAGCTTTGCTCCTGCTCTGCAGTGAGGTTTGCTTGTGTTGCAGGTCTGAATTTTCTTCAGCACATAAGAACTAACCCTGAGGGCTATGCCCACTTCACCCTTTCTGGAGATTATTATAATCGTGCTCTGTCAGGTCAGTATAAAGTGTGTATTATTGTGTTGTTTAAAGAATAAGTTTTTATGTTTACCAGGGCCCATGGCTGCGTACATTAGACGAGAACAAGGGTGGGGTGGGGTGGGACTGAGAAACAAGGAACATGAGCCTAGATTTCCTACTTTTTAAAGGTGTATTTTTGATGTGATGCGATATACTTATAAGTCTTTCAAAAGTTAGTGAACCGGTCTTGAAGAGTTGAGCATCTATGGTTTTGTTTATGTATTTGATTTGAGACAAGGTATCATTCTAGCTCAGACTAGTCTGTGATTTACTGAGTTAAGGCTGGCCTAGAACTCAGGTAAATCCTCCTGCCTCAGCCTCCTGAGTGCTGAGATTATAGACCTATACCACAACATTTGGCCCAAAGTATAAGTTTCTACCCTCCTCCAAGTAGAAGCGAAGTAAGACACTATTGCATACTGGGATGCAAATGAACCACAGATTCTATTAGTAGAATTCATGTAGTTTAGAAGTATTCATGATTTTGTGAAGTTGAACACAAGCATATTAATAGCTTCTCTTCCTCCTTCTCTCCCTCCTCCTCCTCTTATTCCTCCTCCTTTTCTTCTTCCCCCTCCTCCCCCGCTCCTCTTCCTGTCCTCCTTACTTCCCTTCTCTTTGAGACGGGGTCTCTCTATGTAGCTCCTGTATCCTGGAACTTACTGTGTTCACTAGGCTGGCCTTGAACTCAGTTAAGAGTCCTCCTGCTTCTGCTTCCCAAGTTCTGGAATTAAAGGTGTCTGCCACCATCCCCAGCCTGATTTCTCATTTCATAAGTTGAACAGCTACATGAGTGCTTGTGATAATATTTCTTTTAAATTGTATATAATTCATTTTGTACCTGTGGCATGTTTTAAGATTAAAACAAAGAAACAAGAACCTTGAGAAAGTTAAGCTAATGAGCCTCCAGATATGGCCTTGGTTCAGCAGTGGATTGTTCTGTGAGCAGGGTTGATGTAGGAGCTCTTGGCTAAAGCTCTTCTAACCTAAGTCCAAAGCGTTTTTTCCCCTGTCTTGATTGAGGAAGAGGTCTTCTAGCTTTAATGAAACACAACATGAGCTCTCCCTCCCTGCTTCCTGCTACCTCCTCAACAAGAGCATGATGGGGAGTGGCCATGCTCTTCCAGGCCTGTCCATGAACACCAGGCATCTGCAGGATGACCTACAGCAGAAGGTGGTGCCTTCGTTGTGAGATTGAATTGGAGCCATTAAGCTGTCGTCTGTCCTTGCTAAACATCCATGAACAGTATTCTCCTATAAACTCTTGATATCTGCTGAACAGATGTTTTATTTCCTGCGTTCTTTCAGGCTGGGAGCCATTTATTGAGCCATGGCCGTGCTCTGTATCCTGGCAACAACAGGCAGCGAGTCGTCTCCATCCTCCTCGACTGAAGCTAGAGGCCAAGGCCAAACGCCGCCTGGATATCAACATCACTTCTGTACTGATAGGTGAGTGGGAAGCTGCCTGTTTTAGGCTGACATCTTTTCTGTACCATGAGTCTCTTGCCTGCAGACAAGGATGCCAGGTGGGCAAATGGTTGGCCCTGTGCCTGACAACACTTCCTCATCATGACTGAACCCCTGTGCTCTTAGTGGCCAAGCAAGGGCTGAAGCTTCTTAGGGAACACAAATGGTCCTGGTAAACTTCCTCCTCATAGTGTTTTATTAGTAGGGTTCACTAAATATCCCAGAAATGAGGTTAGATTCTTTTCTGTTAATCACACAGGAAATTCTGTTTGTTTTTCAAGCTAGGCGTTCTGTTTAAGCCCAGGTTAGTCTCAGATTCACACTTCTCCTGCCTCGGCCTTCCCAGTGGGTGGGATTGCAGAGACGTACCATGATGTCCAGTTACAGAGTGGTTCTTTAAGGTATTCTTTGAGCAGAATGAGTTAGCTCCCTGTGCTATTTATTCCCTATCAATTGTCACACCAACTTAACTCTGAAAATGGCTTGTTTAGGGAATTGTCAAGCCAATACAATGTGTTCTAACAGTTTCTTTGGTGGCCCTGAAATATACATTTCTGGATTCTGGATATCCCTGCCATGTCTCTCCTGCAGAATGTGCACTGAAAATACAGCATAGCAGTCAATGTTCCTGAGTGTGCTGTGTACTTAATGTCTTTGCTCCTGCGAGTCCCGTTGCCTAGAGTGTCACTCTGCCCTCAGTCTCATTGAGTTACTATTCACATATTAAGAGGGACTTCAGTGTACACAGCACCACCGCCTGCTTTTGCCAAAGCCGAATAAATATGACCTTCTCTGCTCTCCAGCTTTGTATTTCTGTCTTTGCGTTAGGCTTTCACATCATGGCTGGCTTCATGAAGGGAGGTCATTTGATTGAATAAATATGACCTTCTTCTCTGCTCTCCAGCTTTGTATTTCTGTCTTTGCGTTAGCCTTTCACATCATGGCTGGCTTCATGAAGGGAGGTCATTTGATTGCTTTAATCTCTTCCATGTGGAATGCTGTCTCTAGGGTCCAACATTTTCAGCTTCTTGCATAGACCCAACATGTAGGGAGGCACTCAGTAAAAGCTAATTTTTCTGAATTGAAATTATTTAATATGATCCTTTTATCTTTTTCCATCTCCCTTTTTAATTTATGGAATTCTTTCTAGATCAGTATGTAAGTACCAAGGAATCCTGGTTGGCGGATTACTGTAAAGAAGACAAGGAAACAGAGTCAGCCAAGACAGAAGACTGGATGGGCTCTTCTGTGGACCCACCATGCTTTGGACAAAGTAAGATTTCTATATGCACATGTCTGCACATATTGGTGTTAATCTTTAAGCAGTGCTTCACTGAGATATTCAAATAGGATGGTCCTTCTCTGAGGAGAACTCCATAGGACGTTCTGTCTGGCCTCTGTTGTTCCTTTTAGTCTTTGTAAAAGACAGTTTTCTGGCACAAACTACTAAACTGTTAATGCTGGCTTTAGTTCCATTGACGTGGGGGAGAAGAGATCTGCAGAACGTTAACTCTTGATTCCCAGTGATGCTGAAGATGAGCTGGTACACCGAGAGTGTGTCAGAACAGGCAGGCTGTTTTTTTGTTTTTTTGTTTTAATTTATTTTTATTTTTATTTTTACTTGGGTGAAAACAGTTGGTTTTACAATTGACAGGATACTTTAAAACTGGGTTATAAAAACATCTAAAGCCAGCACTAGAGGGTTTGTGTGTATTCTTGGAAAGAGGGAGGGCAAGATCCCAAGTGGAAAAATGTTTTTTAAAAGGACGGCCTGCGTTGCTCATAGAGTATAAAGGAACTGAGTCCCAGCATCTTGAGGAAGAAGTCAGTGTGTTCCTTGTTGGTGTTTTCTGTCCCGATGAATGCCTCAGCATGGAGCTCTGTTGGCCTCTGAGCTGGGGAGATGGTGACAGACACCACAGGTCCTGGTTGTTCCACAAGCTATTGTCATCCAAATTCAGCTTAGCCCCAACTCTTTCAGTGTGGTTTCTTTGGGGAGAATTGGCCTGACTTCACATAGCTCATGAATACTTAAATATTCCATCTGGTCTGCAAACAGGCCGTGAAGATGGGCTTTCTTAGCATAGGAAGCATTTGTGCTGGTTTGCCCCTCCTTGGGGCATGCGAGCAGACTGCGTCCAGCTTCAGGAGAAAAGACAAAGACTGTGCTGCATTTGTTCTCTCTTCTTAGTCTGTTGCTTCTGAGTCCTTGGAGCTCCAGCTCCAGCTTTCCTAACCCTCCTCATTTGTGTGGCAAAAAAGAAACCTCGCCTTTCCAGAAGATGCTTAAGTAATCTTTGTAGGATGTCCAAGAGCATGTGGTTCTGAAGATAGCTTTGTACTGGTGACCTTAGGTCTAGTCAGTGCCAGCTCCAGGAAGGCCCCACGCTTCCTTTTCTTACACTTTCTCCTCTCTCTGTTGTTAATAATCACCCTATCTATATTAAAGCTTGCTCTTTATTTAGGTTTTTCTGGTGAGGCTGATGTGACAGTGTTTTAAACACCTGAAGGTGACATAACTAAAGAGCAGGTGCCTTTTCATTGGGAATTCCTGTAGCCTTCTCAGAGGCCTCCTACAGTTTGTGTAGCATTGGCTTTCAAGTTAGTAGCTTTCAACTATGTTGAACTGACTACTAATATTCAGATTTTATGTGAGAATTTTTGCCATATTTCTCCCCAAAGTTAGGCTTTTTACTGAGTCCAGTATAAAACAGGCTCCTGGCTTAGCCCTCACTGTGCAATTCAGCCTTAGGAACTGGGGATTCAATGCTGTTTCACTGTATCTTTAGCTTTGTGTTACCTTAGTTGTGGGCCTTGCAGTAATGGCTGATTTTGTAGGCAAATCTCTGTGGCATGACTTATTCCCTTGATTATTTTATGAGCAATTCAAGTGTTTTTATTGGTCTTACGTTCAGTTTAGAATTTAGTACTGGGATACAAGATGAAGGATTGTTGAAATATGGAGGCAGACTGACTCTTGCCCTGAGTATTTGAGGTACCCAGTGGTCAGTGTTCTTTCCTGTTGCTCCGATGGAATGGCATATCTCCTCTAAAAAACATTCTGGTTAGTTTCTATGAGTCCTCTGGTTTAAATTAAAATTCCTTCAAAGGCTTCTTCAAGGGGATATTCAACACATTCACTGTTGCCTAATTAGAAAAAGAGGACACAGCCACACAATTAGAGCTGTGGAAAAAAAATGCTGGCTTTGGCAAGCACTTACTGGTTCTTATCAGCGAGGAAGGATGCTCTTGCAATTGCATGATGCTTGCATGCCATTTGTAACTTCTCTACCTGTGCTTGTTGAAGGTGAGTCTTGTTCACCACACCTATTTATACATTCTAACTTTGTCTCTCCTGTCTACCAGGCCTCCCTCTTGTCTACCTTAGAACTAGGAGTACAGCCAGTCTGACTAACCTAGAGCACCAGATCTATGCTCGAGGTACAGTACAGCCAGAGGCTGGCATTATTTTCCTGTTTTAAGAACTGCCTTACATCTATCTGTATACTGATTTTTTTTTTAAGAATATGTGTTGCTAATCGGAGCTGAATGGAGTATATTCACTTGTAAGTACTTTGCCTCAGTCACCTGAAAGAAGGTTTCCAGTGAATGAGTAAAGAACAGCGCCTCATCTTGGCAGTAGCAGCAGACGTGCCTGCCTCATCACCATCTCCTCTAGTGAAAGTGGAATCAGCTGCACAGTACACAACTAGAAAAGCCAGAGGCAAGGAGGGTCCTACAAAGAATGAAGCAGATGGAGGAACTCCATCCTTCAGTAGGCAGCACCACACGACTTTGCCCACAGAGCCGCTAGTGAGTGTTTATTCTCATGGACAGGCGAGGGGCTTTGTGGAATAAGAGCTGTAATAATTAGTTGTAGAGCCAAGAATGTATTTCCCAGCAAATTGCTTAGATATAAACATTAGTTTCCTTACGTAGGAATTTATGTATTTAGGAGATGGAAAAGAAACTGTTCTAGAGAATTGACTGGTTGGTGAGAGCAAGAAGAAACCCCTCACGGTGGTCTGCCAACTGTATTTCTTCCTCTGTGTTAATGAGTACTGTTAATCTAACTGATTCATGTATGTGATTAATTCCGGATCATGGCTCTTGGCATATCTTATTTTAAAAGGCATTTGAGCTGGGTTTGGTGGGCCATATCTATAATCCCAGCACTTGGAAGGCTGAGTCAGGAGGATCATAAATTCCAGACTAGCCATGGCCTACATAGCGAGAGCCTGTCAAAAGAAAAAGAAAGATAACCCAAAAGGCATTTGACCCTCTATTACTGGGAGTACTGAACGGGATTATTAAAACCGATGGGTCACTGTATGCTTTGTTTTAAGACGGCTCAATTGGGATGGGTCTTTGAGTGGGCTTCCATCCTCATTTATAATGAGTTTGGAGCTGAGCTTTCCAGTATGAGCTCCTCATTCAGGCAAAGCTGAACATTATTCCCCTGTAGCCAGTGTAACAGAGTCTGGTGGGCAGCATAGGGATTTCCCTTCGCTTCTGTGATTAGCTAGCATTAGACTTGGGGCTTCAATGTCTTTATTATGATCCACAAATCAGATCCTTTTGACAACCCAAGCTGCTATGTAGCATAAAACTCCCACTCCTTAGAATGGCCAATTACTCTGTGAAAGACATGCAGAGGGGTAGAATTTTTTTCAGCTGGCTTCATTTGATGCTGAACTTGGATGTGAGGAGCGTGAGGCTTTCTCAACCCTTGAAGAAATTGGATTCATTCACTGGAGACAGACTTTTGAGGTCATCAGGAAATAATGTTCTCTTTGATGGGTTTGGGAGTTTTCTCTCTGGTATTGTGCCAAAGGCAAGAACAGAGTTGAGTTGGATGCTGATGCAGTGCTGGGGTTTATGTGCTCTCTGTGGTGTTTTAGCCTCTGTTACTAGTTTTGATCTGCACAGGAAACATGGGATCCTGCGTATCATGCCTTCCATGTTATCTAATCCCACAGCAGCAGACACATGGATCTCTTTGTATGGATGTCTAGTATTTGAGTCTGTATTTCAAAGTGGTCAAAGCATCTGCCTCCTGTTTTTTCAAAATATGATTTGAAGATGGAAACTGTCAGTCTGGTTCACAGTGGGATAGGAAGGTACATCTGGTCCTTTTCCTCTTGGCCCTTGTCTACTGTAATGAAGGTGCTCTCCTTGCTCGTATGGAGGGAGGCTCCTCCCAGAGCACACGAGCACTGCTTACCCTTTGGAAGGATCTTGCTCCAACCTCAAGGCTTCACCTTTTACTTGGGGGGAGCATTTTGTGAACCAAGTGAGGCCACTGGGATGGAAATGGGCACAGTTGTAGACGGACACCATCCTTAGCTCTGTCCTCACGTGGTATTGGACCACTTAGTTTGAGTAGTTCTCAGCCTTCATAGGGTGAGACACTTTAATGCAGTTCCTCATGTGGTAACTCCAACCATAAAATCAATTCATTTGCTGCTTCATAACGTAACTTTCCTACTGTTGTGAATTGTAAACATCTAACATGCAGGATATCTGATATTTGACCCCAAAAGGAGCCCAATCTACAGGTTGAGAGCCACTGCTCATGTTCTCAACAGATGATTGTAACATAGTCTCTGCTGAACTACTGTTGACCAGAGGGACCTTGTTTTAACCTGAAGTTGCCCATTTGGCAGTCATCATGTTTCTCCCCTTTGGAAAGTTGTCGAAATGCAAACATCATGGAAAGTGGTGGCTCCTTGAAAGGCTGATGATCTCAGTGGCTGGACAGTGTGTGGTTTGTCTTTTTGTGTGGAGGCGTGTGATCCTGTGAAGTGTGTTCAGCTTTGCTGGTATTCTCCCCTGCCAGCATTTGCTGTCCCTTGAGACAGGTCTGGTGTCCCATCTCCATTGATGTTATGATTTGTTTCAGGCTGTCTTTGTGTTTTCAGGATTCTGCTGGACTCTGGGGCCTGCTGTACTCATCAGTGTCCATGTGCTATGTACCCCGCAGTCAGGTGCCTCCTACCCTGAATTGTTACTGCCTGGTGGTTCCTGTTCTGACAATCTGCAGAAGGCTCTTGAGGACACTGGAGTGCCTTTGACAGTTCTCAGTGTTGATAGTCAGTTCATCTCTCCCTACAATTTGGTTATATTACTTTCTGGTGGTTGTTTCTCTGTAGTTTACCTATCAGAGGTTGTTTTGTGAAACAGCTGTGTGGAACATGCCTTTTCAGCTTCCTTGGTAGCTTCATTATAGTAACTAGGGGTTTTGCCTATGGTAAGAATCAAACTATGTTGGGAAGATGACTCTGTTTTTAAAGTGCCTTCTGTGTAAGCATGAGGACCAGAGTTCGATCCATGGAACCCATCTGAATGAAAAGCTGGGCATAGTAGCATGTGTATTTAATCCTAGAGTGAGTGTGGCATGGGGGGCAGAGCAAGCAGATCTGTGAGTTTGATGGCCGGTTGGTGAAACCCAGATGCATGTAACATCTTGTAAAAAGATAAGTAAATAAAGTGAAGAAGACCATGGCAGCTCTAATTTCTACATTCTGCCTGCGTATACATGCACATACATAAAGTACTCACTAAAAATCAGAGCAAAATTTTTATTTAAAAACCTTCAGGTAGCATGACCTTGATTCCTCAGTGAAAAGGGGGGAGGGGAGGCAGAAGAGAAAACAGTTTTAATTCTGTTACTATGTACAGGGCACCAGGGTTAGAGTTAAGAATGCATTGCTTGGAAGAGTAGCCTTTGTCTGTCTTTTTCTTGATTTTAACCAGGTCAGTTTCTGATGGCCTATTCTGAGCAGTAAGACCCATAAGAGTTGTGGGGACTCTGTGTGTGCCTCTCTGCTCGTGTGCATATGAGAGAGAGAGAGAGAGAGATACAGACACAGAGACAGAGACAGAGACAGAGAAAGACAGAGGCAGACACAGAGACAGACAGAGGTAGACACAGACAGACAGACAGATACAGACACAGAGACAGAGAAAGACAGACAGACAGATACAGACACAGAGACAGAGAAAGACAGAGACAGACAGAGGCAGACACAGAGACAGAGAAAGACAGAAACAGACAGAGGCAGACACAGAGACAGACGGACAGATACAGACACAGAGACAGAAAAAGACAGAGAGAGAGTGAGCGAGAGAGAAACAGAGAGCGAGAGCGAGAGCGAGAGCGAGAGAGAGAGAGAGAGAGAGAGAGAGAGAGAGCACAGAAGCCCACAGACCCATGAAGCATCTCTTTGTCATGTCAACAAAGCTGCAGTTCCTTTTCTCTTCCCTCTGTCTTCACACAGGAGACAGCTGTGGGTGCCATCTCCATGAAAGGGTTTCCATCATGCCGACACAGTGGATATTAATAGTCCTTTTTAATTGTTTGTCACAGCAGAGGTGAAAACACCCAAGCGTCGGCAGCCGTTTGTCCCCTTTGCTCTTCGGAACCACACAGGATGCACATTGTGGTTTGCCACCCTGACCACCACACCCACCAGGTAAAGCATTTTCATTCTGTCTCTGGAGCCACTTAAATCCCAGTAGCCTCCATGCAGTAGCCTGGCAGAGCAAGACTGGCTCCTGCTCAGAGCCTCTGGGCTTGTAAGTGAGCCAGTAACTGGTGTCTGGAGAGTTGCGGTAGACATTCTGATTCTGCAGAGGACCTGAGTGTGCAGTAGTGGTTTGTCATGTTCATGGTAAGAGGGTGAGAGAGAGAAAAGTCATCCCAGACCTCTGTAGGCTCCACACTCTTTAAAGAAAGGGTCTGTATGTGGCCTCAAAACTAAGTATTTTGCATTTTCCTTCTAAGCCTGCTTTGGAAATGCCCTCCACCCCCGACTCCTGAACACTTATTTTGTCTCTAAAGCACACTTTGGCCCAGATAGCATTGGGTGGAGTTGAGAGGGGCGTGGGAATTTGCCTAAGCTAAATGTGAACCTTGACTAATGACTTTGTCTGCTTAGATGTTGGCTTCATGAAGGGCAGAGCTGAGTAACTGTCAGCTGATTTGAAACTACATTCTTCTGCTTCCACTAGTCTTGAGGGTACCACAGCCAGGACTTAGTGGTTTACCAGTTCATGTCTGTTAAGTTCTTGTTGGTTACCAGCTTGATCCTGAGGAAAGTTCTGCCTTGGTTTGTTTGCTTGCTTGGTTGGTTGTTTGCTTGGCTGGTTGGTTGGTTTTGATGCATATGTGTGCATGTGTGCATGGATATGGCTGTGGGTGAATGTGTGTGTGCTCATACATGCATGTGAGAATGTATGAAAGTAGCTGTGTGTGTGTGTGTGTGTACTAATCCATGTGTGTGAGCATGTATGCAGAGGCCAGTAAGCAACCTTAGACGTCATCTTGAGGAACGTTGTCTACCATCTTTGACAAAGGATCTCGTTGACTTATTGGATAGATAGGCCCGGCTGGCTGGCCACTCAGCTCCTGGGATCTTGTCTCTCCCTTCTCAGTGCTGGGATACATGCACCCCCACACCCAGCATTCTTACATGGTTTCTGGTGATTGAACTCCTGTGCTCCTGCTTGTGAGGCAAGTGATTTAATGCCTGCTGTGTAGGACTAAGATGGTTCAGTTAGTAAATTCTTGTGGGTAAATATGAGGCTAAGAGCTTGGATTCCCAGCACCCTTGAAAAGCTGGAGATGGTAGTGTGTAGCTGTTTCCTAGCACTACGACATGACAGGAGGGACCCCAGAGCTCACTGACAAACCAGGTTAGCCAGTTGATGAGCTCCAGGTTATGTTATAAGAGACCCTGTCTCAAATAGAGACTGATTGAAGAGGACACCTGATGTTGACCTCTGGTCTCCACAAGCACATATGTCCATGATGTAGTGCATGCACACACACACACACACACACACACACACACACACACACACTCACACACACTCACACACACGTGCGTGCGCACATACCCTTTAAATTAAAAACCATTATTTGAAACAGGGCTTCACTATGCAGCCCAGGCTGGCCTAAGATATATAGTATAGGCTGGCTTTACAGTCATCTGCATTCCTCAGCTGAGGTTGTAAGTATGCTGTACAATGCTCAGCATTACTTCAGTCCGTTTCTGAACATCCAAAAATGTTCATTGAGACTGAGCCTGAAAATAGCTGAAGTCACTGGCTCTCAGGTCCTTCTTGGATCACAAAGAACAACCAGGTTATATCAGTCAGTTACAGGAGGGCTAATCTCCCAGCAGCTCGCAACTCCTGCAGATATGGCAGGGAGGGCAAGGCAGAAGGAACAACCTGTCATCTGATTTGTTCTAGGGCTGCACTGTCTCACAGTGGGAGTCCTGGGGTGGTTCCAGAAGGGAATGGAGCATTCCTAGATGATACACACAACGTCAGTGAGTGGCGAGAAGTCCTCACAGGTGAAGAGATTCCTTTTGAATTTGAGGCCAGAGGAAAGTTAAGACACAGGTAAGATATGGTCATTTATTCTTTTTCCATGCTATAAATGTTTGTCCCTGGTGTTTTATCTTTCACTATTTGTCTTTCATAGACTTGAATGTTGTATTTTTCAAAGATACTGTGAAAGTCACTGTTTCCTCTTAAAATATAGACTGTCTTGACATCTTGGGAAAACATTTCTTTCTATTCCTATTTTCTTGATGTGTGAGAAGATAACTAAGTATTTCAGAGTCTGGGCAAAAGCTGAGATCCAGGTTATATCCTGTCCAGGTTTCCATATAGGTGACTGAGCCTGGAAATAGCTGAAGTGGATGATGTGCTACTCTAGAAAGGTTCTCAAACCTTGATGACTTCAATCTTAAAATGCGCTTGTGCCACAAACTTTCTGTAAGTGGATAGACCCAAGATGCAGAGCTGGGAATAGTAAGGCAGACATTTGAAGCAGTGTAAAATTACCTCTTCAAAGGGCACTGCTGGCCCAGTCACTCCTGAAGCAGCCAGCTAGAGGACTTGGCACAAGTATGGGAGAAGGCTTTAATTCCATTTCCTTAAAGACAATAGAATGTCTGATAAGGCATTATCTCACTATTTGCAAATATTTTTAGATGGAAGGGCTGTCTAGGATGTAAATAGGTGAAGGCTTAAGCCTTGGACTGACTTCAGGGAAGCTGAAGTACAAGAGGTTGGCTTCAGGCCGGAGCGCATATGCAAACCTCCCTCACAACAAAGCCTTCTTCCTCTTGTTCTACCCGAGTGAACGGGTTGGTCCTGACTGGTGATGGTTTTGAACATATGGGTCTGGGTCTCTGGGAGTCTTGGGGGTGGGGTGGGATCTCTGTGCTGGATAGATTTCCACCATACCCTGGGCTTCAGGAGGCTCTTGTTAATAGTGGCTTTCAATAAGACCTGCCCCCTGCATCTGAGAGGGCTTGGTGTCATTTCTGTCTTAGTTTCCCTGTTCTGTAACCCACGGTACTGCTTGAACTCATCAAAATAAATGCATTTTTTTGGCATTTCCCCCTTGGCATACTGTACTGTATGCTGCCCTCCTCCCTTCCTGTCAGCCTCAAGTTCAGTTCCCCATTTCAGCTTCAGCCTTCTGGCTTGAATTAGGCAAAATCTAAAATAGAATTAAACGTGCAATTTCCTCCTATTCCTTCTGTTCTGCCCACTGCTTTCTGCTCTAATTTCAGCTGAGCACTTGCACTCTTAACTCCAAGAGCTCTGTCTCCCAGGCCTGCCTGTGGTCGTGTAGGGCCTGAGCCAAACAACTGGACGTGTTCCTTAGAGGAATAGAATTTTCAACAAAGGAACTAAAAAGAGAAAGCTTATGTATCCAACAGCATGGTTACGTGACTCAGTGGCTAGTACGCTCTGGCCATCCCACTCATGTCCACTGACACTGTTTCATGAAGATTAGGTAGGTGCTGCTGGGAGCCACCTGGCAAGCATACAGATTCTCATGGTTTTATGAGGAGAGGGTAGAAGCTCCTTGCCCCAGGCCCTCTGCATTTCACCACTAGCCTCAGCATAAAAGCCAGCTAAACTGTCTTTTTGACTTCTCTCACTAGGTAATGCTGAGAAGGCTTAACTGGCTTTTACGTCATTATAAAAGGCAATGAGTTTGGAGTCTCTGCTTCTAATTTCCTGTCTTTTTGTCTTTCTGTTCCTTTTGACAGACATACCCATGACCTGCGTATTCATCAGCTGCAAGTTCGAGTAAATGGCTGGGAGCAGGTGAGCCCAGTGTCTGTGGACAAGGTCGGGACCTTCTTCCGATATGCAGCACCAGACAAAAATTCCTCCTCCTCCACGGTGAGTGGCTGCTGTATGGTGTGATGCACACTCTGCCAGGCCAGGCTGTCACAAGTGACGCTTGCAGTAACCTTGCTCTGTTGAAGTGCTTTGCTCCCCTATTTCTAAGAAGACATCAGAGTATTGGCTGAGGAGTGGGTGTTAGGAATCAGCATGCAGATTAGCCAGCTGGGTGTTGACATCAGGAGAAAGCAAGGCAGACCTTCGGCAGCAGCATGTGGTCTCACGTAGGCAGATATCTTTCTTGGCTGCTCACGGTCTTGGAAACTTGAATATAATCATTCCTCAGTGTCCATGGGGGATGGGGTTTCAAGGCTTCACCTGCTCCGTATCAGACCTAGATCCTAGGTGTTCAAGTCTTTATTTTTTATGGCATAGTGTTTGCACACAGTCCACGCATGTCCTCCAGTAAACTTCAGTGATCAAGAGATCACATTTCCACAAAAGTGCTGTGGAAGTGGTTGATGAGACTGTATCATTTAGGAGTTGGAGATGAGAAAAGAGTTTGTTGTTGGGGTAAATATTAAAAAATGTGTACCTTTTATCCTTCGCTATCGCCAGCACCTGTGGGGCCCGCATGGCACTGTGGGGTACTCTTACCTCAGTGGCTCCACACCACCCCCAAGTACTGTCAGACCCAGGCAGTCTGTGGCAACTTGCCATGCTGGTCCCTAGAGTTAGTTCTGGCACTGGAGCACCATATGGAACTAACCATAATTTATCTCTGGTTAGTATCTCTCCCGGCGGCTCTCTACCAGCCGCGAACTCTCTGGTTCCAGCTACCTGGTAAAATCAAGACTCAACAAACTGCAACCCAACAATTGGATTTGTATGTTAAATTCTCAGTCCACACTACATCCACACAATAAACTCACAACCACTTGATAAGGATATAAACTGCCCACCAAGATAAGATAAGCTGCCCTATAGAAATCCATCCCTTAAGACACATTCATAACAACCTGGATCTAGGAAAAGATGCATGGCGTCGATCACTTATGTCTGCCTCCTTGTTGCCTTTCTGCTTCTCTCTCTCCTTTTCAAACCTCTGTTCCCGCCTCCCTTCCACCTCATCCAATGACAGGCCTCATTTATCCTGTGCCTGCCTTCACCTGCATAGTGATGACATCAACCTACAGTTTGTACATGTAGGCTTAGTAGGCCTGACCACATACCACATGATCTGCACGTGGTTGAGTTTGAGGATGTGAGCACTGTGTATGTATATAGAGGGCCAGCTTTCTTGGCTGTTTCTGTTGTATTATTAAGCTTTATCATTTGTATGCATCTTCATATTATACTGTTCTTCCATGGTCCTTTTAGCTCTATGTTTCTAAATCCTATGTAGCATTGCTATTTGTTATCTGATCACACAGAAGTTCACATGCTTTCTCCCGAGTTTTACCTTGGCCTTTCAACCTGGGGCTGCGGAGCAGTGGGGAAGGACGCAGGCAGCTGCTCGAGCTGCTGGCACAGGCAGACACTAGTGTTCTGGTGATGCAAGTACCTTGAGTTCTTTTGTGCTATATTCATGTTCTGTTAGGCAGGTGACCTAATGGGCATCAGCGATGGAGCAAACGCTGTAGAGACACTG